>NC_086323.1:146052615-146371365 GCF_036172605.1 Pelobates fuscus | reverse complement strand
TAAAGTGACGTCTGGCTTCTCCTCCTGGAGAAGACCATATGTGGCACGGGTGCCCAATGGGATCAGGCAAGTTGTCAAACCATGCAAAAGCGGTAAGATATTTTACTGGGGGATGGCACCAGGGCACCCAAGCTGTAATAGTTATGATGCTTGAACCTTATGGTCCTTATGAAAGATCCCTCTAAGCACTATAATCACTGCACTCATTGTAACAGTTTTGGCTAAGGGGGTCTTTGGGTGCCATTTTTGATCAGTCTGGTCAAGAAAAAAACCTATCCAGGCACCAAAAACCCAGCCCCTCTGATCTGACTTGGTTACAGCGGCAGTGAACTTCTGCATTGGACGTGAAGCACTGGACAGCTCTTAAGGGACAATATAAGCACCCAGACCAGAGATATACCAATCTTTATATTGCAGGGTTCAACACAACTCCAGTGGATGTCCTCTTGACAGCTACTTAGGACTGTTTCCGCATCGGGCACAGAGTCAAACTTGGTTCTTGACATTCAACCTCCTGACGTCAAAGTTTAAAGGGCTATTTCCTAAATCATGTTGGGAACACACAAGGCAAATTGACATTTGAGGCCAAAATAGACCATCTGAAAAAATAGGTTAGTCCCAGGTTTTTTCTATATGCTATTTTGACCTAACGTTTTTACATTTCCAGGATAATTTCTAATAATTTGTGGTTTAGTGAATTAGCAATTAATATTTGGCACAGCAAGCATATCCCAAACCAAGAGGGTATAATAAAGCAGCGATCCTGTATGCATCATTATACTTAAAGGAACACTATAGCGTTAGGAATACAAACATGTATTCCTTGTTAGATAGGTTCCGCCCCCCACCGAGAAGTCACTTATGCCCAGTGCTATATGGGGTTCCCTTCACTAGTTACTTAAAGAAGTAGTCTCTATTACTGTGTGTAACAGACAGTCAATAAACCTTGGGTGCTCTGTTACAGTGGAATATAAAGTACAATATAGTTTCAAAGGTTTAGAGGTGGATTTCATAAAACACAAACATTATTTCAAACAAATATCACAGGATGCTACCAAACCAATCAGAGATGCTTTATAATTATAACTTCTCCTCTGCACAGTGATAGATATATATACTGTGGCGTACATATAGGGGTCGCAGCTGCGACCGGGCACCTCACTATAGGGGGCCCGGCCGACCCCTGTGACCGGGTACCAGACGCCATGTTTTGCAGCCCTGGCCCACGTGGCAAACCGCTGGGGCCGCACGTTTAAGGGGCCCATCAGGTGACCCATGCTGTTAGGGTCACCAGATGGAAATGAATTTCTAGGGGGCGCTTTAACAGCGCAACCAGGCCCCCTATGATGAGATCACTGCTGGGAGGAAGTGACTGCCCCGGTCACTCCTCCCAGCTATCAGCAAGAGAACTCTGACTCCCACCAGCCTAAGACACCACTAGACCCCAGGGAAAGTCACCCTCCTGCACCTGAAAGGTAGGAAACAGGAGGGTAACTTAAACATTTTGTATATGTGTGTATGTTTGTTTGCATGTCTGTGTGTGTGTGTATGTGTCTGTATGTATGTGTCTGTGTGTGTGTGTTTGTGTGTGTGCCTGTGTGTTTGTCTGTCTGTTTGTATGTGTTTTTGTATGTATGTGTGTCTTGTGTGTGTGTGTGTGTCTGTCTGTATGTATGTGTCTGTGTATCTGTCTGTATGTGTCTGTATGTACGCATGTATGTGTCTTTGTATGTATACGTGTTTCTGTCTGTGTGTGTGTATGTATGTATGTGTGTCTTGTGTGTGTGTCTGTGTGTATGCATATGTGTATGTATCTGTCTGTGTGTGTGTCTCTGTATGTATGTGTGTCTGTATGTATGTGTGTTTGTGTTTGTCCGGGGAGGAGGAGCGAGGGGGGGAAAGGGAGCAAGGGGGGGGAAAGGGAGCAAGGGGGGGGGAAAGGGAGCGAGGGGGGAAGGGAGGGAGGGAGAAGAGGGAGGGGGCCCCATGGATCAGTTTCGCACCGGGGGCCCCATGGATTGTGTGTACGCCACTGTATATATATATATATATGTGTGTGTATAGCTCACCAAGTATAAAAACTATGAACTAAACTAATAACCATGCCATAACTCCAGCCTACTGGCTGTGGATGCAAATCTTTATCATTTGGCAGCAATCATTTTGCATGGTTTGAGTGTATTGTTGGCTCAAGCCATTCACATCAGGCTCAACATTACAACAATACACACTCCAGAGCTATTCCCTTATTCCTTACCCAGCTCAGAGTACTGTTTACACAGTCTCTGAGCCAACAACTAATATTGTACCTAATAACAAATAAAGAAAATGGTATACCTTAAAACAAGCATGTCAAACTCAAAGGCTAACATGGGCCAAATAAACAAGGTTAAAGTTGGGCCGCAAAAAAACTAAAACTTCAGTTTTCATAGAAACGTAGGTTTCTTTTGAAAAGTACACTATAAACATGTTGCCCAACTGACATTGGACGTCCTCACGCTCGTAGGGCTTCAAAGTAAACAAAAGAGCAAGTTTATTTTAAGGAGATGTGCATTTGCATATAACTAATGTTTCAGTCCAACTGCCTTGACATACTAAGAAAAGTTTGGTAATGGGACTGAAATGGTAAATGTATGCTGTTACACAGCTGTAAAAAAAAATGACAATATCTTGTTGAATTTTCAGTCCTATGAGTGTGCTCTTCACGTTGGCTGAGATCATCAAACTTGATGATCTCAGCCAATCCAATGCTTTCCCACTGGGGGCTACTGTGCATGTGTGGGAAAACGCTGTGCTGCCAATTAGCATCTCCATGGGGAGCATTCAGCGCCTCCATGCAGACCCAATCTAATACACTGTCCCCTCCCCCCTCCCATCTAACACACTACTCCCAAATCCAATACACTGCCTTCCCATCTAATAGACTTGCCCCCAATCTAATACACAGCATCCCCCACTCTAATATACTTGTTCCCCACTGCCTCTCCCAATTTAATACACTGCCCTCCCTAATTTAACACACTGCCCCCTCTCCCACCACTCTAATACACTGCCCCCTGCCTCTCCCAATTTAATACACTGCCCCTCTTCCACCACTCTAATACACTGCCCCTCATCCTTCCCCCAAACTAATACACTGCATCCCTCCCCAATTTAACACACTACACAGGAAAGTCCCCCATGCCACTCTTCCCCTACCTTAAGATGTCATCCAGTTCCAGCCCTGCTCTTCTCTGCTCAAGCAGGCCAGACGCTCCTCTAGCACTGAGAGCAGGTGGGAAGGGGTAGTGGTTGGCTGCTGACAGACAGCCACTCTGTGCACTGTAGCGCCAGCACCGCTGCGCAGCTGCCGGATATGATGTCACACGCTGTATGCGCATATCTGACGGCTGGCGTAGACTAACCCTTAGCGCTCTTGGGGCCACCGTAGCACTCGATCGGCAATGGCAGAGCAGACAGGAAAGGTGTTTCTGGTCTTGCAGTTGGTCGCAGCCACAGAACAAAGTTGCCCCAGGGCAGGCGGGCCACAAAGATAGTCATTGTGGGCCGCAAGTTTGACATGCTTGCCTTAAAACATAGCTCAGCATGTTAAGTCCCATGCTACTAGCCAAAACTTAAAAGATACTAGTCACTGAAAGTCTGGAGAGCCTATAACACATTCACCAGGGGATACTTTTTAGTCACCAGTGCTGATGTTTCACTAACCATTGGCTAGTGTTTGAGTGATAAATTTGAGCCCTGACTTAAAAAAGAAATGGATGAAACAATAAAACAAAAATTGCTGTTTGTGTAGAATATGCCTTATCGTTACAATAATAATCTGCATGCTGCAATTTCAGCTTAGAACCATCACATATTCTACATTGCACAAAATGAGTAGCTAATGCCATATGCAATTTATTTGCCGGGGGAAGAGAGATCAACCGTGAAGGGAGAAGAACAACAAGTGTACCTGTCATTGTACACCAATCATATGTTAAAAGCATAATATTTCATCTACATGTTGTGGTAGCAGAAATTATAGCTAATTAGCTATAGATGTTTATATATTTTATTTGAAAGTTACATCCCTTCTCAAACAATCAATTCACATTGTTACGATCTATGCTGTTGGCCTTGACATCTAGCAGAGAATTGATTGACAAAAGAGAAGCAGGAGAATCCCGTCTATTGATGGCTCTCCTGCCCTTCATAACAGCCACCTAAACCTAGGCGCCTCCTACCTCTCCTTACTTTTAACATGATTGCTCTTAGTGAAGTGTAGATAGCAGAGTCAATCATATTGGAAGGGAGTGAGAAATGTAGGTGGAACTGGAGGTGCAAGTTACATTAGTGTAACGGCCATGAATGCAAGAAGATAATGACATTCTTGGTGCTAGTTCTCAGTTAAGATATGAGATACATTATTGATAATAAAGATCAATTATCCAAATTTTGCCAAATGATGTATTAGGAACTTAAAGTGAACTTGCTAGGTTCACTTTAATTCATCAGCTTTAAGGAGAGCAGTTTGGGAGTGTCAAATACATATGTCTAGATTTGCACACAGTTGTAACTGTTGTATATAACTGTATAAAGTGTAGAGTGTGTTTAGTGTAGAGGGTCTCCTGATTTCATCCATAGGTGAGTAGTTACACCATTCTCTGTTTAGAGCTTTCCTGGGTCCCCCAAGTGATGTCAATTCTCTTCCCTTTGGACAGAATTATTTGGCTGAATACATAAACTGACTCTCTCAGCCAATGAATATTGTCCAAATATAGACAAAATTGATATATTGAGGAAGGGAAACTTTAGATAAATGGAGACTGCACTGAAGGTGTCCAGGGAACCCAGTAAGTATCAAACTGTTTGAAAATGGGCTATATACTGGGTACACAGAGAACATATAAAATAAAACTTTCGCCAATAAAGGGACACCACAGTCACCAGAAACACTTCAATGAATAGCCTGTCCTTGAAGTCTTAGCAATGTAAAATCTGCCTTTTCAGAGAAAATGCAGTGCTTACTTTGCTAGTAACACCTCTAGTGGCAATCACTCAGACGGCCACTATTGTTGCAGCACTGGTGTTCAGCATATCCACACTCTGCATGGAGACGTTGAACGTTCCCCATAGAGATACATTGATTCAATGCATCTCTATGAGGAGATGATGATTGGCCTTGCGCCAAGTTTTGCTGCGCATGCGCAATTGTCTCATAATGGTTTTCTATGGAAATGCAGTGAATTGATGATAATCTCAGTGATGGAGACAGAGACAGCCGCAGCAGTGGAGTAAAGGTAAGTAAACTACCTTTAATCTTCACAAATTGGGGAGCTGGGGACCTAATGATGTATTCCAGCACTATAGAGTCAGGAATACATGTTTGTATTCCTGACACATTAATGTTCCTTTCACTATCAATAATGTACAGTAGCATTAAGCATCTAAATCAGGGGTAGTCAACCTTTTAATACCTACCGCCCACTTTTGTATCTTTGTTGATGGTAAAATGTCCTTACCGCCCACCACTGCCGCAGTAACTAATTTTATAGTGAAAGTATGATTTTTTTTTAAAAAATGTTTTTAGAAAGGAGAAATATGTACTGAAATGTATCTATTTTTTCTACTTTCTATTCCACTTTTTTTCTATGTGTGTCTGTGGGGTCTGGTGTGTGTGTTTGAGAGAAGTAGTATGTGTGAGGGGGCAGTGTGTGGTGGTGTGTGAGGGGTAGTGTGTGTGAGTGGTGCTGTGTGTGTATGAGGGGTGCAGTGTTTGTGTGTGAAGGTTGCTGTGTTTTTTCTAGGGTTGCTGTGTGTGTGTGTCAGGGGTGCAGTGTGAGATGAGTGCAGTGTGTGTGTGAGGGGGCATTCTGTGTGTGAGAGGGGTGTAGTTTGTGACGGGGCAGTCTGTGTGTGTGTGTGTGTGTGTGTGGTGTAGTGTGTGTTTGTTTGTGAAGGGTGCATAGGGTCTATGCTGTGTGTAGGTGGGTGAGATGTGAAAATCTATCTTAATGTCTCCCCCTCCTTTCTTATTACCTATTACCAGCAAGGTGGTATATAATGCAAGTCGTGGTGGCATGTTAATTTTGGCCTGCCGCTCCTCTGGCTGTAGACGGACTCTCCTGTGCTTCTGCAAGCACAGCACTGTATTGGGCGTTGCCATGGTAACGCATTGCAACGATCTGACCAGACTGCTCGCGGGAGGAACACAGAGGCTCCTGGGCCCTTCCCTCCCTCTGCTGGAATCAAGTGCCAGCAGGCCAAAGTGGAAAATTTTTGATCTCATCACCAGCCCGAGAGGGCTTACAGCAAGACTGGCTCTGCAGGGGCCGGCACGGGAGATGAAAGGAACTAGGCCCACCTGGAGTTTTCTACAGAACCACCCACCGCCCACCTGGAATCCCAAACCGCCCACTAGTGGGCATTAGGGACCAGGTTGACTACCCATGATCTAAATTATATGAATAGGTTTTTAATATATATATATATATATATATATATATATAAAAAAGCAGACATAGACAATAATTAGGAATGGGGAAGTCTTAAAGTGCTGGACACAGTGGCGTACATACCAGGGTCGCAGGTAAAGAGGTGTTAGTGTGTGTTAGTGTGAGTGTTAGTGTGTGTGTTAGTTTGTGTGTGAGTGTAAGTGTTAGTGTGAGTGTGTGTTAGTGTGTGTGTGAGTGTTAGTGTGAGTGTGTGTGTGTGTCTGCTAGTGAGTGTCAGTGAGTGTGTCTGTTGAGTGTGTTACTCAATGCTTTCCTATGGACGTTCAGTGTCTTAGAATCGTGGAAGCTCCTCTAGCGGCTGTCAGTGAGACAGCCACTAGAGGCTGGATTAACCCTCAGTGAAACATAGCAGTTTCTCTGAAACTGCTATGTTTTCAGCTGCAGGGTTAAAACTAGAGGGACCTGGCACCCAGACCACTTCATTGAGCTGATGTGATCTGGGTGTCTGTAGTGGTCCTTTAAGTGTGTGTGCATCTGCATGCACTGGCGTACATACCGCGATCGCAGCCCTGCAACCCCGTGCCCGCCGCCATGTGTTGCGGCCCCGGCCCGCGCAGAGTAAGGGCGGGGTGGAGGCCCACGGATCAATTTTCGCACCGGGGCCCCATGGGTCATGTGTACGCCACTGGCTAGACATCTTGCATAGCATTTTGAAACTAAAACAAGCACTAACCTTTTTGGTGGTAGGTCCATCATCAAGCTTTCTTTACTTACTGTGATCTTTATCGTTACCCCAACTTCTGCAGCAACGAAAACCCTAAATGACTCCCTAAATCTGTCAGGTGTAGCTGTTGGTGGGTGTTTTTATTGTGCATTTAAGTGTTTTAACAGACACCACCATTTCAACTACCACTAATCTTATCATCAGACTTATGTTTAACCCGCCAATATAATGAAATACCTCATTAAGGTTTTATTTGGGAGATAGCATTTACACATTTCATTTCATGGATGGCTGCTATTAACATTATATACACCAACATATTCTGGAGCGCTGTACCATTAGCATGGTGCACTGAATAGAAGTAGAGTGGAAGACTCAGGGGTAATGTTTTTACTGTAACAAATAACAATAAATAAAAAATACTTGCTTATAGTAGGACTAGTTGACACTTAGAATAGCTTCTCAGTTAATACAAGTAATGAAAGTCAACAATTTAAAGGTACTGAAAAATGCTTGTGATATGCAGAATACTGGTAGGGAATTATAGTGCATTGATATTAGAAAAACAAATTGTAAGACAAACTAGCCAAGCTGTAACTATAGGTGAGCTCGATAATTCCCCAACTTTACTTCACTTCATAGTATAGCGAATAACCATGTGATATTTGATATCAGGCAGACTAACATGTGCAATTGTTTCATACCACCCATCACAAACTAATCACTAAAATTAGAATGAAACATTCCAGTTATATATTACATTGCAATGCACCTACAAAAGAAACTGTTCTCTCAAGCTTGCCTTTAACCCCTTGAGGACCAAACTTCTGGAATAAAAGGGAATCATGACATGTCACACATGTCATGTGTCCTTAAGGGGTTAAATACCCGTATCCTTGTAAATGCAAGTTATAATACATAGGGAGAAACCAAGAGAATATAATAAAAATTAAAAACAGAGCTTTAACCCTTTCAGTGCCAGAGTGCACTGACCATTCCTCTTGCGCTGAAAAGGATTAATACTGTGACTAATTCAAGGGCATGCACTGCTTGCCAACGCTTCCTTGCATTTAAAGAGTTAAACGTCTCTCTGAACTATAAAGCATCACTTTCAGTCAAGACTGCACAGAATGAAACGGATCCAGCACTTACAATTAAATAGCTGAATTGTAGCACCTAGCACTCTGCTCCAAAGACCAACCATCCAGTCCCTTGAAGATGCAATAAAGTCTCAGTAATTTAAGATTATTGCAAAAGAGCAAAGGCCAGTTGATGCTTTTTAGAACTCTAATTTCAACACTTAATGCTGTTCATTACAGGGGTTAAACAAGTTTCTCCAATGCAAGTACTTAAAGTAGCTTAAACCATAAACAGAATCTATTGCATGGTCTGACAGACACTAATATATTTCCCCTTTACATTTCAGTAACACAAAAAGGTTAAGTACAGATAGCTAGACTATAAAATACTGAAAAGATAATACATGAAAGGTCCACTTGAAAAAAACATGTACCCCATATAATTTTGGGGTAACAATACAACAAATCAGTAAAGGATTGAATTCACGCTTACTTTATATTCCATTTTAAATATACAAAATAAAGTGACATTTTCAAATAGTTTCAGTTGTGTTATGTCAATAAAAGGTTTTCATGAATGAATCGTTAGTAATGTGATCCTCCCCTGTATTAAAAATGGTTTTAATTGTTTTGTTTTTAAAGATGGAGGATATTAGAAATTTCAAGGTTAACAAAAATTGCTCATTCGGACAAACTATAACTCTCATGCGAGTGTGAATTATCATTTTTTTTTATTGTACATATACATGATTACAGATCACAGCGTTAAATTAAAAGGTGCATTACAACATACTAGGAAATAATAAAAAAAAAAAATGGAGAAAAATAAGGATACATGCTGCATTCTTCAACACATAGGTCCCTGACAATAATAAAAACACTGCATATGTTCAAATTCCAACTGGACAGATATTTTGCATAATAAAACAAATATAATAATAATAATTTAAAAAAACCTCCAGTACTTAAAAGATGGTTTCCATCATTTAAGGAGTTAAAAGTCCATGTTTTTAGAAAGGCACCAAAAAAACAACATAGCCTCAAAATGGAAATTTAATAAAAAATGTACTTACCCAGAAAAGGTCACTATGTAAGCAGAACATAAGCAGGTTGTAGTATCACAAGATTTAAAACACTATTTAAATAATCTTACACTTCAAAAGTAATAGAAAAAAACAAATAGAGAGATGACACAATGAGACCAAACACTAAACTTACCCACCTTAAAAAAAATACCTACTTCAGAGCCTACGAAATTCCATTACGCGATTCAATCTTCGCTGTAAAACTTTACTCAAGCTTAAAAAAATAAATCTCAATATAGCATTAAGAAACGTAGATGTGGGATTACTGCCCCTTAAGCATTTTTTTTTCAGTAAGGAATTTTCTATAAACTTTGAATTGCTTAAATGCACCATTTCCTTTCACCTCTTTATTCAGTTGTCTCTAAAATCCATGTTTAATAACTATGAAACTGTGCCCATAATTCTGAACCTTTGGTTTCTCAACAAAGACCAACGTATGTGAGAGCCTGTTTCTGCATTAGTGAACTTGCTAGCCCACAGCCTCCAGTCAGGCTGTTCTTGACAACAGCTCAGTAGAAGTTCTGTTTGATCTCCCCTGCTCTCCTTAATCTGACCTGTCAAGGTTCACTTGTTGGAGGCTGTTTACTTTACGTTCCCCCAAAAAAGGGATTTTTTTCCTCTCTCTCTCAGACAATGACTAATCCAACGACTACAAAAAAGGAAGTAAAAAAAAAAAAAGCATTAAACCTACAATAATACTTTTATTTTCCGTCGTATTTCAAAACTTTCAGTTTGCACTTTCACTTTTTAGGAAATATCTCTGTCTTTTATAGGAATTTGAACCATCAAAAATAAACACATACAAGCATATACTACTAATGAACATTGCACGAATGTGAGAAATCAATGTTATTTTAATATAATAAAGAGGGGGGGCTGAAATTTGTTATGCATACCTTCTTGTAGATCTGTGACTTAAATTCAGAAACAAATCATATGATTAAGATTTCCATCCATCATTTAAAATTGGAATGCCTTCATTTCCAGCCAGGAAAACGTATAAAAACCACTTGCTCATTCACAGTTGTAGAATCATCTAAAAGACAATAAAAAAAATAAAGTTTATTCAGTCTGATTGATACGACAGAGATGTAAACACCAGGTACACAAACACACCTTTACGCATTTAGGATGCTGATGGAACCCAAATATATAATGTAGTAAGATGGTAAACACAGGGTTAAGACACGAAGAAGGTATAATAAAGGTAAGTCTATTGCAGATTTGACACATACGGTACCGTGACCATACAGACATTACTCATTTATTTTAAACGATATCAGCAATCAAATTACAGTACAGCTCCAGTATAAAGCTTATTAACACCGCGCAAGATTCCCATAACTGAATACCCTCATTACATGATAGTATTTTATGAAAAATATTCACCGCAATATTTGTCACAATCTAAACATGTACAACCCTCAACCAAAATTGTAATATTATCAATAGAATAATGTACATCTAAATAAAAGGTACATGGGTACTCTTGTATCTCCAAGTCACCA
Source organism: Pelobates fuscus (assembly GCF_036172605.1). Taxonomy (NCBI): domain Eukaryota; kingdom Metazoa; phylum Chordata; class Amphibia; order Anura; family Pelobatidae; genus Pelobates; species Pelobates fuscus. Next base: position 146,360,535 of record NC_086323.1, on the reverse strand, counting down.
AAGCATTTAAAATATAATACTTTCAAATATCTGTTTTTTTTCTTCATTAGAGGGAGGCTTGTGTCCTTTTTTAGAGTAACATCAAATTAATAACGTGTCAGATGGTTCAAACTGCAAAAACGTTTATCATTTTTAATTATCTTACAGATGGTATTTGTAGAATGAGACTTGGAAATTAGTGTTGGTGTAATTATAAGGAAAAGCCTGAATATCTACGTTCACTGGAATTTGGAAAGAACTTTATAACAGATATTACGGTGCATACACGAACTTGTGTGTGTATACATATATAATATATACATTCATATTGTATATTCACAATGTGAATATACTCTTAGATTTTTACAATTAATCCATGCACTGTGTAGCCGATCTGTAAATTGCCAAATAAAAATGTTGAGGATAAAATCCAGATTTTTATTTTTATTTTATTTTTTAAACTTGTGTTTAGGGATAGCTGAGGCATAAATAAAGCCACTTTTATTTTGCCAGAAAACACGACACAGTGAAAGAACAAACTGACAGCTGAATATATTTTGTACAAAATGTGACAACACTTAACATGATTCTGCAATTATCAGAAATCATCATCATTCACATTAATAAACAAGAGAGGGAGAGAGTACAGCCTGGAGATTAATTCACAGATCGCAGTTATTTATGGAACAGTAAAGAGACAGAGGATAATAAGAAAAGTTTTCACGAAGGGATGTCATTAGAATTGTTATAACTTAGTATTCTGAATTGAAAAATAAAAGAAGCGTGAATGGGCAATTGGTATTTTTTTTTTCTTTAATGCTGCCTATTGCATGATTTTAAAGGATACACTAGACTACAAGACAATTAAGCCTTAGTAACACATGCACACTTCACCCCTGAACATGTTAGATTAGGGTACCCTGACCTACCCCATCCATCCTCCCCTTGCACCAAGAATTGGGAGAAAATTGAAAAGACACTATGATGTACCGGCAGTTTTATACACAGGAGTGTAGTGAATGGTGAAGCTCACTGGGGCTGTAAGCCAGGATGATCCTTGCATAATACCCCAGTAAGTGGAGAAACTTCAGGATTACTAATAACCACAGAAGATATGGGATAAGTGCAGTTAGAGTTACTAGCAAGCTCCGGAATTGTGAAGTAAATACTGAACATTTACACACAGGGGTATTCAGGGATGGGAGGAAGGAGAGATATGATTCAGAATTAAAACCCATTAACAAGTACTGAGAGTTATACTCATATAATAAAAACAGGGTATACAGTGGTAGCATAGTTCAGTAATAAAAAGTATAAATGGGTAACTAATAATCACTATCATTTTGGTCATTCAGAGGCATCTGGATTTAGAAACATTTAGTAAATGGTAAGGGCAAGACATACAGGACTAGTTCCTGAGCATCTAAGACAAACACTGCCTTGAAGTAGGCAAAAGTGACATTTAAAACTAAATCAAGTTACAAAACTTGGTACATAGTGAGGGAACCTGCAAAACAGTGCAGTAATTGGGTAGCCCTGGGACAGTTTGTAGAAAGAAATCCTGCAATGTTTAAGTTGCATAAAATCCAATAACTGGCCAACTAATGGGCATGTTGCAGAAAAGTCCACTATCTGGGCATTTCAGGGGCACATTATAGAACAGTCTAATAACAGGGCATGCTTTGGAGGTAGGTTACAGAAAGCCCTGTAACTAAGCACCTATAAGGGGCATGATGTAAAAAAGTCAGACGTGTTTAATTATAGTTGCCAAGTTTGTTGCAGTAACCTCCAGCAAGTTGGCATGCTACATGGCAAGCTGTAAGACACTCCAGCATGTGGGGGCAGTTATTGGGGGGCTAGCTGCAAAAGCTCCAGCAACATTAGTCACTGCTCCCTGGCAGACTTCTGTTAACCACAAGCAAGTCTCTCTCAATGGGCAACTCTGAAGCCTGGTATCCAGATCCAAGGGATAAGGGGGAGGGGAGGTTACCCCTTAAACTTGGGCACACAGTATCCAGGTTAAAATTACAAGAGAACCCCCAAAACAGTCATGCCTTTAAACAAAAACAAAAAAAGCTAAAAGGGGAACTGTGACAGAAAAGGGGAAAAAAGAAAGAGGTTTTGCATTAAAATAAATAAATGAAAGATACAAATATACAAGTTGCAGAAGAAAGTAAAAGCAGAAAAAGAGACAATAAACAATAGTAGAGGCAGGAAAGTGCAGCCAGGAACACTCACCCGCTGCAGCAGCGCTGTCCGGGCAGCAGACACCCTGTAAGTGAGTGTGTGAGTGTTATTTTTTTTATTATTATTATAATTATTGTGAATATGATTCCTTCCCTTTAATTGCCCAGGCAACACATGCGATCCCAGGAGCTGCAAGTACAGCATGCAACAGCCACACAATAAATAACAATAGATCCCTCCGCCCTGGCCGGGACTGGCTCTCTGGCTGGATGGCTGGCTGGTTGGGGCTGTCCAGGCGCTATCCTGGGCGCTCTCTGATGGTGGAGGCGCACACAGCCTGCTCTCCCAAGGGCCACACACACTGGGGCTGTCTCTCAGCTCCGACCAGCTCACAGCTATTTTTCCCCTTCCTCTTCCCTTCCCTGGCACTGGCTTTTCTCTTATCTCCCTCTATGGGATCAGTCTTTCCCCCTCCCTCCCCTTTGGCTTCTCTTTTTTTTTCCTGGTCGGACTATTTTTCTTTATTCTCTCTCTCTCTCTCTCTCCCAGCTCTCTCTCTCTCTCCTTCACTTTGCTTAGTTGGTGCCCACGCTGGACTGGCGGATTTAGATGTTGTTGTTTTTTGCTGTGCTGAGTCCCTGACGTCACATCCACCTGCTGGGTAAACAACAAGACAGAACAAGAGCATGCATGCAGGATTTATTTAAAATAATAATAATAATAATAATATTATAATAAAAGGGGGTGGTAGGAGGGAGGCTGCTTTTTTAGGGCACACTAATTGTTTAGATGGGGAGTTGTTGAGACTGTTCTGGGATGAGTGGTACTGATGAAGGGGTTATATTGGGTGGGGGTACTTGGGGCAATGCATGGGTGTGATGACAAGTAAAAAATGATAAATGGGTTGTTTTGGGTGGGAGTGTGTAAGGAACACTTACTGGGAACCTGGAGGGGCCACAGCTGCTGCAGAATGTCTTGAGAGCAGAGCTGTCCATCAGACATTCCATTTGTAGAATTTTAGAACAGTGGTGATTGACAGACAGTTTTTTTTTTTTGTCAGGATAAGAAGTTCTGGAGCAGTTCTGCTAATGTTAGTCTTTTGCCTGCCTTGGTCGTGTCCACGTTTGTATTATGATGCTTTGTGTTTAACTTCTTCAAGTTTATTATTCATATGATATTTTTGTGCTTAAGTATTTTGCAACTCTATTGACACTTTATTTTGTAATGTGTTACAAGATGCACTAGACTAGACCTTAAAGTGTTAACAAGAGATCGTTGTTGAATGATGGAGGGTTTAAACAATATATATCGTTTTTAAAGAGAACTCTCAAATGCCCTTATTTGCTCTAAGACAGTGTGTAGTGGGGTTTGTGTGCAGTAAAAGGGACAAAGGGGGAGAACTCCACTTTTATGTCACTAGTAAAAGCAGAGGAGAGTTCGTGAGGTGAAAGTTCATACACAGGACAAAGCCCCCTCTCCTCCCTCCACCCCCCCCCCCCTCACCCCCCTTAACCCCAAAGGCATCTAGAGCCCCAGGGAATCCCCATCTTGTGTCCCTGATCTGGCAGGGGGACCCCCCAGTGTACATGGGTGACCCTCTCCAGTACAGATATTTTATCACCTAATAAATCAGTCCCATTTAGATTAACAGCATGCAATACCAGACTATACAATATAAATACAAAGTCCTTGCTGTGAACTATAGTTACATGTATGTACAATGAATACTTATATATTCAATATTATTGTTATATATATATTTTAGTTATGCACTATAAATGATGTATGATATACATACTAATATTACATTTCAATGTATAATATATTTTTGTTTTCCTGTAAATACAACTCAAGTCTGTGAAGTGTAACATTTTTTTAAAATACTTTTTTTCTATTCCTTTCAGGCCATAAAGCATTTTTTTTTTTAACTAATGCCAAACCATTCTAAAAGCAAAGTACAAAGAAACCAAGTGCCTATTTTAATATGTGTGTGAAATTAAGATATATTCACACAATTATTCCAATATATACTTATATATACTTATATATACAATATATATATACTTATACTTATATTGTATATATATACAATATATACTTATATATACAATATACTTTTTTTATATATATATATAAATGGACTTACGTACACTTGGATTCTTTTTCTCAAACATAACATATATACATTTATGTGATAGAGATATATGTAAATCTTGTGTATATAAAGGCTGCATATTTGAACCAACGCTTATTGCATTATTGCCCACCACTTGTTAAGTGGAAAAAAATTCCATTATTTTTGGGCATTTGTACTACGAAAAATGTGTAATAGTAATGAAATGTTCAAACACTGTATATTTATATAGTATAACGATTAAATCATATATTGTAACTTTACACATTTTCCTTATGAGCAATTACTGTCTGAATAAGGATAACCTGATATGGGGCGTGGAAACCTTCCTGCAATGACTCCCATAACTCTTAGTCAGCCATATATTGTTCAGTATTTAAATTGGGCAGACTAGATGGGCCGAATGGTTATTACCATCCGCCACATTCTATGTTTCTAAATTAGGTTTGGTAGTGGGCAGATTTGTAACACTGTCTGCTTGTGTATTTCATAACCGTTTATTAGTAGTTTAGCTACCAATCAGAATTATCAGTGGGCCAGTTTAAATGACACATAACTGTTAAAAAATTAATTCAGTGGTGTTTAAATAAAAAATTTGAAGGCAACTACCACTCATATTTTTTCGTCTAAATTTACCTATAAAATCAGCTAATATTTACTATTTTCAATGTAAATGAATTTAGTATATATGTGTTTAAATTTTATTGCTTACACTCTGGTATTGGAACGTTAAAATGTTTTTTTGTGTTGTTAGTGTACAAAAAAGATTTTCCAAACAATATATGAAAAGAAAAATCCATAATAAATGTACAAAAGCATATCATGCTATTTCACTATTATATATTGAGTTCTAAATACCAACATGTTCCGTAGTGATGTATCATATTTGATGTATACTGTTCACAGAATATTTTTCATATTTTGCGCATTTCAGACCTCTAAATAAATGTCCAAAGCAGGTTTCCTTTTCAGTTTGCTTGGACGTTCCTTATAAGTCACAAGGATGAGGGTGTGCATAACATGTGTGACCCAGTTTTGTGGGTTTTATTCCATAACTGAGTTGTAAAATTAAGGCAAAAATTGCTGATTTGGAAAAATTCTTCGACTTGGCCTTAATCACATTCTGGCTATTTTAGCACTAATTTTACTGTTTGTTTTTTTGTTTTTTTTTTCAATTTAGTTTAATTCAATGTTTAGTGAATAAAATCCCATGTCTGTTGTAGGAGAAATGCCTTAAATACCTGATGTAGGATACTTTCCCGAGACAGGAGAGCTGGCTTTTAACACTTTCTCTGCAATGTATCTCAAATCTCACTCAACATATTAGTATTTCACTTTAGGAAAACAAGGGCTCTAGATAGAAAGATATGTTACTTTTATACACCACCTGCGTATCTCATTGAACTTTCGGAGGTCCTCCTTGGGTTTAAAAACTTAAAAAATCATGTTTCCACAACTTTACCAGAGTTCCCAGCTTGAGATGAAAATTAGCACAGACAGGCACTATATTTCAGACTTCATACTGCATTTCTGTGCACACTCTTAGCAATGAACGCTGTTTTAGACAAAACAAACTTATTTTTAACCAAAGCATGTGCTGTGATGCAAAAGGACTAGTTACCAGAAATCAGTCATGGACTATAGTTTCGACCTTGTGAGTCTAAATAGCGTGGCTCCAGTTCTGGTCTGAAATTTGATGTCTCTGTGATCATATAGCTAAGGTACTAAAGTGACAGTAATTTCTTTTTTGTTGCACTGTGGGACATTTTATCGTTTTTGGTCCCATTACAATCATATTTCATACACACACCCATTTACACAAGGCAAGTAGCACTTTGGAAAAGCTTGCCTTGCACGCAGTAATTCCAAGAAATCAGGTTCCTAATTATCCCCAAATTCATTGGTTGACAGGAAGTCTTTATGTTTCAGGCTTCATCCTGCATGTCTGCAGACACTCTAAGCAATGGAGCAGTTTTACACATGGGTTGTGATCCTGAAGAACCAGTTCCTGGAAACCAACCATACAGATTTAACCTCCTTGGTTTCATCAGCATTGTGCTGGTCCTGGCACTATAGTCTTTCTTACAGTATATAGCTGGGTACTAACTGAGTTGCGGTGAGACCAAACATGATAGAGCTCTTCACTAGGTGTGCAAATTCACAATTTACTGTTGTGCCCAATCTGCATTTCTCAATGAGGATCTTGGGAAATGTCCAACACATGTTTTTCATGTTTCCGCAATTCTGTTTTAGACCTCACTCTGCTATCTTAAATGATCAATGAGCAGAAACTAAGCATGGACCATAAACATTTGTTTTGAACATGCATGTCCCCAGTATTGTGTTAGTTCTGGTCTTGAAGTTAAAGACTATTAGTCAACATATAGCTAAGTACTAGATATGCTGTGGTGGGGCCAAACATGATAAAACTTCCACTGGTTTATACATATGCACATTCAGGGCCGACTTTACCCAAGGTCCTACTTGCGAATGATACACAACGGTAAATTTTAAATTGGTATAAACCAGTAGGAAGTTTTATCATGGGGTTCCAGTACCAAGACAAGGGGGGATTCGCTAAAACTACGTCTACAATGTGAATTGTTTTGATCAAAGAGTTAAAAAGCAGAAACAAATGTAATGAATAGATTAAACACGTCTGTAATTGTTTTCCTCTCTTTCTGTGTTCTTTCTTTAGAATCGCGGAGTATACTGTCCATCGGTGAAGATTAGAAAGGTTGTCCTGGTGCCTCTGCTGGTATTCATGAGATGACGATGTACTGAATATTTAAGATGCATATATTGATAAAAGATGATATATTACTGTGGGAAAATAAAGTATCAACATCGGAACATGTTTGAAGTTTTAAAAAGTTTAAACAAAATAAAAGTTTACAATTAAAATTAGGTATATACATTTATTACTCCAAGTAAGGTATTTAGGACAAGTGCGTGATTGAGATCTTATACATTTATGTGTTAATATTATAATATGCACTTTATTTCCTATTCAGCCGTCTACTCACATTTTCCACTTTTTATTTTTTACTATATTGATATTATTACTGGTAGCTAACTTTAGGATATATGTTGTAATGTTTACTGAACACAGGATTTTCGATTGTGAATTGTTACCTAGACTATAACCTCAGATCCAAAAGATCCCACCCGTTTTTGAGTCAGCTGTCTAATTGTTCACACTATATTTTAAGGGCTTAGGATGTACTGTGCTTAATGACTGTCAAAAAGTTGTCAGTCTGTATGATGCCATAATAAAGGGACGCTTGTGACTCTGGACCATCCTTACCATATCACAACGCATTAATCTAGCTGGGGCAAATTAAACTACTCAGTTCGAGACAGATAATCCAGTATTCGGCAAAAGATAATACAGATACTGGTAATAATGACTGCTGGATTACAGCTGCCACCATTCTTAGTCTAAAACCCATGACTACATTGCAAGGGTTATTTTGCCAAAATAATAGAATTCAAATTTCTTTACAGTTTTTGGCTTTCTGCATGCCAAGTCTAGGTGTCATTCCCAATGATCAGCACAACAACCAAGTTCTGCCAAAGTTATATGTGTCGTCTATGCCTGTGCAGATATCGTGAATTTTAGAGTGACTGGGTTTATTTATATTTGTGAGACTTGAACTAGGACAGCGGACTCTCCCCATCATCTCACTCCAGGCACACTTCAGGCTGGAGTAAATCTTCTTTGTAAAAAGGCAATACTGGTCCCTATTTAACAGAAGCACATGTATATCCCTAAAATTATTCCCAGCAGATGAAAGTACTGAACCTATTATCTCATAGACTCCATTCTGCCCTAATTTTCCTTTATGATTTTCTTTATCACTGCAGCTATATGCCCAGCTTTCCATTTACTGTTGTTATAAGGTGAGTCAACCCCCCCCCCCTTCATCCAATCTTCATATCCCATAAACCTCTGAAGAAGGTATATAGATCGTCACCTTTAGAAATATTATTCAACATTATTATTCAACATTATTATTCAACATTATGTGCAAGCTATGCGAATCTGCAGTAAAACATATTTACTAAATACTGCATTCCTTTTTTCCCCTGTCAATATATGTGGGTGACAGTATGAACATTATCTGTACATACTCACAAGCAAATGTATAGATTAATAAAATTAAATACCTGATGATTGCATATACCTATTCTAAAATTGCTGCCAAAAAATGGATTAGCTTGACTGCAAGCAACAATGCACGGAGCAAGTTTATTCACACCTCCACATGTTCGTATTTCTGAAGACCTTTTTTAAAAAAAAAAAATTCTGTTCCGGGGATCTTGATATCTAATAGTGGGTGCACTTTCTTAAATCATTTCTACCTATACATTGGTGAATGGCTTATCTAGCCAAATGTATAGATAGAATTTTCACCACCATTATATATGATTCTGTCATGTTTGTCTGAAGGGAGTCTTTTTTGCAATTTAAGGAAGTACGTGCACATAAATAAGACATTTTGAAAACACAAAACGGTTTATCTGTTCAACTAAACAGTTGTAAAATCTTTACAGTTTGGCTATTTTGGAGTGAATTGTAAATTCCTGTTCAATTCCTCACAATGCCCAGTTTAGTAAATAATGTTAACATTTTACTATTAATTATATTTTTCTACTCCCCTCCCCATGTATATATATGTATATATATATATATATATTTTTTTTTTGTATTTTTTTTTTTAGCATAATAAACGCTTTTTGCTCAGATATATGTCTTTAACGTTTTTTCATCATACTGTATAAACATGTTGGCTGTAATATTGTTTGTGCAGACATATAGGCAACATTTGTTGCTTAATTTGTTTTGTCACTAAACATTTATTATTATTTTTATTATTGGCCTTTATATAGCGCCAACTTACTCCACAGCGCTGCACATTAAATGAAGGGGAATTTAACCATAAATTAAAAAAACTATTACAGATTTTGATAAGAACGAGCTTACAATCTAGGAGTTGTGTGTTTTACTTATCTTTTGTACAATGTTGTCGGTTTTTGTATATTTTATAACTAAAACATTTAACTAACACACACATGCAAGCACGCGTTAACAGTTAATGCTGCTCATCTTTGAGGCCTTAATACAACACATCAGCTTTACAGAAACACAACTAATTTGCATGAAACGCAATTTAATTTGTACATATCAGATGTATCTTATGTAGAATATTTGCCCTTTTATTGGGTCTGCTTTCTGATGTTTATAAAATTATAAAACAAAATAAAAATCACTTTCTAAGAGAAGTCTTAATGAAAATATCACTAATCCGCCTTTTAGTTTGGCATATATTTAAATTACTGCTCAGTGATGGTGGGGGGATTGAGTGTCCATTCGGTATACATTAGCAAGGAATTTAACTGCAGACTGACATATTGTTCATTTTCAACACTGTCACGTTGTGTTCTAGCGGAGCACATTTTAATTTCTTGATCAGTAATCAGAAAGAAGTTCCTCTTCAGCATATTAAAGTGTATGCATGGTCCTGGGACTGCAATGCAAGGGGATAGATCGCCATCTAGTGACAAAAAAAGTATATGGCGGATTTTCAATCCCATTTTAACAGCAGAACACGCTTGTTTAATTAAACAGTTTGGAACATTTTATCTGTGGTCCGAAGAACTATATATATTGATTAGTTTGTTTATTAGACACCGTTCAGTGTAAAATAGGAAAGTATACAGGATAGATACAGAAAATAATTTGTAAGACAATATATTTACAGTAGCAATGGGTTTGTAACAGATTTCCTTGGCAATGTGTATAATGGCAAGTATATTATCCCAGGATTGTTTCCAGCTATCATTGAACCCCAGGCTAACCAAAATTGTTCCATGCAGAGTGGACATGGGTAGATTTCAATGGAATATAAATGATAATTGTTATTTTTTATGTTACAGTGAATCTGTCACTATGTTTTTGCTTCTTTGACAATTATAGGTGACAATAAATAAATTTACTGTCTGTTGTTGCATCTCCGAGCAGCTTTGCCTACTTTCTCTTTGTGTTTTTTGTAAATTTTTGCGCATGTCTTGTACACACATAAAGCTATGTCATCCACATTGAAGGCGGCTCGCACACGTTTTACTTATTCATGTTTTACCAGTCAGTCTGTGCATCCCTGTTTTCTTTGTGGTTTTTTTTTTTTTTTAAGTTATACATAAGAAAAATAGTGCATACACTGCAAGTTGACAAAGAGGTGGAGCTTTACTTAAGTTCCACAGTTTTTGTCAACTTTGTTATTGGCTGTCAACTTGTAAGCACCTTCCAGAGTTGTTTCATCACTTCACTATGTTGACTATTGCTAGATCCAGAGAGTCAACACAGTTCCACAGAATCCAGAGGTCCTCACCAGGTTTGCCCTAGGATAGGCAGAAGTGTCTGCCAACTTGGAAAAGTTAAGATTGTAGCGCCATAAATAATGACCAAGCGGACCATCACAACTTGAAAAAATATAAATAAGCATGGTCAATAACTGTGCATGTGCAAGCTCACAGGCTTTCTATATAAGTACTTTGCATGAAATGGCTTCAGTGGCTAGATCTCATTTATATAGGTATAGTATTAAAAAAAATGAAATTGGGGGGGCACACCCTAAACATGCATTTCTCAGCAGTAGTGCTGCTGTAGAGATCAAAATTTATACAAAATACAGATGAAGGAACAGCACACGCACAAAAAAAACAAACAGTTAAATATTTTACACAGTTACTTAAAAATCACCTCTCAGTTCCACCATATGGCCATACTGTGTTAATCCCACCACTACATCACTTCACTCCACTGAGCTAAACTATGAGGAAACTCAAATAAGCTGAACTGACAAACTACTTGATAAGCGACAATTATATATATAAAAATGTGCAGAACCCTATAATGCCTGACTATTGTAACATGATGTTTAAATACATGTTTTCCTTGCTGTTGTGGCATGATAAGCATGACGTGTTCAACCCTTGCACAAATAAAATAAAGAATTTAAAAAAAAAAAAAAAAAAAAACTATGAGGAAACTATAGACGGTAACCTCGTTTGAGCAGGGTACGCTTCAACCTATTGTTTCCAAGTTTTCTTGTAATTGTCCTATTTATAGTTAAATCCCCCTCTAATAACATTGTAAAGCGCTACGGAATCTGTTGGCGCTATATAAATGGCAATAATAATAATAATAACACCACAGTACAGTAATTCCAATGTAGGAAACAAATTAAATAGTGCTAAATAACTATAGTGTATTTAATGAATCTGTTGTAAGATCATTGTGAATATATATATAATGCAAAATGAATGTGATAAAAAATACAATTCATAAAAATTCTGTGTCAAATCGAAACAATTATAGTGATAGTACTTTGATATATATACTCACTATGCATATCATATATCTCCTCTATATCAAATGAAAATTATAATTGAAGTGATATTGTTATCTAAAACCTACTCATATTTTTATTCCCCTGTGGTTACCTCCAAGGGGGCATCTGAAGATGGGGGTGGGGTGCGCAACCCAAAAGGAATCTGGTCAGGACTCAAAACATACATAGTGTTTTAAAAAGTGTTTTGATTTTTTAAAGGGAGTTGGGGCACATCCAGAACATTTATATAGGCAGTCCATAACTGATTGATATCTTTGGTGAGCTGGCTAACAGCTGCTGCAATTCTTACAAATGATTGGATTTCTAAAACTCTCTCAGAGTTGAGAGCTGGTGAAGTCTCTGCACCTTAAACATATTCACTTTATTTTTTTTATTTATTTATAATGAAAATCTTCGCCTAATTCTTTCTTTATTTTTGTATAATTTTTTTCCTTCATTTCTAATGTATCCCATTAATAAATTATTGATTTGCAAACATGGGAATAATTAACATTATGACTCATCTTTTCGAACATTCTGAAAGGCCCACCCAGAATATCAATTAGATGCAATTGTGTAGAAAAACAAGTTATGATGTAGCTGATGCTGATATTGGATTTTGATGCAGGATGGGGCCTGTGCAGGAACCCCCAATGGTCACATCTGAATCTAAGTCTTTTACTTGGACAACACTTTTCTAATTGGATAAATAAATTGGTTGACATTGATGGACTTGTGTCTTCTTTAAAGGGATAGAATCATAATTGTAATTAAGTGGTTTTGGTGTATAGATGCTTTTCCCATTTTTTTCTCTTTTCGGAGGAAACAGCCATGTTTACATTTGTACAATATCATACTATTAGTGGCTGTTAGCCTGGAAGCCATTAGAGGTCCTTCCACATGAAGGCCTTAGAACATCACAGCTTTTCACTTGTACCATCTTCATGCCCAAGTGAAATGATGTTTTCTTGCCATTTTCTTTGTCTTCGTCTTTAGCGCCTGATAGCTTTATCTGCCAGGAGTCGCATCACTATTGTACTCTAGTGCAAATGATGACTTATGAGAAATGAAAATCCGCAGAGGCCGCTAACCTCATAATTGTCAAAAACAAAACTATAGCAACAGAGGAAAATGTTTTGGTCTCCAACCTATTGAGTTGCATTGCAAATTTGTTGTAGAGATTTCATAATATTAATTAGCAATAATTATTAACAGCTACATTCAAAGTATTTGTTGAGAAAGCCACACATTGACTTGACCTCTTCACTTCATATTTATTTTCCACCATGAAACTAAATCATATAGCAGAATTTTTATGTATACATTGTTACTTAGGGATGGGAAACAATAAATTAAGAGTATTTTATTTTTCTTTATTTGCTCATTATGTCAGAACTAATATGTGTGTGTGGAAGGTGGGTGGGGGGTATTTTTTTTTTTTTTAATTCTTTATTTTTGTTGTGCAGTTGAGTACACATCAGCTTCAAAACGCCACAACAGCGTACACATTTATAAACAATCAGTACATTGGCAGGGAAAAGTATGCACATTTTTAAGTTATAAACAAGTTCAGTTTTTCTAACGTGTGTCAGAGTTAAAGTAGTTGGATATCGTGTTTAAAGAGTCATGCAATCATTTAGCCATAAGTAGTTATGCGTACAACATACTTGGAGAACTCTATAATAGTTTCGTAGTGTGTGGTAAGAATTTGCTTAGCTTTTACATCTTGAGTAACCAAGGTGGGTTGCCTAGCAGTGTGTGTTTGGGTCTCAAGATTCATATAATGATACCACGAAGTACAAGTTATAAGTTGCAGGTTACATGTCACGGTTAACCTGAGTGCCATTCGTTACTAGTTTAATATTGAGCATATTGTGTATCATGGCAAGAATTTGTTTATATCAGAGGGTATGCAGGCAGAAAACAATGAACGATAAACTATGTACACTAGAGACCCTGCTTAATAGTCGTTAGCCCTGAAATAGGGTTAATGGGCAGTATTATGTTATGTAAAGGCTTGAACATTGCCTATGCGTTTCGTTAAGTTATTCTAGCTAAGTTAGGTAGGTCGATGTAGATTGTGAATAGCCTGTAGGCTTTTTCTAATGCAATGGTTGCTGGGAAGCGATACGGAGTGGTACCCAGGGCTTGGGGATCTATACTGTTGGTGCGCCGTATCCGTAAAGGTATGGTGTGCCGCCCTATGATCTAAGGGGTGTGCCGCAGGCATAGTGGCAGTTCCTGGTTGAGGGTGACCTAGTGGTGGTAAGACCTATAACATAAAATAGAATAAAACAGTAAAATAAGGATAAAAGTTAAACTGCATTTGTTGTGAGTCCGTATTATTATAGCAGGAGGTTGGTATGAGGTTCCCCATAGAGTCCGGCAGCTGGAGGTCAAGTAGTGGCGGCCTTGTAGGCGTCTGCCGAGGAGCCTCGCGGTACAAATGGGACTGTGCTGGCCGGGTCCCAGACATGCGTTGCGGTCACTGTCCTTTGCTCTCTGCCGGTCAGGGAGTCTCGTGGGAGATCCAGAGTCTCTAAGATGGCCGCTGCCTCTTCAAGGTCTTGGACAAGGTGGGAGATGTTACCATGTAGGACAGCCAAGGTACGCGATCCTTTCCACCTATAGGTTATGCCTCGTCCCCTAAGGAGCAATGTGAATGGCTGTAGTGTTTTGCGCCATGCCAAAGTGCTCCCTTATAAGTCCATGAAAAAAGTTAGTGATAGGTTCTCAAAGTTGTAGGGTTTTTTTCCCTTTAGAGCTCCCAGAACCGCAGCTTTGTCTTGTCCTGATTGGAATCGGACGATCAGGTCTCGCGGGGCTGTGGCAGGTGCCCTTGTTGGTTTCGGGATCCGATACAGATCTACTGGTGTCACCGTTTTCGCCTGTTTAGAGGGCAGAATTGCAGTTATTAGCCGTCTTAGGAAATGTGGCAGCTCCGCGTCGGGGACCAATTCTGCTACCCCCCTGATTTTCAGGTTATTGTTACGCCTGGAGTCCTCCAGTGCTGCAAACCGGTGCTCTGTTGCGGTTTGTTGTCTCTGCAGCTTGTGTACCTCTTGTTGTAGTTGGATGAGATGTGCCTTCGCATTGTGTGAGTCACTTTCCACAGTGCTTATTCGGCCAGTTAGCCCCTGTAAATCTTTACGGAATGTCGCCATATCCATTTGGATATCTTTCCGCAGGCCCGCCAGCAGTTCCTGCATGTCGGCCTTGGTGACCGGTGTTGAGTCCGGTTTTGGGGTTGCCGGTGTCGGGTTCCGGTTCGGTTCACGTGGAGCAGGTGAGTGGGGATCCTCAGGCTCCAAACTTTGGTCGTCCGAGAAGTCGGAACTCTCTCCCATATAGGCGGCCATCTTAGGCATCGAGGCGCCATGTGCCTGCCGCCATAGGTCCCCGATGCTGGTACCTGGTTTCGGCTTGTCTGGCCTCAGTTTCTTCATTTTTTCGACCCATGCCTATGTGTGTTGCCGGGGGGTCCGGTTAGGGTCGAGGTGGGGGGTATTTTGTAGGTTTCACATACACTCTGGTAAATGGCCAATTCTTTTGTGATTTCAACTTCTTCCATGGTTCGGTTCACCAACTCCTATTGATAGGGTTATTCACTAAAGTTCTGAATTAAAGTGAATTTTACATTTAAAGGGACACACTAGATCCTTAAAGCACTTAAGCTTTTTGATATGCTTTATGTGTGAAGAGTGTGTCCTTTTTCCTTTTACCAAAAGTGAAGATTTTAAAAAAACGGGCACATATAAATTAATCTTGTTACACCCCCTGGCTTTCAATCAGACAACTGGTCCTGTTACTTCCTGGTTTGTTTAGCTCAGTGGAGCTAAACTCAAGATGCTGAAATTGCCCGGAGCACCTGCCTTGCAAAGACTTCCCATTCAGAAGCAGTGGGAAGTCTATAATTAGACAGCCACAGAAAGTTGTGGCTGTTTTGGAAGTATTGCAAAGGCTTCAGTCAAGAGTCTGCTCTTCAGAGTTGTTTTTAGATATACCTGCAATGCGAAAATAAAATAAAAAAATTCATACATATTTTCATTTGGGGTTTATCTACTAAGCAGTAGGTTTTACTTCTTTTTTTTTTTATTTGGCCAGTCAAGTGTCCCTTCAGTCTCTGTGCTCTGTGCAGAGGTACTGGCTGTGAGCCCATCAGTGAAACTGTTTGGTTTTGTTTTAAAACATTAATTTTGCATTGCAAAGCAATGAATCACGATTTCAGGTTCAAGCATGGAGTTAGGAGTTATTAGGTTAATTGTTACTTTTTTCATCTGTGATTGTTGCCGGACAACCGCTGCTCTGAGATTATTTGGGTAAAATAGCCACATTTGAAAAAA
Organism: Pelobates fuscus; assembly: GCF_036172605.1. Lineage (NCBI taxonomy): Eukaryota > Metazoa > Chordata > Amphibia > Anura > Pelobatidae > Pelobates > Pelobates fuscus. Next base: position 146,344,498 of record NC_086323.1, on the reverse strand, counting down.
AAAAATCTTTTAAATTTAAAGATCTTTATCAACAGGGTAACTACAAATTTTATGTCATAAACAGCAGAACTGAAAATAAACTAATTTGGATACTGTTTTCTCATTCTTTTATTTTAGTCTGAAATGTGCAATTTATTTGCAAATACATACATTTTACTTGCAATGTATTGGCAATTTACCCACTTTAATGGTTAACCACATCTGATATTTTTACTACATTTTACTGGACGCAGCCCCATGTAAATAATAAATAAATAATCCCAGAGATTTTAATGCACAGGTTGTCTGCCTTAAATTCCAATTTCATCACATTTAACCTTCTACCATAAGAATATCAAATTAAGCTATAAAAATTATTTAAAAAAAAGAATATCAAATTAAGCTAAACACCGACAGCGCGAAATCTAAACATATTGTAACCGTATCTAACTTTCAGGATATCCATTTAGACCTAAACCCCTATCACACTGTGATATAAATAGTAGAAATTTGAGGGAATTAAACTGATGCTTTAATGTTGAGCTGCATTGAGCTCCGGTTACACATTTAGCCAAGAAGCCTGGTATGTATTTTGTTTGTGTGTGTCTGTGTGTCTTTGTATGTCTGCAATGTGCAATTCTTTTTTTTTTATTATTCAATATGCAGATAATGCTGCATACTCTGTATTTGTAAAAATAACTGTTTAAGTAGTAGGTGTATTGCTTTGAAATTGGTTTCTCTACGGTTTGGCATTCGAGGTGTTAATCATGAGGTCTGTGTGTTTACTGCACAGACTCCTGGAACTGTCTGCTGAGTGCATTTGATAGTATCGATCTGCTGCTAAAAGATGTATCTTTTCCTTTTGGGTTTTTAAATCTCATCCAATTATCTCCCTGGAGCCAATAGGTCTGAGGCTCTGTTAGCATTAACTCAAACTGCCAGAGCGTATCATGGCGTGAAATTCAGCGCCACTCAACAGGGGTTAACATGTTCATTGTTAGATCTCTAAAGAGTGCTCAGAGAGACTTATTACGTGATATCAAATAACATTCATTTCTTTTTTTCAGAAAAAATAATAATACAGTATGTATTATAACAGACACATCAATTCCTTTTCTAGAATTTTAGCTGTGATATAGCAATCCAAGCCACACCTGTTCTAAACACACTGCCTGGGTAATATACTACATTGGGCATTGTCTGAAATGACACATTTGTGGGAAAATAAAGTCATATTCTATATAAAATTTACTGCTGAACTGAAAGTTAGAGTATCCAATACCTTATTCTGGTACCTCGTTATCAGCAAGATACAGGCTGCATCAACTGTCACACAATGTATATCTGAATATGAAACTTAATCACAGATGTCCGACTGTGCTATTTTGACCTTACATTCGTAATTCCCTAGTTGATTCTAGAGAACTCTAATTCATTAAAGCTGTCATCGTTGCTAATTCTCCAACTCAGATATTTTAACACCTGGTTTAAAGCAGTTTTGTCACTTTCAAGGGTCTTTGCATATTTTCGAAAGACCCCGTAGGATGACATTCCCGCAGATGCCCAGGGGTGCAGTGGAAGATAGCTTTACTTAGCTGAACCTGTCCCCAACAGGTGTCACCCTCTTTTGTTTCAGCTCATGGCACTGCATTTGTCAGGAGCCAGGTCAGTGCTGTACTCTGGATAGATCAAGAAGCAGTTAGGTGAGCAGTGCTAGAGTTGTAGGTACATACATACAAGCAATGGAAGCACATTTCACAGATGCATATCTTAAAAAAAACACAATAATAGTGCAATATGTATTGACAATGGTTTGAATATGGTATTAGTGCCAAAGGAGCACTCACACTTCTCAGGGCTTTATAAGCTCTATTTATGGAGCCTGGACGGAATAATCCCCATCTCTGGATTTCTTTGTGATTGTCAACACATTGTGGATCTCAAATGGATAAGGCTCATCATATGTAAAAGATAAGAATAAACGCCACTAGATAAATTTAAAAAATATCTTTATTAAGTAAATACAAAAAATATGTATAAAGTTTAAATGGTAAAACTATATTTAGTATTAAAAAAGTGAGCTATATAAAAACCAGTCCTATGGTATTGTCCTCAATCTTCACTTGACGCGTTTTGCTTGCAGCTTTCTCAAAAGCGTTTATTCTAATCTTTTACATATGATGAGCCTCATCCATTTGAGAACCACACTGTGTTGACAATCACAAAGAAATCCACTGATGGGGCTCCATAAATAGAACTTATAAAGCTCTGAAAAGTGTGAGTGCTCCTTTGGCACTAATACCGTATTCGAACCATTGTCATTACACATTGCACTATTATTGAGTTTTTTCTTTCTTTAAGATATACATCTGTGAAATCCGCTTCCATTGCTTGTACGTATGTATGTACTTACAACTCTAGTGCTGCTCACCTAACTGCTTCTTAAACTATTCCGATTTACTTTTCACAAGGTTAAGGGAACTCCTTGTTGGTAAATAGCTGCTCTTAGATTAGATAGAGAGCACTTATTACTACCTCTCTATACACCCAGTGCTGTACTTTACTGCATGCGCATGAGTACAAGAATGATGTCTCGCAATCTGTGTGGCAGTCTGTTTCCCATAGCTGTCACTAGCAATGACTTGGGGAGTTGAGAAAACTTGATATCTAAAGCACCGCCTTTTGTCAGGTTTTGTCAACCTTGCACTTTACCATAAGACAAGGTAGTCTCTACTCTGTCATTTGATATCTTTTGAATTTGACTTTCCAATGAAATTCCAAAACAGGCAATATGAGTATCTCATTTAATCAATATTCTAGCTTTACGAAATAGTCAAAATGTTTGGTAAGATGATTGAGTCTCTTTAATATTTACAAAAACTCTGGCCAATTTCTGCAAATTAGCGAATATGCCTATAAACGAAATGTAGCATATCTACTAAAAATCTACAGATTCTCCACAGAAGATACCTCAACAAGAGTTTGCCCACAGGCACTTACTGTGTTCCACTGATCGCACAAGGAACCAATTCACAACAACCCAACACATTTCATGGGAAAATGGACCCACTTCATCAGAGGCACTGACCACAAGAGCCTCCAACAAAACTTGACAAAGGTAGCTTTGCCGAATGTACTTTAGGAGAATAAGATTGAAAAAGAAGAAAAAAAGATTAGGAGTGAGGAAAAGAAGAACAGATTATTGCAAGGTAAGTATTGGGTAACAAAGCTGATTTAAAGCCTAAGAATATAAAGCTTAGTCTGAGTGGAGCCCTTCATAGACTCAATGGAATGTTTTTGTTGCTTTGTAGTGTGTTTTTTTTTCTGTGCTTATTTGTGCATCTGTTTTTTTATTATTTATTTTTTGTTTCAGTTTTGTCAGTTAATGATTGATTTTTATTTCGTCTTTTTTGAGTCATAAGAAGGAAGACTGAAGACATCAACTGGTAGGAATAGATGTCTCCTTTAGCAGTTTTTAAAATATTATTTTTAGATGTATTGCCTCTTCTCTATTATTAGTGTGAGGGGGTACATAGTGGCATATTTAAGGGTTGGTAGGGGCCCTCGAGTTATATTCCCAATCTCCTGGGCTCTGTTATAGGGGCATCAAAAGGTCAAGGAGACTGGGAATCCCCAGAGCCCCATTATAGGGACCTTGGAGATTAAGTATCTCCTGAACGATATTATTATCTTTTTTCAAGGTGGTGGCTACTCATTGTATTCCTACCCGGTATTATTATGATCCATGGGACCCCACACTTCCTTATTTTAATTTCATTTATTTTTAATGTTTGGTGCATTTCAGTGTTGCAGCAGAGAGTAGTATATTGTATTGCTCTCTGCTGCGGCACTAAAAAGGTTAACTTTGTCCTGCTTGCGGTTACTATGCTTGCTGATTGTTCTATGCATGTTTTTTTTCACAATGCTAATCACTGTATGGTAATCATTGTTCCGATAGGCCAGTGGTTCCCAACCCAGTCCTCAAGTACCCCCTAACAGTCCAGGATCTAGGGATTACCTAGTTGTGTTTAATGTGTTTTTAGAAAAAGAAAAAAACACACTTTAGGCACAACAGGTTAATGCCTAAATCCTGGACTGGTAGGGGGTACTTGAGGACTGGGTTGGGAACCCTTGCAATAGGCCATTAAAAAATAGCGCAAGGTTGGAAGCTGCTCATGTCTTTCAACAAACATTGTACTTCAAGATGTAGTGTATTGGAGTGGTAATTCCCTTGTCCTCCTGCTCTGCCACTGCCCAAAAAATGAATGTAGTCATAGTGAACATCATTAGATCAAACACCTTTATTTATTATAATTCTGATAATGAGAATGAGAATTTTAAAGATAGGATAAACTGACCCTAGCAGCCTATTTCTGGCTCCAGACTCTTGAGTAACTGATAGATAGGTGAGAAAGAAATACAACTACCAAGAATGGGTCTTCTGCAAGTTCTTTACTCAATGCACAGAGTGAAATACATAAATTTGTCTTTATCTTGCAAAGTCACAATACAGGCTTCATATATTGTTCCAAAAACAAAGAATATGAGAACTCTGAGAATGGACAAAAGCTTAGAGAAGCTTTCCATTCGGTAAATCACCGCTTAGGTCTCAAAATAGTTTTTGCTCACTTGTGTCATTACAAAGAGAACATGTTCTGAAGCATATCAGACTGATCCCACCGGTAAGGGCAGTCCAGAACCGAAATGCCAGCAAGTTCTCTCTACACAAGAGATACAGCTACCCCAGACAATCATTTTGGTCTTTTTGGGGTCCCATCAGTGAGGTGTAACTGATACCCCTCTAGGCACAGTGAGCACGAGGTTCACGTCTGGATTACCCCTTTTAACTTGGAGAGAACCAATTTCATGCATTGCAACAAAAACAAATAATATGAGATCTCTGAGAGTGGACAAAAGCTTAGAGAAACTCAGTAGCTTGCTCTTTGGTAAATTCACACCTAGGTCTCAAAATAGTTTTTGCCCACTTCTGCCATTACAGAGAGAACATATTCCAAGGCATATCAGACTGATTCCACATATTCCAAGGCATATCAGACTGATTGTACATTGTGCTTAGATATCTAGTGTATTGGAGTGTTTATTCCTTTGTCTCCCCGCTCTGTCACTGCCCAAAAAGTGAATGTAGGCATAGTGAATACCATTACATTAAATACCTTTGTTTATTATAATTCAGGTAATGAAAATGATAATTAAAAGATAGGACAAACTGATTCCTAACTTAGTTCTAGCTCCAGACCATTGAGAAGCGGATAGGTACTCAGGTAGATGAGAAACAAGGACAAGTACCAAGAATAGGTCTTCTGCAAGTGCCTTCAGTCATGGCACAGATTGAAATACATGAACTTGTCTTTATCTTGGAGACCACAATGCATCATCATATATCGTTCCTTCAGGCAGGGCAGGACTCAATCCATCCAAGGACTGATCTGTCTTCTTTATTATTCATATATCTCCTTTTATCACCAGGTCTGAAAACCAAAATAGCATTTAAACATTTCACAGAGCAACAGCTAACAATGATTTATTCAACATGAAATATAAATGAATTAGCTGACGCCTGGATTTCTCTTCATTGATCTTTTAATTCCTATATCATATTGGTGGTCTCTAAAATGATAATAAGTCCTACCATAGGAAGCCACAGTTTTTGCATGTATTACTCTTGCACCTATTAAGACTGAAAGATGATCCAACAGAATGAAAAGAACAATTCTCAATATTAAACTGGCTCATAAACATCAATCTGGAGGAGGTACATTTTTTAGCCTAATAATTTTACCATAGACCCTGTCCATGTTCGTGTATAGGCTCAACACTTTATTGACTTGGGACATGTCATCAGAAAGACCGGTGGTAACAGTTACCTGTTTCCTTACTTGCTGCAGTGGATGTAAGTCAAGGTCATACGTCCTTTTAGGAATCTGCATATGCATTTGCACTCACAAACTCCTTCCAACTGTGCCTTATACGTATGGACTTACATAACTAGCACCATACACACACACACTAATTACCCACTCGTTATTACACACACACTACCTGATTTTGTCATTAATAAAAAAAGTATAACATTGTTTAACATAGCGTAAAAGATATCTCAATGTGTAGGACTCAAGGAGTTTGGTAAAAAAAATAATATTGCAGAGGACCCACCTGACAGAACTGACGCCCACGACTGACCCCACCACCCTGCCCCACTAATTTCCCCGCACCGCCCGCAGCCCCCCCCCCCTCCTCGGTCCCCTTTTTTTATTTTTTTATTCCCTTTTTTCCCGCAAACCTCTTTTGGGCCACAGACCCATACTCCGTAGAAACTAGGACATATCTGTCCACTTGACAGTGGAATCATGAGTCTAATAGGCATACATCACACGAAACCTGCGGTGACTTACGGGTCACTAATACAGTACTAACCTGTCACCTTTCTCACTCAACAAGACAAGGCCGCGCACACACTAGACCTAGACGCCCTGACAGGAACTAGATGGGTGGCAGTGCACTACCGAACCAGGGGGGACACGCGAAAATAACAATGGATGCCTAACCACTGCATTACTGAACAGGGACCTGTGAGTCCATCGCTGCTGTGGGCCTGCATGCCCGAATACCTACTTGTTTCCCCCTTTTTTCTTCTTCATACATGTTCAGGCACATGTTGTGCTTCAATTACAATATTCTTGAAGAGACCTGCGAGTCTCACTGTGAATGTCAATTGTGCTTCAGTTACAATACACTTGAAGAAGAGACCTACGATTCTCACTGTGAACGTATAATGATAATAAAAATATATTTACAAAATAAATAAAATAATATTAAGCTGAACGTCTGTGTTATACATCCTATTACATGTATCAAACATATATAAAACATATAACCTACGATAAAGCTCCAGAATATACCTACCTCTGCTGTCGCAGTATGAAAAATTCAGAGTTTGAGTGCAATCATTGTTGTTAATTTTAACCTCAGGTGAGAAATGTTACTATTAATTGTATTAGAAATTTTCCAATTAATTAGCAAATCCCTTGCCAGAAAGTAAATTCTGTTCAGCAACATAAGAGATCCCTTCTTCTCTAATAGTTTTGTATTCATAATGGAAGATTTAACCCATATGTGCCCGTGTCATGGAGTAAATGCATTTTGCACTACCATCTGGTACCCAGCAAGTAACCATATGAATATATTTTACTAAGACAGTAATTACTAACCTTGACCTTCCAGATGTATGTGAACTATATATACCATGACACTCAACCAGCTGGGAAACCAGTTGAAAATCATATGCATCATTGCAGTGGGTGGCCTGGGTGACAGCCAGTTACCCATTAGCTACCTATTCTATGAGAACTAACAAGGGAAATTCTAAAACTGTTTACGGTATGTAGTTTTAATAATAATTTCTATATCCACAACAACATTTTATAAATTAAAAAAAGCCCATAGACATATATAATTTAACTAATGTGTGTCTGCAGACAAATGCATATTACACCTCCTTCATTTCTGTTTTCTTCTTTACCCCCTTTTTTCTTCTCTCTAATTTTGTTCTTCACATCCTTACACGATCAGATGGTTATATTGTGCATTTTGGTAATTGATACTTTGGTAAACTATAAAGCTATCATAGGTTTTTTTTATTAGCTCTAGTTTTATTGCCTTATCAGTTCCTAATGTGTACAACTCAAGAAACATTGAATTAAAAAAAAAAAATGATCATGTTTGCTTGATGTAAAGCTTCAGTCCCCATGGCTTTGTGCATGGTATGTGCTTTTAGCAGGGCAACCATAAGTGTTTTTATATTTATAGAATGTAAGCTCGTTTGAGCAGGGTCCTCTTCGACCTATTGTTCCTGTAAGTTTTCTTGTACTTGTCCTATTCATAGTTAAATACCCCTCTCGTATTATTGTAAAGCGCTACGGAATCTGTTGGTGTTATATAAATGGCGATAATAATAATAATATTTATCTAATAAACATGTTTGTTGTACTGGACAGAATCACCTGCCGTAGTGTTCAGAAACAGAACACAGTGGATAAGGGGGTGACAGGCCACAATGTGTTAGGGTGCTTGATGTATCAATGTATGTATTGATGCATTCTGTGGAGCATACTTTGAACCTAGAAGTGCTTTTAATGGCTTCTATAGACAACCGGAGCAATGTTTTTCTGGTGCCTACTCCCCAGTCATAGTGATTATCATATAACTTGCCTTCTCTCTTTAATGGCAGCCATGCCATCACAGATGGAGACGGGAAGGGTAGGAGGGCAACAGCTGCCTGTTTCAGTGCCCTGGGCATATGATGTGGGTAAAGACTGCCGGTAAAGACTGTGAGGAGTGTGATAATGGAGTACAGAAAAGGTTAGTAAATAGCCTTGGAAAGACAGAAGAAGACAGAAGAGTGTAACAGGATTTTACATTTAGGGTACTGTAACAAGGAACAAGGTTCGCTGTGTTGTAATGCATATTTGTGTATGGGAGTGTGTGTCTGCAGTGTATATCTGCATGTGTTTATGTGTCTGAAAAGATTCCTAGGATAACTGGCTCTATTAATCAAGGTCTTGGGGTTTTGCGTTCTCCCATATTGTCTGAAAGCTTCAATTCGAACATGTTAAAGGACTGAATCAAACTACTTCTCAGAGCTCTTTGTACCAAGACAGTGTTGGCTGTAGATATATATTATTTGCATGTTGCAAACTCAAAGCCCTTCTTGTTACAGCATGCCAGGATAAAGGTCTCATACCATGACCTGCAATATGTTGATTTAATTAAATAACTGGAGGATAAACCTGTTTGCTGGAGGCAGCAACTAAAAATCAAAGATTCTGAGCACACGTGTCGACTTTTAAAGAAAAAAACATGGACATTATTTTTTTTCTCATAAACATTTAAGCAAATTTAATTTTCATTTAAAACTAAGTAGAACTCTTTTAAACATGGCCCCGAGGCGACATTTCACAATTTATCACTGTGACTAGAATGTGGACATTAAGAATCTAGCATGTATACTTTAGGTTTTTTTCTTACAAAGAATAAAGATGAGTCGTAAATATTTGTGTGGTAGTTAGCTCTAGATATAAAATAACTATAATAATTATATTAAAGTGTTGGTATTTATCTAATAAACGTGTTTGTTGTACTGGACAGAATCACCTGCCTTAGTGTTCAGAAACAGAACATAGTGGATGTGGCTTAATTACCACACACAAGATTATTCATTAAATTGGAATATAAAAACTGAAAAAATATAGCTGATTGAAAAATTCTCAAACTCAGCCGTAGTTGCAACTTGGCTATTTTTACCTCACTTATGCTATTCAAATTTAAAGGGACTCTACAGGCATACAGACCACTTCATGTTAATGGAACACCATAGGGTCAGGAACATAAACATGTATGTAGTAGAGTTGAGCGAACCCGAACTGTAAAGTTCGGGTTCGTACCGAACATTACGCTTTTTGGACCCCGGACCCGAACACGGACATATCACTGTATGTTCGGGTTGGAGTTCAGCGATTTAATGGCGCGTTTTCAAAGGCTGCAAGGCAGCCAATCAACAAGCGTTTGACTCGTGTGCCCTTAGAAGCCATCACAGCCATGCCTACTAATGGCATGGCTGTGATTGGCCAGTGCAGCATGTGACCCAGCCTCTTTATATAAGCTGGAGTCGTGTAGCGCCGCATGCACATGAGCTCTTATTAATGTAGGGAGAGGATGCTACAGCTGTGAGGGACAGCTTAGGAAAGAATTCTGCAAACTAGTTAGTGATGTTGCGAACACAAAATTTTCGGTTCGCGAACGGGAACTTCCGCAAACGTTCGCGAACCGGCGAACCGGGCGAACCGCCATTGACTTCAATGGGCAGGCAAATTTTAAGTGATGTGATGGAAAAGTTGTTTCAAGGGGACTAACACATGGACTGTGGCATGCCGGAGGGGGATCCATTGCAAAACTCCCATGGAAAATTACACAGTTGATGCAGAGTCTGGTTTTAATCCATAAAGGGCATAAATCACCTGACATTCCTAAATCACAATGGATATGGATTGACACCTGACATATGACATATTGACACCTTGACATATGGATTGACACCTGTCCTCAGAGACCCTGATACACACTGACACAGAGCAAAATAGAGACTGTTCCCCTACATAGGGTCACTTGGCAGATATGGATTGACACCTGTCCTCAGAGACCATGATACACACTGACACAGAGCAAAATAGAGACTGTTACCCCTACATAGGGTCACTTGGAAGATATGGATTGACACCTGTCCTCAGAGACCATGATACACACTGACACAGAGCAGAATAGAGACTGTTCCCCCTACATAGGGTCACTTGGCAGATATGGATTGACACCTGTCCTCAGAGCCCCTGATACACACTGACACAGAGCAGAATAGGGACTGTTCCCCCTACATAGGGCCACTTGGCAGATATGGATTGACACCTGTCCTCAGAGACCTAATTGTGTAATAATGGCAATACTATTACCTATTATATAATATTGGCAGGGGCAAGGAAATTCCCTCTAAATAGATGGGTATAGGCAGAGAGTATGGAGACCGGAGTGATAAAGTGTCAATAAGGTGATATAAAGTTAAATGTATCACAGACACACAGCCACCCTTTCTCTTAGCTAGTTTCCAGAAATGCTGGATAGGTAGAAGGGCTATAAAGACCCAGAGAGGTCTAAGAAGAATCCTCTAAACTAGCCCTAATCTCCTTAAACAACTTCAAGGGTGTTCTAAGCTAAAGCTCAATCTAAGCGTTTAGATGACTGCCTGATTTCCCATCACAGATACTGGCTAGGAATAACAGTGTGCAAGACAAAGAGTGGGTCTAAGTGCCCATAGTGCAGTAAAGTGTCCCTAGTGAAGTGAAAAAGAGTATAACGAGCTGGCGCCCAAGAGAATAACGAGATGGCACCCTATCAGGGGACGTGTATATGGCATCGATTTTAGGAACCGGGAGATGGAAAAAGATGCTTGGTCGGTCCTCCTACTTCAAATTTGGGGCACTGCGCGTGCAATCTAATGTGCCACCAGATAGGAGTGGTGTGTTAAGTAGTACTATTCCTATCAGTTTAATCCCTGTTATGTGCCTTTTTTTGGGTTTGGTTTTTGAAGCCACAGTGCAGCACCAGAGGGACGAAAAATTAGGCATGTACACATGCCTGAAAAATTAGGTATTGTTGCAGCCGCTGCTGTAGCAGCGGCCATAAAAATTGATGTTTGTTTCCCAGGCAGAAAGTGCCCTAAAACATTGCGTCTTGAACCCTAGTTGGTGGCGGATAAGTCACGCAAGTCAACCGGCATTCAGAGCTAAAATACAGCAGCAAGTGGACCATTTTTAGCCCAAGGCAGCTCATCTCATCAGGCCTTTTTTAGTCGAATGTATCGCCCAGTGTCAGTCCCTTCGGGATCCATCCCTCATTCATCTTAATAAAGGTGAGGTAATCTAGACTTTTTGGCCTAGGCGACTTCTCTTCTCAGTGACAATACCTCCTGCTGCACTGAAGGTCCTTTCTGATAGGACACTTGAAGCGGGGCAGGCCAGAAGTTCTATCGCAAATTGGGATAGCTCAGGCCACAGGTCAAGCCTGCACACCCAGTAGTCAATGGGTTAATCGCTCCTCAGAGTGTCGATATCTGCAGTTAAGGCGAGGTAGTCTGCTACCTGTCGGTCGAGTCGTTCTCTGAGGGTAGATCCCGAAGGGCTGTGGCGATGCGTAGGACTTAAAAAGCTCCGCATGTCCTCCATCAAAAACACATCTTTAACCCCTTAAGGACACATGACATGTGTGACATGTCATGATTCCCTTTTATTCCAGAAGTTTGGTCCTTAAGGGGTTAAAGCGTCCTGTCCTTGCCGGCGTGGTCGTGGGAGGAGGAGGATGACTTTCACCTCTTCCCCTGTTAGATTCCCGTTGTGCTGTGACATCACCCTTATACGCTGTGTAAAGCATACTTTTTAATTTATTTTGCAAATGCTGCATCCTTTCCGCCACTTTCTGCTTATACCGGGGGTCTAATAGCGTGGACACCCAGTACAGGTCGTTCTCCTTCAGCCTTTTTATACGAGGGTCCCTCAACAGGCACGACAGCATGAAAGACCACATTTGCACAAGGTTGGATGCCGAGCTACTCATTTCCCGTTCCTCCTCCTCACTGATGTCAATGAAGGTATGTTCTTCCCCCCAGCCACGTACAACACCACGGGTACCAGATAGGTGACAACGAGCACCCTGGGATGCCTGTTGTGGTTGGTCTTCCTCCTCCTCAAAGCCACATTCCTCCTCTGACTCCTCTTCCTCACAATCCTCTTCCAGCGTTGCCGCAGGTCCAGCAAGCGATGCTGATAAGGCTGTTTCTGGTGGTGATGGTGACCACAACTCTTCCTCTTCACGCTCATCTACGGCCTGATCCAGCACTCTTCGCAGGGCACGCTCCAGGAAGAAAACAAATGGTATGATGTCGCTGATGGTGCCTTCGGTGCGACTGACTAGGTTTGTCACCTCCTCAAAAGGACGCATGAGGCATTGCGCATGAGCGTCCAGGCATTGCGCATGAGCTACAGGCATTGCGCATGAGCGTCCAGTAACATGGCAAAAAAATTCACAGCTCCACAGAGGCTGTCCTAGCACCCCGGTCATACAAATATTCATTAACGGCTTTTTCTTGTTGGAGCAGGCGGTCGAACATTAGGAGTGTTGAATTCCAACGTGTCGGGCTGTCGCAAATCAAGCGCCTCACTGGCATGTTGTTTCGCCGCTGGATATCGGCAAAGTGAGCCATGGCCGTGTAGGAACGCCTGAAATGGCCACACACCTTCCTGGCCTGCTTCAGGACATCCTGTAAGCCTGTGTACTTATGCACAAAGCGTTGTACGATCAGATTACACACATGTGCCATGCACGGCACATGTGTCAACTTGCCCAACTTCAATGCCGCTAACAAATTTGTTCCGTTGTCACAAACCACTTTGCCGATATCCAGTTGCTGCGGAGTCAGCCACTTTTCCACCTGTGCGTTCAGGGCGGACAGGAGTGCTTGTCCGTTGTGACTCTCTGCTTTCAAGCAAGTGAAACCCAAGACGGCGTGACACTGCCGTATCCGGGATGTGGAATAGTACCTGGAGAGCTGGGGGGGTGCCGTTGATGTGGAGCAAGATGCAGCAGCAGAAGAGGACTCAGCCGAGGAGGTTATGGAAGAGGATGGAGTAGGAGGAGTAGAGGAGGTGGCAGCAGGACTGCCTGCAAGTCGTGGCAGTGTCACCAACTCCTCTGCAGAGCCATGCATTCCATGCTTGGCAGCAGTCAGCAGGTTTACCCAATGCGCAGTGTAGGTGATATACCTGCCCTGACCATGCTTTGCAGACCAGGTATCAGTGGTCAGATGGACCCTTGCCCCAACACTGTGTGCCAGACATGCCATTACTTCCTTTTGCACAATCGAGTACAGGTTGGGGATTGCCTTTTGTGAAAATAAATTTTGGCCGGGTACCTTCCACTGCGGTGTCCCAATAGCTGCAAATTTTTTGAACGCCTCAGACTCCACCAACTTGTATGGTAAAAGCTGGCGGGCTAATAGTTCGGAAGCCAGCTGTCAGACGCTGGGCACGGGGTTGACTTTGTGACATTGGCTTCTTACGCTCAAACATGTCCTTGACAGACACATGACTGTGGGCAGATGAGCGGGAACTGCTCAAGGCGGGAGACAAAGTTGCGGATGGTTGAGAGGGGGCAAGGAGGACAGCAGTGGTTGACGTGGCTGAAGATGCTGGACCAGGAGGAGGATGGCGGCTTAGAGTAGGCGTGCTGCTTGTACTCATGTGTTGATCCCATAGGCGTTTGTGATGTGAGATCATGTGCCTACGCAAAGCAGTTACCTAGGTGGGTGTTGGACTTCCCACGACTCAGTTTCTTTTGGCACAGGTTGCAAATGGCATCGCTGTTGTCAGAGGCAGACACACAAAAAAAATTCCACACTGCCGAGCTCTGCAATGACGGCATTCTGGTGGTGGACACAGCATGCGTTGATTGGCGTGCTGTCGGGCTGACCCCGGGTGCCGATGCATGCTGTCTGACTGTGCCACTAGCTCCTTGCGATGACCTCCCCCTGCTTCCAACTCGTCTCCTCCTCTCTGTCTCCCCATCTGAACTTTCGCCCTGTTCTTCTTCTTGCCGAGCGGGCACCCACGTGACACCCATGGACGCATCGTCATCATCAACCGCTTCACTTGTATCTGACAACTCAGCAAAGGAAGCAGCAGCGGGTACAACATCCTCATCATCACACCGTACGTCCATGTGTGTAATGCTGCCTGCCTGAGACATATCCCTGTTATCTACATCCTCTGGCAATAATGGTTGCGCATCACTCATTTCTTCAAACGGATGTGTGAATAACTCCTCTGAGATACCAAGTAAAGCGGCTGTGGTGCTAGTTTTGGTGGTGGCGGCAGGCGGGTGTGTGGTATCTTGAGAGGTGCCTGAAGCTAAGCTGGAGGAGGATGGTGCGTCAAGGTTCCGAGCGGAGGCTGTACAAGATTGGGTGTCCTGTGTTAGCCAGTCAACTATGTCCTCAGAACTTTTCAAGTTCAGGGTACGTGGCCTCTGAAAACTGGGCATTATTCTAGGGCCAAAGGGAATCACAGCACCACGACCACGATGGCCCCTGCGGGGTGGCCTGCCTCTGCCTGTCATTTTTTGGGGGATTAGTGGTACTATGCGTGCAAGCTACTGTGAGACCAGATATGAGTGGCAATGTGCACTGGCACAGGTCTGCAGAGCACAGGCTGTAGGCCTGACACACCCGCTTGAAGACAAGTAACTGCTATTCAATCTATAACAGTGAAGAAAGTTTTTTGGTTTTAAATGCACGCTATAGAGACACCAGATATGAGTGGCAAATTACACTTGCTGAGGTTGGCAGGGCACACGCTGAAGGCCTGACACACACTTTAAGGACACTGACTGCTATTAGCTTACACTGGAAACCTTTTTTTCTCTGTAAAAGCACGCTATACAGACACCAGATATGAGTGGCAATGTGCACTGGCACAGTTCTGCAGAGCACATGCTGTAGGCCTGACACACGCTTTAAGGACACTGACTGCTATTAGCTTACACTGGAAACCTTTTTTTCTCTGTAAAAGCACGCTATACAGACACCAGATATGAGTGGCAATGTGCACTGGCACAGTTCTGCAGAGCACACGCTGTAGGCCTGACACACACGCTTTAAGGACACTGACTGCTATTAGCTTACACTGGAAACCTTTTTTTCTCTGTAAAAGCACGCTATACAGACACCAGATATGAGTGGCAATGTGCACTGGCACAGTTCTGCAGAGCACATGCTGTAGGCCTGACACACACGCTTTAAGGACACTGACTGCTATTAGCTTACACTGGAAACCTTTTTTTCTTTGTAAAAGCACGCTATACAGACACCAGATATGAGTGGCAATGTGCACTGGCACAGTTCTGCAGAGCACACGCTGTAGGCCTGACACACACGCTTTAAGGACACTGACTGCTATTAGCTTACACTGGAAACCTTTTTTTCTCTGTAAAAGCACGCTATACAGACACCAGATATGAGTGGCAATGTGCACTGGCACAGTTCTGCAGAGCACATGCTGTAGGCCTGACACACACGCTTTAAGGACACTGACTGCTATTAGCTTACACTGGAAACCTTTTTTTCTCTGTAAAAGCACGCTATACTGACACCAGATATGAGTGGCAATGTGCACTGGCACAGTTCTGCAGAGCACACGCTGTAGGCCTGACACACACGCTTTAAAGGGACACTCCAGGCACCCAGACCACTTCTGCTCATTGGAGTGGTCTGGGTGCCAACTCCCACTACCCTTAACCCTGCAAGTGTAATTATTGCAGTTTTTCATAAACTGCAATAATTACCTTGCAGGGTTAACTCCACCTCTAGTGGCTGTCTACTAGACAGCCACTAGAGGTCACTTCCTGGGTTCTAGCACAGGAAACCTGTGCTAGAGCGTCGCTGGATGTCCTCACGCTGTGTGAGGACCTCTAGCGTCGCTCAAAACCCCATAGGAAAGCATTGAAATGCTTTTTCAATGCTTTCCTATGGGGAGACGTAATGCGCATGCGCTGCATTTCCGCGCATGCGCATTAGGTCTCCTCGGCCGGTGGGCGAGATTAGTCTCGCCCACCGGCCGACGTAATCACCAGGAGGAGCGTCGCGGAGGCGGAGACAGCGGCGAGGGACATCGCCGCTATCCCAGGTAAGTGACTGAAGGGGTTTTCACCCCTTCATTAACCGGGGATTGGGGGGTGGGAGGGAGAGGGACCCTCCAGTGCCAGAAAAACGGATCGTTTTTTTTCTTTGTAAAAGCACGCTATAGAGACACCAGATATGAGTGGCAACTGTCAAAGTACACAGGCAGGGGTCTGCAGAGCACACGCTGAAGAAGGCCTGACACCCAGACGCTTGCAGACAACTAACTGCTCTTCAATCTATTACAGTGAAAAAAAATTTTTTTTGTAAATGTAAAGCTTAAGCTATTGTGACAACAGATATGAGTGGTGGCACTGACTGGGCAAATGGGCACAGCATCCACTGAGCCTGACACAGAAGGTGGCAGACAACTAACTGCTCTTCAATCTATTACAGTGAAATGTTTTTATTTTTTTTAAATGTAAAGCTTAAGCTATTGTGACAACAGATATGAGTGGTGGCACTGACTGGGCAAATGGCCACAACATCCACTGAGCCTGACACAGAAGCTGGCAGGCGGGCAACTGCAATTACATTACACAGAAAAAAAAAAAAAAAGCAGACTGATGTTCTAGCCCTAAAAAGGGCTTTTTGGGGTGCTGTTCTTACAGCAGAGATCAGATGAGTCCTTCAGGATTGTAGTGGACACTGAATACCCTAGCCTAGCTATCAATTTCCCTATCTAATCAGCAGCAGCTACCCTTTCCCTCCTCTCACTAAGCATGCAGCTTCAGAATGAATCGAAAATGGATGCTGGGAGGGAGGTGGGAGGGTGTGGAAGGGAGGGTCTGCTGCTGATTTGCTGGAATGTGTCTGCTGACCGTGAGGCACAGGGTCAAAGTTTGCTCAATGATGACGAATATGGGGCGGATCAAACCGTGCATGTGTCCGCCCGCCGTGGCGAACGCGAACACGCTATGGTCGCCGGGAACTATTCGCCGGCGAACAGTTCGGTACATCACTAATAATAGGCATAACTGAAACATGGTGGGATGAGACACATGTCTGGGCAGTTAACTTAAATGGGTACACGTTATTTAGGAAGGATAGGAAAAACAAGAAGGGTGGTGGGTTATGTTTGTATGTCAACCATGAGTTAAAGCCAAATCTTAAGCAAGTGGGTTGCGATGAGGAAACTTTATGGGAAAATGTCTGCTTGGGGGAAAAGAAGGGAAATCAACTATCGGTTGGGATATTTATAAAACCCCTAATGTTAATATTGACGAGAAACAACAGCTGTTTAAATAAATTGAGAAAGCTGCAAATCTGGGTAACACTTTAATTATTGGAGATTTTAATTACCCGGATATAAATTGGGATAGAGGGACTAGTAGTCCAGCAAAGGGAATCAGGTTTTTGAACTTGTTAAATGACACCTTCATGTCACAACTGGTACAAGCACCAACTTGCAAGGATGCTTGTCTGGACCAACATTCAAGTAGGTGAGCACTTGGGAAATAGTGGTCACAATATAGTGTCCTTTGAAATAAACTCAAAAAAAACAAAAGCACGTATACTAAAACTTTAAAATTTAAAAAAGGCCAATTTCTATAAGTTAAGGGCAGCTTTACAATATATTAACTGGCATAAACTCTAGTGAAAAGAACACTGAGGATAAATGGAAAATCTTCCAAGAAATAATAGAAAGATACATTTCTCAGTATGTACCATTGGGTAATTGTAATGAATTGGCACCAAAGGGCTTTCTTTTATGCAGGTTTTCCATACATAGTACCACCCACAGGGTTTTGTAGAACAACCAATAAAACACGTACAATAAAGTAAAATGCTCCGATTCATTCCCACAAAATCATCCCATCTGCCTGTGATAGAATTACTGTACACAATGGGTAATGTAATTATCATAGGCAGGAAAAATATACTTTTTACACATTTACTGTGTAACTTTAAAACTATACATTCAATCTACATATTATTAATCAGCATACTTCAAACATACACATAACCAAAATTCAGGCAATTCCTTCCAGGGGTTAACAGTGGCGTCACTGGGGGGGGGCAGAGGGGGCCATGGCCCCCCCCTAGATCAGACTGTGCCCCCCTTTGTGCCCCCCCAACTGGAAATAAAGTTACTGCTCGCTGGGCTCCCTCCAGGTTACTGAGAGCCCAGCCCCTGAGCAGTTGGATCCTGCAGGCAAATACGGACAGACACTGGAGGGAGGAGGGAGGAGGAAGCAGGCTGTGCTCTCTGTGCACTGCTCTCCTGCTCCCCCCAGCAGACACGAAGGGGAGACTTCATGCAGCATGGAGTATGGTTCCTCCTCCACAGCACCAGCACAGGTATTGCCCACATGGAGCCTAAGGGGGCTGATCATATTGTGTATGTTTGTGTGTTTGTGTATAAAGTGTGACTGTAAACTTGTGTGAATGGCATTGTGTGTGTATACTTTAGTAAGATTGTGTGTTATTGAGTGTGTCAGTGACATTGTGTGTATACTTAATAATAGTGTGTGTTAGTGTGTGTCAGTGACGTTGTGTGTATACTTAGCAGTGTGTGTTAGAGTGTGTCACATTGTGTGTATACTTAATAATAGTGTGTATTAGTGAGAGTTTGTGACATTGTGTGTATACGTAATAGTGTGTGTCAGTGACGTTGTGTGTATACTTAATAATAGTGTGTGTTAGTGACAGTGTGTCAGTGACATTGTGTCAGTTACATTGTGTGTATACTTAATAAGTGTGTGTTAGTGAGAGTGTGTGACATTGTGTGTGTGTATACTTCAGTAAGAGTGTGTGTTAGTGAGAGTGTGTACGTGACAATGTGCGCTTACTGAAGAGTGTGTGAGTGACCATGCAAGCCATTACATTCATAATACATGTTATAGATAAGGAAAAAAATGTTTTACTTACAGTGAACCTGTCAGACAGGTTCACTGTAACATTAAAGGGACGCTATAGTCACCCAGACCACTTCAGCTCAATGAAGTGGTCTGGGTGCCAGGTCCCTCAGGTTTCAACCCTTCAGATGTCAGCATAGCAGTTTCAGATAAACTGCTATGTTTACATTGCAGGGTTAATTCAACCTCTAGTGGCTGTCTTCCTGACAGCCGCTAGAGGCGCTTCTGCAACGCTGGATGCGAAAATCGCATCAAGCGTGCAGAACGTCCATAAGAAAAGCATTGAGAAATGCTTTCCTATGGACTGTTTGAATGCGCACGCGGCTCCACTCGGGAGCTGTCGGCGGCGGGGGAAGGAGAGGCCACCAGCACAGAGGGAGCCCGGCCCTGGATTGAAGTAAGCCCTTCAGCCCAGAGGGAGGGGGACCCTTAGGATTGTATTGTGTCAGGAAAACAGGTTTGTTTTCCTGACACTATAGTGATCCTTTATTTAAATTAAACCCATAAATTAAATCCCACAATATTATAAATAAAATCCCACCAAATGAATTAAAACATTATCACAGATATAAATTATATATTCAACGTAAAATGTATGTATTACAGACATCCCAACATGCAAAAATGCATTTCAGGGAGGTGGCCTCACAAGCTACAGCGCCACCCCCGCTCCACCAACACACACAGATACACGTACTGTATATACACACACACTCTGCCACATACACACTGACACACAGATACAGACATTGAAACGTAAACTGGCACATACACTCAGATACACACACACACACTGGCACTGAGATATACACACTGATGCATACACTCAGATACACACACTGAAACACACACACAGATAAACATACACGCATATACACGCACATATTGATATTGACATGCACACAAGTCATACTTTATAGATTTGCAGCCACCATCCTGTTAGCACCTTAGTGGCTTTCTGAGAGTTCTGTTGCTGGCTGAGGCTGATGGGAGTGAGCATGCAGCAGCAGCTCACTCCAGCCTTTTGCTCTGCCTCCATGCTGCTGCCTCCTCCCGGGCGGCAGCTCTGTGTGAAGCAGGGAGAAAGTGATAGGCTGTCATCACTTCCTCCCTGCCAGCTGATATCACAGGGGCCCAGCTCTTAATGGGCCAGCAAACCTCGGGGCCCTAGTGAAATCATGATTTCCGGTATATTGTGTATGATCTGCGGGTGCCAGGGAGCTGCATTCAACATGCGGGAGTCTCCCAGGACTACCGGGAGACTTGGGATGTCTGGTATTAGGCAGTATTTGTGTGTGTGTGTGTATTAGGCAGTGTGTGTGTATGGGTGTATGTATTAGGCAATATATGTGTATAGATGTATGTATTGTGCAATATGTGTGTACAGATGGATGTATTAGGCAATATGTGTGTATGGATGTATGCATTGGGTAGTATGTGTGTATGGATGTAAGTATTAATCAGTGTGCATGTATGGGTGTATGTATTAGGCAGTGTGCGTTTATGGGTCTATGTATTAGGCAATATGTGTGTAGGTATTGGGCAATATGTGTGTATAGATGTATGTGTGTATGGATGTATGTATTAGGCAGTGTGCGTGTATGGGTGTAAGTATTAGGCAATATGTGTGCAGGAGCAGAGCAAACAGAGAGGAGCAGAACAAGCAGAGAGGAGGCAGCGCAGAGCAAGTAGAGAGGAGCAGAGCAAGCAGAGAGGAGGAGAGCCAGCAGAGAGGAGCGGAGCAGAGCAAGCAGAGAGGAGCAGAGCAAAGCAGCGCAAGTTGAGAGTGGCGGAGCAGAGCAAAAAAAGGGGAGCAAAGCAAGCAGTGAGGAGCAAGAGCAGAGCACGAAGAGAGGAGCAAAAGCAGAGCATGCAAATAGAAGCACAGCATGCAGAGAGGAGGCAGAGCAAGCAGTGATGAAGCAGAGCAGTGAGATAGCAGAGAGGAGGCAGAGCAGAGTGGATCGGAGCAGAGCAAGCAGAGAGGAAGCAGAGCAAAGCAAGTAGAGAGTAGCAGAGCAAGCAGAAAGGAAGCAGAGCAAAGCAAGTAGAGAGTAGCAGAGCAAGCAGAGAGGAAGCAGAGCAAAGCAAGTAGAGAGGAGCAGAGCAAGAAGAGAGGAGGCAGAGCAGAGAAGAGCGGAGCAGAGCAAGCAGAGAGGAAGCAGAGCAAAGCAAGTAGAGAGTAGCAGAGCAAGCAGAGAGGAAGCAGAGCAAAGCAAGTAGAGAGGAGCTGAGCAAGCAGAGAGGAAGCAGAGCAAAGCAAGTAGAGAGTAGCAGAGCAAGCAGAGAGGAAGCAGAGCAAAGCAAGTAGAGAGTAGCAGAGCAAGCAGAGAGGAAGCAGAGCAAAGCAAGTAGAGAGTAGCAGAGCAAGCAGAGAGGAAGCAGAGCAAAGCAAGTAGAGAGGAGCTGAGCAAGCAGAGAGGAAACAGAGCAAAGCAAGTAGAGACTAGCAGAGCAAGCAGAGAGGAATCAGAGCAAAGCAAGTAGAGAGGAGCAGAGCAAGCAGAGAGGAAGCAGAGCAAAGCAAGTAGAGAGTAGCAGAGCAAGCAGAGAGGAAGCAGAGCAAAGCAAGTAGAGAGGAGCTGAGCAAGCAGAGAGGAAGCAGAGCAAAGCAAGTAGCAGAGCAAGCAGAGAGGAAGCAGAGCAAAGCAAGTAGCAGAGCAAGCAGAGAGGAAGCAGAGCAAAGCAAGTAGAGAGGAGCAGAGCAAGCAGAGAGTAGGCAGAGCAGAGAGGAGCGGAGCAGAGCAAGCAGAGAGGAAGCAGAGCAAAGCAAGTAG
This sequence comes from Pelobates fuscus, assembly GCF_036172605.1. Lineage (NCBI taxonomy): Eukaryota > Metazoa > Chordata > Amphibia > Anura > Pelobatidae > Pelobates > Pelobates fuscus. The sequence goes on along the minus strand of NC_086323.1, from coordinate 146,322,593 downwards.
AGAGGAGCAGAGCAAGCAGAGAGGAGGCAGAGCAGAGAGGAGCGGAGCAGAGCAAGCAGAGAGGAAGCAGAGCAAAGCAAGTAGAGAGGAGCAGAGCAAGCAGAGAGGTGTAGAGCAAGCAGAGAGGAGCAAGAGCAAAGGAGGCACAGCCGAGCAAGCAGAGAGGAGCAGGTATTGTGGCCAGTGTCCTGTGCCACATCTAGGTTCTAATAAAAGTGAATTAATTGTCGTGATTACAGTGAGTGCTGTGAGTGTGACAAAAGTGACTTACCCCTGAATGCAGACAGTGAGTGGTATGACAGTGGCACTTACTCTTGACATTGCAGACAGTGGTGTGACCAGAGATTGCAGGCAGTTTGTGTGAAACCTTACCTACCTGAAAGTGCAATTTGCAGAGGAACTGAGTGAGCGGAGCAGACACTCCAGACAGTGGCACTACTACTGTAAGTAACGTGAACTTATATTGCAGCTTTTGATTAAATGATATGTATGTACCCAGGATTCCATATTGTGAGCATGAGAATAAAACAAGCAATTTTAATTTGTGTTGGTATACTATTCACCAACTATAGGTCAGCGCACAAACTTTAGTGCCATCCATTTTTAGTTGTTCATGGAAGTAGAGCTAAATCTGCTCTTACAGAAAAAAAATCATTTGAGTTAGCCTTTCAAAATACAACTTTGTGTCACTTTAAAATGCTTAAACTCTGAGTGTAGAGAATACACTGTTAAAGGACCACTCTAGGCACCAAGACCACTTCAGCTTAAGGAAGTGGTCTGGGTGCCAGGTCCAGCTAGGGTTAACCCATTTTTTTTATAAACATAGCAGTTTTAGAGAAACTGCTATGTTTATAAATGGGTTAAGCCTTCCCCCAAATCCTCTAGTGGCAGTCTCATTGACAGCCGCTAGAGGCGCTTGCGTGATTCTTACTGTGAAAATAACAGTGAGAGCACGCAAGCGTCCATAGGAAAGCATTGTAAATGCTTTCCTATGCGACCGGCTGAATGCGCGCGCAGCTCTTGCCGCGCGTGCGCATTCAGCCGACAGGCCGGAACGGAGGAGGATCAGAGGCAGAGAGCTAAGTTTTACCCCTTTTCCCCTTTCCAGAGCCGGGCGGGAGGGGGACCCTGAGGGTGGGGGCACCCTCAGGGCACTATAGTGCCAGGAAAACGAGTATGTTTTCCTGGCACTATAGTGGTCCTTTAAGTGACCATTTTCTATGTTTGTGAAATATTTATATAAAAGTGTTAATTCAAATTCCATTTAAAATGCATGTTGTAAATTATTTAAAAATTAACCCCCCCTCCCCCCCACCCCAAAAAAACTATAGTTTTGTTTTCATTCTGGCATCATGAGATATTGTTAACATGGCACATGTAAAGCACATAGACTTTAGCATATTAAACAAGGTGCTGGAAATCTGAATTTTGTTAACTTTTAAATGTTCTCCACGTTTGTGTGTGTGTGTGTGTGTGTGTGTATATATATATATATATCACATACATACGCATACACACACACATTTTGTAATTGCCCCCTTACTTTTGTCCCTGGCCCCCCATGTGCCCCCCCTAAATATGAATGCTGGAGACGCCACTGGGGTTAAAAAGTTAGCTGGAAGTCCTTTGTGACCGACCGCAAGCACATTTTCATGCCCAAAACAGTTCCATAGATTTAGGCTGTGCGGTCGGTCTTTTTTACACTGATAAATGACTAAGTCCCATTCGAATGTGCGTTCGAATTGCCGAATGGGATTTAGATGCTGCGGCTGAAAACTGAGTGGAGGAGAAGGTAAGGGTCAGCGGTGTTCGTGCAATTGGGTAGCCAAAATCAGTTCTATAGATTTGGCTGCACACACCGCTGACCGTGTTCGGCTGAATAAAGATGGCCGCAGCCACGTGTTTGTTTGTACGAACGGTGGCCACCCAGCGGCCGGCAATTTACCTACAGCAACCTGCCAGCCTGGGAGGTAAATTGCCTCCACACTTCCACTTCTGAGTGGTCCGCCTGTACAGCACTTGGTTCAGTAAGCCCCATTTACTGAACCTTTAAGAAATTGATATGCCAAACTGCAATATTGTATCTAACTTTCTGTGTATGTGACTGGTTTCACAAGTTGGGGTCATTTCCTTGATAACAGTGTGATAAGGATCAAAGCTTTCAATTGCATTTTACAACATCCAGCTAAAACAAAAGCTTACATCCCTCCAGTATTCCATGTATGTTATCAGAAGACCAAAGTAATTCCCGGATTTTACTAATAACATGACGTAAAGTCATGATTTTATTAATGACATGGAGGCGAGTATTATGCTATCTCTTTCTTACTTTATTCCTCAGCAGCAAAGAGAAAATATAGCTGAAAGAGAAACATGTAAAAATATATAACAGATACAACCAGATCTGCCTAGTAACAGGGCAGCCAATCAGCTTATAGGAACAGTCCATAAATGTCTTGCTATGTACTTCCACTTCCTCTTCTTTGCCTTCTGAACCGAAGACCCAACAACCAAAATGTATCCACTTCAGGAATTAACAATCGCCAACATGGTAGACATCATCACAACGAAATCAAGCTGTAAAAAGAGAGAAATAGGTGGTAAAATCCAAACTTAGGATCTGAATGTAATATATCATAACCATACGTCACGTATAACCATATACACCATTATCGGTATATTACCTATATAACAATTACAAAGACCATACCAATAACGTAAATCTGACCCATACCCCACGGGTGGGTGGGCGGGTATAATACTCGCCTCCGTGTCATTAATAAAATCATGACTTTACGTCATGTTATTAGTAAAATCTGGGAATTTTATTAATGACACGGAGGCTCCTATTATGCTAGTTTAAAGCTGAGTCACAATTATCGAGGAAACATGGTCAATCGGGCGGAAATAAAAATCGCGGAACGTAGATTCATTAGACCAATCCGCCGCCTTCAAGATATCATCCAAACGACATCCCATCGTAGAAGCCTTCGATGCCATGGCACCTCTAACCGAATGAGCCGAAAAAATTGAAGTATCAATCCCTGCAGCGGAAAGGAGATTCTTAACCCAACGAGCCAACGTAGTCGAGGAGACTGGGAGAAACGGTGTCCTAAAGGAAATAAACAGTTGAGACAGATCCGATGACCTCAACTGGCGAGTGCGATCCAAGTAAACTCGGAGACAAGCCACAGGGCACAGAGCAGGCCTGACTGAACACCTAGGGTAGGCTACCGACTTAGAAGCCGTCTTAGTCCTCCTCGATCTCGGAGGTCTAGAGAAACGGATACCCTTCAACAATCGACACACATGTCCAATCGGAGCTCCGTCAATTCCTAGATGTCTGGCTGAGATGGCCGATCTATAGACATTAATAGTGCGGTAGGCAAAACCAGATTCAAAAAGTGTGGTCAGGAAACTGAGAACCTCTTTCAGAGGGGCAGAAAGTGGATCCAACAGTCTTCCCACGCACCAGCCAGACCACACGCGCCATGCATATTTGTAAGCTGTTCTGGTACCTGGTGCCCAGGCATTTTTCAAGAGTTGTGTAGTAGCTTGCGGAACGTCCGCGACACACCAGGGTCCCCTGAGATCAACCAAGCCGTGAGCTGGAGTAGGTTCTGATCCACCAATTCGTGCGAGTTCCCATCCGGATCCAGAAGCACATCCGGTCGCGTTTCGATCATCCGTGGGAAATCCATCGCCATCTCCAGGAGACGGGGAAACCACGGCTGAGTTTGCCAGAGGGGAACTACTACCACCAACGTGCAATCCTGTCTGGACGAGTACGCCAGTGTCCGAGAGATCAGGTTGAATGGTGGAAATGCAAAGTGACGCCTCAGAGGCCACGTTTGCAGGAACGCATCCACCGCCGTGGCCGCTGGGTCCGGCCTCCAACTGAAGTATCGGGGCAGTTGGGAGTTCAGTCTGGACGCGAACAAATCCAGTTGCAACGGACCCCATAAACGATCTATCAGTCGAAAGGTCGAAGGTAGCAGATGCCAATCCCCTGAGTCTTTCAAGTAACGCGAATTCCAATCCGCCCATTCGTTGTCCAATCCTGGTATGTGTTCGGCCGTAACCGATACAGCGCTGTGGAGGCAAAACGTATTTTGCCACGTTCGCCAGTTGTTTTGACTTCGTTCCACCCAGGTGATTTATATACCTGACCGCGGACACATTGTCCATGCGCAGAAGAATGCAACAGTTTCCCTGAGCTGGAGACAGACTCCGAATGGCGAATGAACCCGCCAGCAGTTCCAGACAATTTATGTGCAGCTTCAACTCGACTTCGGACCATCTTCCACCTGTGGAGACACTGCCGCATCGAGCGCCCCAACCATGTAGGCTGGCGTCCGATTCTATTACCACATCCGGAGCGGTACCGAAGATAGCCCGGCCGTTCCAAGCCTCCATAAGGTCTAACCACCACAGTAGTTCCTCTTTGGAATCCCTGTCCAGGCTCAATTCGCTCTCGTACGAACTGCCCGACCGAAGATGGGATCCCTTCAGACGTTGTAGGGCCCGATAGTGTAGTGGTCCCGGAAAAATCGCCTGAATCGATGAGGCCAAAAGACCGATCACTCTCGCCAGTTGTCATATAGAGAGAGAGGTGGCCCGTAGTGCACGTCTTATTTCCTTCTTCATAGACTTTAACTTGGCCTCTGGGAGGAACAAGAACTGGGCGACCGAATCGACTTCGAAACCTAGGAATTGTATCCTGGGGTCACAATGGACTTTTCCCAATTTATGAGGAAGCCTAATCCTTCCAGAAGATTCACCGTCCATTCCAGGTGTCTGAGAAGTTGGTCGGGGGACGAAGACATAATCAGTATGTCGTCCAGGTAGATAATCATGCGGACCCCCCGAGCCCTGAGGAACGCCACTACTGGCTTCATCACCTTTGTGAAACACCATGGAGCTGAAGATAGACCGAACGGCAGACAGGTAAACCGCCACCGACGTCCTTGCCACGTAAAGTGCCATAAGTCTCAATGCTCTTCCGCCATGGGTATGGTTAGATAGGCATCTTTGAGGTCCAGCTTGACCATCCAGTCTCCTTGTCGGAGTAGGTCCCTGAGACAATGAATACCTTCCATCTTGAAGTGATGGTAATGGAGGAAACCATTGAGGCGTTTGAGATTTACCCTTCTTGGCAACGAGGAACAAATTGCTTACGAACCCCGGGTGATCTACGGGATTTCCGGGATAGCTCGTTTGGCAAAAAGTTACGCGATCTCCGGGGTAATCAACCCGGACTGCTCCTCCGGTAATCTCAGTTCCTGCGGGACGCAAATCTGGACGGGGGGGGACAACAAATCTAGGCGGAAACCCCGAGAAGGCAAATCAACCTTTGGACCCACCCTATTGCTTCATCGAAGTCAAGGGGGTTGGTCCCTGCCTTAGCCGCCTCCAAGAGCTCATAGAGCTTGGCAGCGGGCCCCAGGGTGTCCAGAATCTTGTCCTGGCAATTATGGAGCGAAAACTCCAGACCCTTCCTGGGTTTCCAGCCCGTTTTTGCCAGGAACTGAGTAATTTGAGGATCAACCTCTGGCGTCTTGCACGCCGCATCAGGCACTGAAGGCCTTGGGCACTCAGTCTGTAATTTACTGCGCCCCTCCTTAGACAGAGGGGTAGGCGTACGCAGTGCCAGATAACTAGCGATGTGCACGGGCGGGTCCCATTCCGCCGAGCGAGGATGGCGAAGGTCATCAGGATCGAACAGGGGGTAACCCTGAGGATCACATATGCCTTGCCCCTCACCCAGAGGTAGCGGCGAAGCGCCAAACCCGCCTCATCGTCGGAGCCCCCTTCCTCATAAGAGGTGTAATCAGGGGCATCCGAGTCCGTCTCTCCACTCTGATCGGTATCCGATCCATCATCACCATGGGCACGCGCCCGTTTCCACTTTCTGGCCGGTTTTGCCCGGCCAGCAGCTCTTTTGCGCGGTAACGCGCCATCTTGGACGGCCATAGGCACGTCAGTCAGGGCAGGTAACACCTGCATCACATCTGGAGAGACATGTTTAGTTTTAGCCTGAGCCTTGCGACCCGTCTGAGGCTGCAGCGCAGGCTGGGGAGTGGGCAACATAGAAGGGGCCAGTGGTTGTGTCAACGCCTGCTGAATGGTATGAGGCCAGAGCTCTCTGCATGGTGGAGTCAATGAGGGCCTGGAACTCCTGAGAGGGGATTAGGCCCATCTCCCCAGTGATAGGGGTCTGTAATGGATCCATAATGGGATAATTGGGGCTATCAGACCCTTCACCCCTAGCCTGCATAATGTGCAGAGTATATAAATACTAATTCAAGGTAATCAGTACTGCAACTTTAAATATATAAATACAGGTACAGAGCAGTAAATGGATCCAAATAGCCGAATAACAGAGTGAGAAGGGAGAACAAAATACCCTAAATAGAGAGGGGTTGAGTAACCCACTGAGAAATAACTTGTACAGCAATAAAAATCAAAAGGGGAGAGGTACAGGGAGCCGACCCGCCGAACAGACCCAGCGACGTGCGTGCCGAGGCAGAAGATGGCCGCCGCATGTAGGGCGCGCCGCAGGTGCCTCAGAGCTCCTCCCCCGCCAATGGCCGGGGAGCGCGTGAAACACATGCGGCCGGGAACTCCCTCGCACCAGCGGGTGCTAGGAGAAACAGATCAGGTCGGCTGATAACGCGGCCGCCCACGCGGACGAGAGGGAAGGGAGGGGAACCAGGGAGCAGTGAAGCTCCAGGCTAAAAATGTCCCCTGTTAACCGCGGACCCCTGTCTGTGCTATAAAAGGTCCAGCACAGGCAGGGAAGCCAGGCACAACGCAGGGGAAGTAAAACACTTAAAAAACAAATGCAATTAAGACAAATAAAACACAGAGCATATAAAATAGAAATCAAACAAATAATCAATATGCTACAACAGGAAAAAACAATCCTGGTAACAGCAAAAACTCAATTATACAGGAGAAAAATTATACTTAGCTGGTCTGAGGACAGCAGCAAAGAAAGAGGAAGTGGAAGTACATAGCAAGACATTTATGGACTGTTCCTATAAGCTGATTGGCTGCCCTGTTACTAGGCAGATCTGGTTGTATCTGTTATATATTTTTACATGTTTCTCTTTCAGTTATATTTTCTCTTTGCTGCCTCCGTGTCATTAATAAAATTAACATCTAGGTGTAACCATGGAAGTGTGTGTTTTCCCAAGCTGTCTAACCTACCCAGAAACCAACCCTAACTGGTCACTTCTTTCAGAACGTTACAGTATAGCTGGAGGGAAGAGATCAAAGGGAAAGACTTGTGTAAACACAGAACTCTCTGGAGAAAGAGGGCGGGATAAACAACTTTTGGGAGGGAAAAGGGATGCTGGGATTTGTAGTTTATTACTCCAAGAATCAGTCTTTAAAAGGACAACATCCAAGGAAGTCTCTCTCTCTCTTTGTCTCTTTGGAGAGGACAGCGCAGCAAGCAGGGCCATGGTGAACTGATAGAGTCTGTCCCAGATTACCCAAGATGAAGGCACAAGGGGAAGACCTCAATTGAAATGCTTAAGTATTGCCTTTTTAAATGCATCTTTTGATTATGTACTGGATATAATGTGTAATGTGTAGTGTATATCCTTTTAAAATCTAACAGTATCCTTAAATTAATATTTACAATACATTTTATTATACAATTGTGTTTGTGTCTTATTTGTCACACATTCCCTAAAAGAATATCCTTGTAAGATGGTCATAATTTCTTACAAACCAAGTGGGAAACAGCCATGCACAAGTCATTTTCATAGTCTGGGGACTCTGGGGACACCGTCTTAAAAGCGGTATTGTTCCGATTTTCACCTTGCCCCAAAAATGTGCTTAAAGGGCCGTACACAGTCCAATACAAGTCCATAGGCCCAAATAGCATTTTTAAAGGGCCATACACCCCAGGGCCTATAGTCATAGGCAAGCAGGCCTCTCCAGGACTAAGTGGCGATGGGCACTTCGTCACAGTAATAAATATAAAAGAAACAAATTTAAACCAATATGGCTTAGTAGAGAAGTAAAACAAGAGATTAAAAATAAGAAAAGGGCATTTAAAGCATATAAATTGAACAAATCAGGTGCATCCTATAAAAGATATAAGGAAGCCAATAATGCGTGCAAAAGGCAATTATATTCACTAAACTTCAAAATGAAAAAATGATGGGGGTGTTAGATAATGATGACCAGGAAAAGGCAGGAATTTTAAATAACAATTTCTCCTCCGTATATATTAAGGAAGAACCCATGGCATTAGATGTGCAAATGATTGCTGCTAAAAACATGCAGAAAAAATGTAATTGGTTAACTCAAGTAAAGGTGCTGCAGCAACTTAAGAAAGTTAATATAAACAAAGCTCCAGGGCCTGACGGTATTCATCCACGAGTACTTAAGGAACTAAGTGTAGAAATAAGTGAACCTCTGTTTTTAATCTTTCAAGATTCTTTTCTTTCAGGAATTGTTCCGGAGGATTGGAGGAAGACGGATGTGGTTCCTATATTCAAAAAGGGTTCAAAATCCTTGCCTGGAAATTATAGACCTGTGAGCTTAACTTCTGTGGCTGGGAAAGTATTTAAAAGCTTATTAAGGGATAATATTCAAGAATTCCTTGAGAAGAACATGGTTATTAGCAAAAATCAGCATGGTTTTATGAAGCACAGGTCATGTCAAAGTAACTTGATAGCATTCTACGAAGAAGTAAGTAGAAGTATTGATCAGGGTGTTGCAGTGGATGTGATCTATTTGGATTTTGCCAAGGCAGTTGATACAGTTCCTCACAATAGGTTAATATTCAAACTAAAAAAATCGGTCATTAGAAAATGCTTGTTCTTGGGTAGAACATTGACTTAAAAATAGAGTACAAAGAGTTGTCATTAATGGTAAATTTTCAAGTTGGACAGAGGTGGCAAGTGGTGTCCCTCAGGGTTCTGTTCTGGGACCCCTTCTATTTAACATATTTATAAATGATCTTGAAAAAAGCATTGAAAGTCATGTTTCAGTGTTTGCAGATGACACAAAACTCTGTAAAGTAATACAATGTGAGCAAGATATTACCTTGCTGGGGGAGGGGCCTGACCGCAAAGCTGGATAGACGTTTGCCTCGGCAGCTCCGGTCTAAGACGTAAAAAAAACAAAACTAAACTACTAAAAAGGCGACCCAAAGCCACACAAAGACCACCAAATGCAAGGGGACAACGGGGTGCACAAGTAGATACCCATCAAGCGATGTTTCCATCTGTGCGCACCCGACACCCCGGTGAGGCCTACCAGCATGGCAAGCACAAGAGAGACGGCCGCTCTCCTGCCGCCAACAACGGTGAGAACCTCGACCCAGAGCCCTCGTTCCCCCCCTCATGGACCGGCGGAGGTTATCACAGACCACCCTCTTACAATCTCCCTAACAAGGGGTACCCAAGCGAGACAATCTTTGAAGCGAGAAAACACTAATGAGGCCTACAAAATGGCGTCTGGCCCACACACCGCAGCCATGTGTAGTGCCAGAGAAGAAACCGAGCTCCGTCTCAATGGCATATTCAGCGCTTTTTGGGAGAAGCTGGAGGCGTTCCTATGGCCATCAGCACTGGGAACACCACCAGACGGCACAACACAGGGCCCAAAAGGGGAAGCCGGAGGGACGGACGGACATAATTTGCTTCCAGAAATAATTAAGATTAAAATTTAACTTTTATTAATATGATAATAAAACAATTGATTATCAGGTGTTGAAACATCAAAAAAGGTAATTAAATATTAGATATATGATAATGCTTCAGCAATCTCTACCTAGGCTGGTGGGAGGAGAACCTCTCTAAGGATGCCACTATCAATCACTTTCATCAATATATACACAAATGGTTAAGATATATTGATGATATATTGATTTTCTGGACGGGCTCCTGTTCTAATTTCATTGAAATGGTTAAGGCCCTCAATAACAACCAAATTGGGCTACAGCTTACTTATGTCATCAACGAAACAGAATTAGAATTCCTAGACCAGGGGTAGGCAACCTTTTAGCAGCACTGTGCCGATATAGGATTGTGATGTCCCGTAGCGTGCCGGTCCTATTTTTTTTTTTTTATCGAGGTGTGTATGCTGCCGTATTCTGCTTGTTATTTTTTCTGTAATTGCTTTGTGTCGTTGTATTTGTGCATATATGCAGGGCCGTCTTTAATAGTGACTGGACCCTGGGCAAAGCATTTGCTTGGGGCCCCCTGGACCCTGTCCCCCCTCCCCAGGCATGCAATCACGTCCTCCACCTCAACGCAGTGGCGGACCTAAAGTAGAGAGGTGCAAGAGTTTTTGGGGGTCTCCCTGTTGCACGGGTGATTAAAAGGTAGATCCCCATCTGTCGTGCAACTCCAGAATGCATTGACAGCTGGGGCTCTACCATTTACCCATGTTTGCAGGTCTGTATTTAGCACTAAGCAGTTTTTGTGTGTTTGAATGTAAACAGGTTTTTGTATGGAATATGTTTGTTTGTGGTGTTGGCGTGATTGCAAGCATGTATTTGTGTAGTGTTGGTTTTTTAATGCAGGAGTGTATTTACATATAATTTTGGTGTGTAACACAGACATGTGTTTGTACATAGTGTTGAAATTTGAATGCAGGGGTGTATTTGTGTGTAGTGTTAGTGTGTGAATGTTGAGATGTATGCACATATACACACACACACACAGATATATACACACTGAAATGCGCGCACACACACACACACACAGATACACACACAGACATACTGACGCGCACACACACAGATATACTGAACACATACAGACATGCTGACATACAAACATACTGACACACACACACAGATATACTGATACACACAGACATACTGATACACATACTGACACACACAAAGACATATTGACACATACTGACACACAGACACACACACACAGATATACTGACACACAAACATGACACTCACACACACTGACAGATATACTGACACAGACATACACTTTAAAACCAACCCTCCAGTTTCCTACCTTTCCTACTGGTGGCTGAAAGGTGTTGGGAGTTGGGGTCTAGCGATCGCGGCCAGCCCCCCTCTAATCTCCCTACTCTTCTTTCCCGCGCGCTCCTCTCTTTGTGGGAGGAAGTGGTGCACGGCCGTCACTTCCTCTCAGCCGCTGCCGAAAAGCAAGGGGCCCGCTCCCGCTGTTAAAGCGCCTCAGCGTGCGACCGGGCCCCTGCTGACAGAAGCCCACCAGGTGGTCCTTTGTGCATGGGCCACCCGGTGGGCCTCCTTAGTGTGCGGATTACCGGACAGAGGGTTAGAAATTGTTGAGGCCAGCAGGGCTCACGGTGCAGCTGGCCAGTTTGCCCTGCATTAAAGACGGCCCTGCGTATATGAGCTATTATATTGTGTATGTTCATGAGTAGTTTATGGTATTGTGTATGATACATATGAATGTGGGCTGTGTATGGGGGCTGCTTGTGGAATTGTGTGTGTGTGTGTGTGTGTGTGGATGGATATGCCACAGTGTGTGTGTTTGGTAGTGTGTGGGGGCTGTTTGAGGTATTGCATGTGGGGTTGTGTGTATGCATGTGGATTGTCAGTGGTGTTTCATTTGTGTGGATTGTGTGTATGTTTGTGTCTGGGCTGTCCGTATTATTTGTATCAGGGGAGGGTTATTCTGCATTTCTGTGTACATCTAGCAGTGTGGGTGCCTTCCAGTGGGGACTAGGCCGGCCAGGTACATGTCAAGGACAGGAGCTGCAACAGCAACTGCGAGCTGCTCTATTACAGTGTGGATTCCTATTCACAGGTGCTGGGAGGAAGTGATCTGAGATCACTACCTCTACGTGCTGCATTGCATAAATTGAGGATTGTCCTTCACCACCTTTTCGGATTAGCAGATATCTGAAGTTTTACTGGGACTCCTGATAGGCCAGATCCTGTTTGGCTCTAGCAGCCTTGAGTGCCGTGCAAAGACACCTCGAGTGCCGTGCATGGCACTAGTGCCGTAGGTTGCCTACCCCTGTCCTAGACCTTAGAATTTTGCTCAATATGGATGGTACAGTTGACACCGAACTATATAGGAAGAGCTCCGCATCAAACAGCCTCCTACATTGGCAGAGTTTCCATCCCCACCATCTAAAAGCTGGAATCCCTTATGGACAGTACCTCAGGGCTAGGAGGAACTGTTCCAATGAGGCATCCTTCAAAATTGAAGCAGACAAATTAAGGGTACGCTTCAAAAACAGAGGTTATCCTAATAAAATTCTAAAAAAGGCGTTTCATAGAGCCCTATCTCAGGATAGAAGTTCCAGCCTTCATTCCATCAAAGCCACTCCACTCCACCCAACCAATTGATCAGATGTATTGGGACCTTTGACAAACAGTGGCAACCCATCAAATACATTTTCAGTCGAAACTGGCCAATCTTACAATACGATACGGATTTGGAACCAGAATCTGTGGCCTACCCAAACATCACGGCACGCAGGTCCAAGAATCTCAGAGACTTTCTGGTACATAGTCACCTTGAGAAGAAAACTCCATCTAAGACCTGGCTTTCTGCACCAGTAGGAATCCACAAATGTGGTCATTGCAAAGCATGTCCATTTATCAAACAGTCTAAAACCATCAAATGCACTAATACTCAAAAAGAATTTAAAGTGAATGAATTCATAAACTGTAGCACCACACGGGTCATATACGTCATTACTTGTTCTTGCGGCATGCAGTATATCGGCAAGACCTATCAAGAACTTAGGAGACGCACTCTTCAACATGTTAATTCAGTTAAAAACTTACATTTAAGTACTCCAGTAGCCAACCATGTACGGAACTTCCATGATGGCTGTGGCGAAACCAACCTCGCCACTGGGCCCTGGAGAAGCCTGTTTGCTAGCCTCCTACCTGCTGACTATGGCCCCTGGGTTATTTGGGGCATATTGTACTTCATATTGCTGCTACTGGCCCTTTTAAAATCATCGATGGACATATTGGGACTTTTTGGGATTGTGGCGAAACCGACCTCGCCACGTGTCCTTGGAGGGGGCTGATTGCCCGCCTCTTGCCTTTGGACTATGGACCAGACTTTATGGGAATGTGATACCCCAGATAGCTGTACCATGGAGCCTATTCATATAATGAAAGACTATGGGAAAGACTTTGGCTCCATGGCAATTAAACTGTATTTGTGTGGTCTGCGTGCCATTCACCTAATAATGTGCACGCAGACCTGAGCTATCTGGGGATATGTTAAATGTCTGTGTTCACTGTATAAAATATGACTTTATGTATTTTAAAGAGTTTTATGTTGTTTTGCAACCATGTGGTTAATGGAGTCTGCCTCTAGTCCTGGATAATTAGATTTCTTCTCCAATTATCTCCAGGGCAGAAGGGAGGAAGCCAGGATGCATTGTGGGGATGTTTTACTTTTACTGTTTGAGCCAGGGGGAATAAAAGATACTTTTATTAACTTTTAAACCCCTGGTCTGATTCATGCCATTTTTTAATATGTTGTTCCCCTGAATGGATTGATTGTGGATATGTATTTTTATGTGAATGTGATGTATGGTTTTAAAGTTATGAAAGTTGTGTAAAAGTATATTTTAAACTGTATGAATAATGGGATTATGTGTCACACTAAGGGGAGGGGATGTGTGGGAGGTAACATCTATGTCATTGGTTCTTTTATGCCTTCCCCTGGGTGTGGCCTGTATGTGTGAGTTGGAAATAAAAGCCAGGCTGGATGAGCCAGTCCAGAGTTCCTGTTTTACCCTCAAAGTGATGTGTCGTCTCATTATTGGGGGGAAGGATTTATGGCATGCTGTTCCAGTTGACTGCTAGGAGTACAAGCCTATTCGTATGGTTCCTATTCAATGGTCTACAGCATTCCTATGCTTGAGAAGGTTCATATGCTGCATCGGTTCGGTGATTATGGTGTCTGCCAGAGTGCTTGGAGTCCTCAGGAAGCACTAGGAGCATCCATTAACGGAGGTACCAAGTCGGGGTGCCAGGTGATCCGTTACATTGGTGGCAAGCGGTGGGATGGCGTCCTAGTGTGAGGTAAAGCAGCTCGGAGACACAGTTCGTTTGGAGTTACAAAGTAAGGGTAACGCTAGTATTCATACAGCACCCCTGGTCACAGCAAACATGACCTATCACTTTGAGGGCGACGCGTACCGGGACGAGGTCATGAGACGATTAACCAGATATGGCCCGAATCCTTCAATAGAGGCGGTTATGGCAACCGTGCGCAAGTTGGATGCGGAGAATCGAGCGGCATGGGAATGTGAGTGCCGATTGCGGAGATTGGGCCTGTGGCCAATTGGTCTCACTCCCCAGCGGCGGATCAGTAAAGTGCAGGGAGAGGAGAGCAGCGTCCTCCCTCCCCAGCGGCAGGCTGAGTTACAGGGGGCAGAGGTAGTTGTTCCTACCCCCCAGCAGCAGCTTGATTTTTTGGGAATAGAGAGCCCAGTCTACTTTCCCCAGCAGCAGGACACTGCATTGGGAGGAGAGACAGTCGGTCTCCCTCCACAAAGACTGAAAGGATGCATGGGAGAGGAGATTGTTACCACCTCTCCCCAGCGGCAGAGTGTTCTAATGGGAGAGGAGCTGGTTACCACCTCTCCCCAGCGGCAGCTTAATGTACCAGGGGGAGACTGTAAGCCCCACAACTGTGCAGATGAGACTGTGGTCTCTGCACCTACAGCACAGGGTGTAAGGACAGTCAGTCCTGTCCCCCAGCAACAAGGCTGCTTAGCCAAAGGGGAGACAGCCGGTCTCCCCCTCCAACAGCGGAGCTATGTATCCAAAGGGGAGACAGTCGGTCTCCAGCAGCAGAGCTGTGCAGCTAAAGAGGAGACAGTCGGTCTCCAGCAACCAGGCTCCAACCAGACTACTCCCGTGGTAGTGCTGGCACCAGGACAGAGTACCGCTGGTCTCTGCCCCCTCAGCAACGCACCAAGGCAGCCTACCAGTCCCCCACACAGCCGTGGTAAGGCACCTGGACATGGACAAGATTCTCCCTTACCCAGGTGTAGTAACCATTTATTGCGGGTGGGCTGTACTGCTGTTTCTGTCTTGTGGGTGGGCTGCTGGACTAACAAGGGCACTGACCGGCAAGAGGTCAGGTACCCTGTTAGTCTGTTTGGAAAAGGGGAGAAATGTGGCGAAACCAACCTCGCCACTGGGCCCTGGAGAAGCCTGTTTGCTAGCCTCCTACCTGCTGACTATGGCCCCTGGGTTATTTGGGGCATATTGTACTTCATATTGCTGCTACTGGCCCTTTTAAAATCATCGATGGACATATTGGGACTTTTTGGGATTGTGGCGAAACCGACCTCGCCACGTGTCCTTGGAGGGGGCTGATTGCCCGCCTCTTGCCTTTGGACTATGGACCAGACTTTATGGGAATGTGATACCCCAGATAGCTGTACCATGGAGCCTATTCATATAATGAAAGACTATGGGAAAGACTTTGGCTCCATGGCAATTAAACTGTATTTGTGTGGTCTGCGTGCCATTCACCTAATAATGTGCACGCAGACCTGAGCTATCTGGGGATATGTTAAATGTCTGTGTTCACTGTATAAAATATGACTTTATGTATTTTAAAGAGTTTTATGTTGTTTTGCAACCATGTGGTTAATGGAGTCTGCCTCTAGTCCTGGATAATTAGATTTCTTCTCCAATTATCTCCAGGGCAGAAGGGAGGAAGCCAGGATGCATTGTGGGGATGTTTTACTTTTACTGTTTGAGCCAGGGGGAATAAAAGATACTTTTATTAACTTTTAAACCCCTGGTCTGATTCATGCCATTTTTTAATATGTTGTTCCCCTGAATGGATTGATTGTGGATATGTATTTTTATGTGAATGTGATGTATGGTTTTAAAGTTATGAAAGTTGTGTAAAAGTATATTTTAAACTGTATGAATAATGGGATTATGTGTCACACTAAGGGGAGGGGATGTGTGGGAGGTAACATCTATGTCATTGGTTCTTTTATGCCTTCCCCTGGGTGTGGCCTGTATGTGTGAGTTGGAAATAAAAGCCAGGCTGGTTGAGCCAGTCCAGAGTTCCTGTTTTACCCTCAAAGTGATGTGTCGTCTCATTATTGGGGGGAAGGATTTATGGCATGCTGTTCCAGTTGACTGCTAGGAGTACAAGCCTATTCGTATGGTTCCTATTCAATGGTCTACAGCATTCCTATGCTTGAGAAGGTTCATATGCTGCATCGGTTCGGTGATTATGGTGTCTGCCAGAGTGCTTGGAGTCCTCAGGAAGCACTAGGAGCATCCATTAACGGAGGTACCAAGTCGGGGTGCCAGGTGATCCGTTACAATGGCAATCCAGACCACCTTTCATTTCAGGTCTTAGAGAAAGTGAACCTTAACTCTAGAAAAGGAAATTTTAATCTCATACTCCTCCAAAAGGAATCCAGGTGGATCTTTGAGTTTAAAACTCTTGCTCCAAGGGGTCTAAATGAAGAATTTAACTTCACCCCTTTTATCCACTCTCACTAAAATAGAAAGTTACTACATCAAGGCACCTCATTCAAGCACTTCTATTATTTCGTACAGAAGCACCTCGGATATAGGGATATCTCTAAATTAGTGAGTAGTTATATTTAACTATTCCCCTTTCCCATCAACTTTGCCACTGGCACAGAGGACTATTCACGCACAGATTTACAAATTCTGTGTGTTCGACCTCTAAGGGGATATGGGTCATTCAGCACTGTGCCACTTTGTCCACAAGGGATTACCCCTTTAGATCTACAATCGGCCATATAGATGAGATTCACCCATATATTTTTCTGTCTATCATTAACCAGCAGCGAGTATTTGCAATTTCTTATTGGCAATTTTTTAACCCTCTTGAAATATGAAACCTCTTCTCTTTGATCCCTTTTGAGCTTATTGTATGGACTGTGGCTTTTGCTTAGTGGACGTTTGTCTCCACACACTGATCTACACATAATGTATTTAAGCCCGGATGGGGTATATTGCCACTAAGTTATGCGCTATTTCGAATTTCCACTTAGTTATGCGCTACTCCGATTTTTCGGTAACATCCTCATTAATCTTAACCAGCCACATGTATTGGACCTTTTTAAATAATGTCCATGGCTTAACAGCTTGCTTCCATAATTAGTGGGGCAAATTGTCACTAAGTTATGCGCTATTTCGAAATTCTACTAGCTAGGCGCTTCTCCGATTTTTCGGAATCATCCTCATTATCCCTAACCAGCCACATGTATTGGACCTTATTAAATTTTCCATGGCTTAACAGCTTGTTTCCACAATTCAATTGCTGATTACACAATTTCAGCTCACGATATGTAGGCACATTCCCACCCTGGATTCAATTTGGTTTAACTCTTTCACCTTAGCTGGTATACAATGGACAAGGCTGTCTATGTGTTGATTTATACTTATACATTGCGCAGCTCTCTGGGGGTTAATCATTACTAAGCCAGGCATCATTCTGCACCCAGAGTACTAACCCTTGAGCTGCTGCACTTTTATCCCCATAGAAGTTCCTTTCCTCTTTGACCCCACTCATCAAACTCTAGCGGTTCCATAGTGGACGTTGCTCTGAAGGCACAGTTTTACATCCATCTAGTACACAGCAGTCTCGAGGTTTATAGTCAATCAGCTACACGCGATTTCATTCATTTTTTATGTAATAACCCTCGGACTGTATCACCGATTACATATTCTCTTGGTTTTAGAACTACCAGCTACGGCATCATTATGACCTCCCAGGCATCGAGCTTGGCACTGAGTACTATGTTTCACTTTATCTGCTATTCTTCCAGTGGTTGTTAAATTAGGAATTGGTATACTTCGATCCCCACGGAACTTCCAGACTACACTCTGTGTTATAACGATTACAGTTGTTAAATTGTAACGCTGTTTCTTACATGGCTGTACAATCCCTGAATCAATATTAGTCTTTCTCCTTCTCTTTTTCTCTTTACGTTTTAAGTCCATAGAGTCTGGGAAAATCATAATCCCACTCTAATTGATTAACCTCCACCTAGAATCACGGAGACCCAACAGGGTTAACTTCACTGTGACGAAACGTATTCGTCATCTCCCTTTTCCCTTCTTTGATTGGCTTACCTGACCCAACGTCTTTTTGAATCCCCCTATCAACGGGTTTGAATACCTATATCTAGTCGGTACTCACCACACATCGGTTCCCCTCTGATGAGTTGTGGCGAAACGCGCGCGTCAGGGGCCCTCGGAGATTCACAATAACAGTTACAGCTGGAAGCATGGAGCCTGACCGGTATCTCCATATTCTTTTACAAATCCCGAGCAGTTTTTTCTGTTAGTCAGTGAGCAGACGCCTTGTACTTGGAACAAGCAGCTATACTAGCTCTATTCTTCACGATTATGGTATAGTTCTAACAGCCTAGCTCTCACTGTACCTAACAGATTTAGTGATTCAGCTCGAGCCATTCAAGCTCTACATGGCAATCAGCATAATTGGTTACTTTTACTAAGCATTAACTGCAACATTGTTTTGTTACAATGAAAATGCATTAGAGGTACTCTGAAAACTTTTAAACAGGTCCTCTGTGTGTTTAATGCTATTTGTTCGATTTATCTGTATGATTCAAGCTGAATTTCCAAAAGCAGCATTTCACTACTACCATATAGTTATTTTTATGTGCTAGGCTTGAGACACCTTGCTGTCCTAGACATATTCATGATCACCATCATATATAGTTTATGTACTAGGATTGAGATATTGATCCGTCCTGGTTACATTGGGCTATAACCTGCTGACTAAATCCCCTACACTTAATAAATGTGGGATACCAGGTTACCCTAGATATATGGGGTTATGAATTACTGAAGAAAGATATTTTGATGCACTAGGATTGAGATATTGATCCATCCTAGTCACATTGGGTTATAACCTGCTGATTAATTCTCTTCCATTTAACGAGTGTCATTTCATCACCTTAGATCCTGAGGTGCTAGGGTAGAGGCACCATGCTATCCTAAACACCCTTGGCTACATATTGTTGATGAATCTTCTGTCACTCCATCACCTTAGATCCTTAGGTGCTAGGATAGAGATACCAGGTTACCCTAGTTACATGGGGTCACGAATTGCTGAAGCATTATCATATATCTAATATTTAATTACCTTTTTTGATGTTTCAACACCTGATAATCAATTTTTTTATTATCATATTAATAAAAGTTATATTTTAATCTTAATTATTTCCGTAAGGGCACTCAAGTCTCCTCTCTTGTCTGTCACTACTTTGGTAGTTTATATGGGTCAACCCTATTTATTTGAGTGTTTTCCTTGAGCTTCCAACCTCTTTTTGTTCTCTTTAATTTTTTGGGGTTTCAATACCCTATTCTCTGGAAGCTCACCACTGAGTCAAAATGACATCATATCTTAGCAACGTCATTAACCCTGACTTAAGTACCAGCGATATCAACAATGTGTTTTCCCTTGAACCCCTAATCAAACAGAACATAAATGATATTAACAAAAGCTTTTTCGACATACAAACTATGTACAAACAACAAATTAAGGGACACTGGGAAATCACAACCCTACGTAAATATGTAGAGGACAAGTTAGTCCCAAGAGGACTCAGGTCAGATATTTCAAGACCTGAGAAAGTAAAAACCGACACACAAATCAAAGAATGGAACAACATTCTAATTGATAGCTCTATCAGACTAATGGAATTTCTGATTAAACTTGAAGAATCACATTTAGAAACGGTCAATCAAGACTTACAGACAGAAATCAACAACATAAAAACATTTCAAACCCATCAGGACTTTAAACAAATGGAAACCAAACTAAATCATAATCTAGAGAATTTTAAAAAATACGTCAGGGAAAAGAAACACCTTAAGTACCAACGTGACTATAGAGATTTCAAGGAAGGAACCATCTTTAGACAGAGAAACATGAGAAAACGTTACAGTAGTAAACAAAGTTCCACATCGGGTGACACAGAATCGTCCGAATCTGACCATAGCTCAGAAAGAAAAGATAGATACCCTGCCAGAAATAGAAACTTCACACAAAGAAAAGGCATATTAAAACAAGTAGAGAAAAATGTATCTTTTCCAGAATCACAGAATACTTTCTCGAGCATCAATACTAATACCTTGAACTCGAGCACCCCTTCACAATTTGTTACACCCTCCTCCTCCTCGTCTTCTTTTTTAGAACAGGAGTGGCCTCTACCCCAGAGAGGCAGACTCAGGGACAGAAAAAGATGGGGGTACAAGACCAACAAGGAAAGTTACAAAAATCAATAAATCAGGACACTAGTGATGAAAATCTTATCATTAATTTGTCCTCCTTCCAACTTACCAATAAACATACTTCTCTCCTTAGCAAGGGACTATCCTTTGTTCCTTCCCCAGTCACCAACAAGTTTGACTGGGTGAAGGACACTAACCTCTTTGGGCGCAAATTGGCACTGAGTATTACCCACAAGAGACAAGAGAAGAAACTTGCTGGAGATCTAGGTGTTACCCAGGAGGACTATCAATATGTTAAAACGATGGTCTCTCTCCTGGATGAACAAAGTGATAAACCTTCTCTTACTACTTGTAAACCCTCTAGCTGGTACACCCCTAACTTTAAAGAAGTATCGAGCGTAGACTTCTTTGTCCAAATGACCACTAAATCTCTTGAGTCCCTTCCTCCGCCTACCAAGGATATTGACAACCTAACGAAATCAGAACGTGAAGCACTAAGAGATCTGAGTGCAAATAAAGATATAGTCATAAAACCTTCGGACAAAGGAGGAAACATAGTACTCATGGACCAAGACAAATACATTGATATGTGCATGGAACACTTAAAGGATGACACCCAATACAGAGCACTGTCCCAAGATCCCACAGTCACATTTCTCAGTGAATTAAAATCTCTACTAAACCGTGCCTTAGGGGATGAACTAATTAAAAAGGAGGAATATCAATTCATGATTCCAACCGGCAATCCCACAATCCCCACTTTCTATTGTCTACCAAAAGTTCACAAATGCCTTAAAAATCCACCAGGGAGACCCATCGTCTCGGGCAATAATTCCCTGACTGAAAAGACCAGCAAATTCTTGGAACAAATTATTCATCCATTTGTCACTAACCTTGACTCATATGTACAAGACACCAAACAGACACTGTTGGCACTGGAAAACCTAGAGGTTCCTCCCTACTCTCTTCTTGCCAGCCTAGACGTTGTATCATTATTCAACAATATCCCCCATGATATAGGATTACAGGCAACCTCCTATTTTTTACATAGATCGACCAAATACAATCCTGAACAAATTGAACTCATTTCGACACTTCTTGAGTTTTGTTCTTAGACATAACTACTTTGTATTCAATGGGGTATATTATTTACAACTCCGTGGCACAGCTATGGGCACGGCATGTGCCCCTAGCTATGCCAATCTCTACCTAGGCTGGTGGGAGGAGAACCTTTCTAAGGATGCCACTATCAATCACTTTCATCAATATATACACAAATGGTTAAGATATATTGATGATATATTGATTTTCTGGACGGGCTCCTGTTCTAATTTCATTGAAATGGTTAAGGCCCTCAATAACAACCAAATTGGGCTACAGCTTACTTATGTCATCAACGAAACAGAATTAGAATTCCTAGACCTTAGAATTTTGCTCAATATGGATGGTACAGTTGACACCGAACTATATAGGAAGAGCTCCGCATCAAACAGCCTCCTACATTGGCAGAGTTTCAATCCCCACCATCTAAAAGCTGGAATCCCTTATGGACAGTACCTCAGGGCTAGGAGGAACTGTTCCAATGAGGCATCCTTCAAAATTGAAGCAGTCAAATTAAGGGTACGCTTCAAAAACAGAGGTTATCCTAATAAAATTCTAAAAAAGGCGTTTCAGAGAGCCCTATCTCAGGATAGAAGTTCCAGCCTTCATTCCATCAAAGCCACTCCACCAAACCAATTGATCAGATGTATTGGGACCTTTGACAAACAGTGGCAACCCATCAAAGACATTTTCAGTCGAAACTGGCCAATCTTACAATACGATACGGATTTGGAACCAGAATCTGTGGCCTACCCAAACATCACGGCACGCAGGTCCAAGAATCTCAGAGACTTTCTGGTACATAGTCACCTTGAGAAGAAAACTCCATCTAAGACCTGGCTTTCTGCACCAGTAGGAATCCACAAATGTGGTCATTGCAAAGCATGTCCATTTATCAAACAGTCTAAAACCATCAAATGCACTAATACTCAAAAAGAATTTAAAGTGAATGAATTCATAAACTGTAGGACCACACGGGTCATATACGTCATTACTTGTTCTTGCGGCATGCAGTATATCGGCAAGACCTATCAAGAACTTAGGAGACGCACTCTTCAACATGTTAATTCAGTTAAAAAGTTACATTTAAGTACTCCAGTAGCCAACCATGTACGGAACTTCCATGATGGCAATCCAGACCACCTTTCATTTCAGGTCTTAGAGAAAGTGAACCTTAACTCTAGAAAAGGAAATTTTAATCTCATACTCCTCCAAAAGGAATCCAGGTGGATCTTTGAGTTTAAAACTCTTGCTCCAAGGGGTCTAAATGAAGAATTTAACTTCACCCCTTTTATCCACTCTCACTAAAATAGAAAGTTACTACATCAAGGCACCTCATTCAAGCACTTCTATTATTTCGTACAGAAGCACCTCGGATATGGGGATATCTCTAAATTAGTTAGTAGTTATAACTTATATTTATCTATTCCCCTTTCCCATCAACTTTGCCACTGGCACAGAGGACTATTCACGCACAGATTTACAAATTCTGTGTGTTCGACCTCTAAGGGGATATGGGTCATTCAGCACTGTGCCACTTTGTCCACAAGGGATTACCCCTTTAGATCTACAATCGGCCATATAGATGAGATTCACCCATATATTTTTCTGTCTATCATTAACCAGCAGCGAGTATTTGCAATTTCTTATTGGCAATTTTTTAACCCTCTTGAAATATGAAACCTCTTCTCTTTGATCCCTTTTGAGCTTATTGTATGGACTGTGGCTTTTGCTTAGTGGACGTTTGTCTCCACACACTGATCTACACATAATGTATTTAAGCCCGGATGGGGTATATTGCCACTAAGTTATGCGCTATTTCGAATTTCCACTTAGTTATGCGCTACTCCGATTTTTCGGTAACATCCTCATTAATCTTAACCAGCCACATGTATTGGAACTTTTTAAATAATGTCCATGGCTTAACAGCTTGCTTCCATAATTAGTGGGGCAAATTGTCACTAAGTTATGCGCTATTTCGAAATTCTACTAGCTAGGCGCTTCTCCGATTTTTCGGAATCATCCTCATTATCCCTAACCAGCCACATGTATTGGACCTTATTAAATTTTCCATGGCTTAACAGCTTGTTTCCACAATTCAAATGCTGATTACACAATTTCAGCTCACGATATGTAGGCACATTCCCACCCTGGATTCAATTTGGTTTAACTCTTTCACCTTAGCTGGTATACAATGGACAAGGCTGTCTATGTGTTGATTTATACTTATACATTGCGCAGCTCTCTGGGGGTTAATCATTACTAAGCCAGGCATCATTCTGCACCCAGAGTACTAACCCTTGAGCTGCTGCACTTTTATCCCCATAGAAGTTCCTTTCCTCTTTGACCCCACTCATCAAACTCTAGCGGTTCCATAGTGGACGTTGCTCTGAAGGCACAGTTTTACATCCATCTAGTACACAGCAGTCTCGGGGTTTACAGTCAATCAGCTACACGCGATTTCATTCATTTTTTATGTAATAACCCTCGGACTGTATCACCGATTACATATTCTCTTGGTTTTAGAACTACCAGCTACGGCATCATTATGACCTCCCAGGCATCGAGCTTGGCACTGAGTACTATGTTTCACTTTATCTGCTATTCTTCCAGTGGTTGTTAAATTAGGAATTGGTATACTTCGATCCCCACGGAACTTCCAGACTACACTCTGTGTTATAACGATCACAGTTGTTAAATTGTAACGCTGTTTCTTACATGGCTGTACAATCCCTGAATCAATATTAGTCTTTCTCCTTCTCTTTTTCTCTTTACGTTTTAAGTCCATAGAGTCTGGGAAAATCATAATCCCACTCTAATTGATTGACCTCCACCTAGAATCACGGAGACCCAACAGGGTTAACTTCACTGTGACGAAACGTATTCATCATCTCCCTTTTCCCTTCTTTGATTGGCTTACCTGACCCAACGTCTTTTTGAATCCCCCTATCAACGGGTTTGAATACCTATATCTAGTCGGTACTCACCACACATCGGTTCCCCTCTGATGAGTTGTGGCGAAACGCGCGTGTCAGGGGCCTCGGAGATTCACAATAACAGTTACAGCTGGAAGCATGGAGCCTGACCGGTATCTCCATATTCTTTTACGAATCCCGAGCAGTTTTTTCTGTTAGTCAGTGAGCAGACGCCTTGTACTTGGAACAAGCAGCTATACTAGCTCTATTCTTCACGATTATGGTATTGTTCTAACAGCCTAGCTCTCACTCTCCCTAACAGATTTAGTGATTCAGCTCTAGCCATTCAAGCTCTACATGGCAATCAGCATAATTGGTTACTTTTACTAAGCATTAACTGCAACATTGTTTTGTTACAATGAAAATGCATTAGAGGTACTCTGAAAACTTTTAAACAGGTCCTCTGTGTGTTTAATGCTATTTGTTCGATTTATCTGTATGATTCAAGCTGAATTTCCAAAAGCAGCATTTTACTACTACCATATAGTTATTTTTATGTGCTAGGCTTGAGACACCTTGCTGTCCTAGACATATTCATGATCACCATCATATATAGTTTATGTACTAGGATTGAGATATTGATCCGTCCTGGTTACATTGGGCTATAACCTGCTGACTAAATCCCCTACACTTAATAAATGTGGGATACCAGGTTACCCTAGATATATGGGGTTATGAATTACTGAAGAAAGATATTTTGATGCACTAGGATTGAGATATTGATCCATCCTAGTCACATTGGGTTATAACCTGCTGATTAATTCTCTTCCATTTAACGAGTGTCATTTCATCACCTTAGATCCTGAGGTGCTAGGGTAGAGGCACCATGCTATCCTAAACACCCTTGGCTACATATTGTTGATGAATCTTCTGTCACTCCATCACCTTAGATCCTTAGGTGCTAGGATAGAGATACCAGGTTACCCTAGTTACATGGGGTCACGAATTGCTGAAGCATTATCATATATCTAATATTTAATTACCTTTTTTGATGTTTCAACACCTGATAATCAATTTTTTTATTATCATATTAATAAAAGTTATATTTTAATCTTAATTATTTCCGTAAGGGCACTCAAGTCTCCTCTCTTGTCTGTCACTACTTTGGTAGTTTATATGGGTCAACCCCATTTATTTGAGTGTTTTCCTTGAGCTTCCAACCTCTTTTTGTTCTCTTTAATTATCCTTCCACCCCACTCCCAAGATGAGCAGGCATCCGAACCGGGCCGCTCCAAAGGCAGAAGCATCGAACCCCACAGATAGGAGACAAGGCCCGAAAAAGACCATCAGGGAGCAACCAGCGAGCAAACACAAAAAGCTACCCCGCCTTCTTACCAAAACCCCCTATGTGCAGGTTTTATGGAGTTTTGGGAAGTTACAGGGTCAAATATAGCACGTTACATTTGAAATTGAAATTCACCAGATTGGTTACGTTGCCTTTGGGACTGTATAGTAGCCCAGGAATAAAATGTACACCCATAATGGCATACCATTTGCAATAGTAGACAACCCAAGGTATTGCAAATGGGGTATTTCCAGTGTTTTTTAGTAGCCATTTGGTCACAAACACTGGCCAAAGTTAGCGTTAGTATTTGTTTGTGTGTGAAAAATGCAAAAAACGCCAATTTTGGCCAGTGTTTGTGACTAAGTGGCTACTAAAAAAGACTGGACATACCCCGTTTGCAATACCTTGGGTTGTCTACTATTGCAAATGGTATGCCATCATAGGGGTAATTTTCATTCTTGGACTACCATAGGGTCTCAAAGGCAACGTAACCATTCTGGCGAATTTTAATGTGAAAAAAATGAAACACAAGCCTTATATTTGACGCTGTAACTTTTGAAAACACCAAAAGCGAATTTTTAAGTGAAAAAAATTAAACACAAGCCTTATATTTGACGCTGTAACTTTTGAAAACACCATAAAACCTGTACATGAGGGGTACTGTTGTACTCGGGAGACTTCGCTGAACACAAATATTTGTTTTTCAAAACAGTAAAAAGTATCGCAGCAATAATATCGTCCGTGTAAGTGCTGTTTGTGTGTGAAAAATGCAAAAAACTTCACTTTTACTGGCGATATCATCGTTGTAATACATTTTACTATTTTGAAACACTAATAATGGTGTTCAGCGAAGTCTCCCGAGTAGAACAGTACCACCCATGTACAGGTTTTATGGTGTCTTGGAAAGTTATAGGGTTAAATATAGTGCTAGCAAATTAAATTCCCAATACTTTCGGCATGGGTTGTCAGGCAGGTCCCGCTAATTGTAATTAATTAAGATACCTAATTATGTAAAAATATTACATAAATATATATGTAGAATTAATATATGTATATATATAAGTATGTGTATATATATGTATATATATATATATAAATAAATTTTGTAAAATATTTTTATTTATATATAGGTATATATAGTGATATATACGTATATATTTATGTATATAGATATATATATTATTTTGTTTTACATGTATTTTGATATAAATATATATATTAATATCACAATACAGTTAGAACGAAATAACACACATCTATATATTTTTTAATTATTTATTTGACTTTTTTTAACATATTTACATTTTTTTATATTATATATAAATATATATAACAATAATTATATATATATATTTAATCAGTATCAGTCTACATGTAATTTGATATTAATATATATATATAATTATATATATATATATATATAAACTGCAAATGTCCCGCACTCAATGTACCGGTCTTGTGCTTCTTGTGCACTCAAAGGTCTTCTTAAAGATATAAACGATTTATTTTGCCAAAATTTCAAAAGACATACAAGTCGACGTTTCAGTCCTCGTGGGACTTTTTTCAAGACAATGAAAGGCGGGAAAACAGTGATTTAAATATGCATTACAGGTGATTTGATTGGAGAGTAGATTATATGAAAGAGAGGCTGTGCAAGCGTGAAAAAGATTGTTCAACTTTGAAAGTAGGGATTAACCCCTTGAGTGCCTAAAGTAAAAAGAGGCCTGACAGTGATTGTGGTTACGGCCAAACATCTAATAATCTGCGCTCGCAGACATATTTTAAAATTCAAGAATAAGAAATAAGAAATACCAAGGCCACCTTAAAATGGCTAAGGGTTTAAGGATCTTTTTGAATATTTTAACAAATTTGTTAAACTGTGTTAGACAATATTTTACATTTGCTACATTTTTAACACTAACATACGGTGGCTGCGTATAAATTGGAATTCCCAATATAGAACGAAACATTTTAACAAAACTTCAAAGTATGTTTGAATGCCCCGCCAGGTTACTATGTATATACTTAAATATATTACAGATTTACGGCCATACAGTCTATAGAGTCTAGCAGGAGCCACCATCAGCCAACATATTCTAGTAAAAAATAATAATATGGATAATATATAGTTGAAAAAAGTCTCATGAATAAATCACCAGTTATGATTTTTCTTTAACCTTTAGTACAAATATATCAATATATCAATTACTGTGCTCTTCTTTATCTTTTCGGGGTGAAGCAACTGAGTGGGTTAATTTCATTAAGTCCCCCCGGGGACAAAGTTCCTAATGTAAAGATCCAGAAGGCTTCTCTTTGAAGAAGTAAGACATCTCTGTCACCCCCCCTGTTCGGGGCCGGAACATGTTCAATGCCCATGAATTTCAATGTGGGCAGTGTGTGTCCTGCTTCCAAAAAATGTTTGGCTATGGGGGTGGTTGCTATGCCACTAGATAACGCAGTCCTGATAGTGGATCTGTGTCCCCTCATGCGCTCCCTGAGGTCATTAGACGTTTTACCGATATACATGAGTCCACATGGGCAGATGATACGATATATTACATGTGTAGTGGTACACGTGATCCTTTGCCTTATCTTGTATTCTTTGCCTGATCGAGGGTGGTAAAACACTTTGCCCGGGGTCATACTATTGCAAGCCATGCATTTCAGACAACGATAACAGCCTGGGTTTTGAACAGGCTGATGCGCCATAGATATATCCGTATGAACCAGATAGTCTCTTAGGTTCCTATTTCTCCTATAACTAATCATAGGGGTGTTTTGAAATATCGTCGGTAGTGTTTTATCTTTTTTGAGAACCTCCCAATTGTGTCTTATTTTCTGGGACATCTCTCCCGATAGTGAATGGAACGTTTGAGGGAAAATCATTCTATTTTGGTTATTTTTGATTTCAGGACCGTCTGTGTAATTTTTAAGTGCTTTTGAATATGCACACTCCAGCAGTTGTCTTGGGTATCCACGTTGTGCAAACTTTTCAAACATTTCTTGTACCTGGTTTGCTGCTTTTGTAGAATCAGAGTTATTCCTCAGTATTCTCATAAACTGAGATACCGGTAAAGAATTTTTTTTTTTTGAATTTTTTATTTTTGTTGTGCATAAGCAATTAACATCCACTTATGAGGTACCCCAAAGGCAATCCTCTAGCGTTTCATTTGCAGGTTCTACATTGGGTTACATGAGAGACATGCACATTTTTTCATTTTTGAATCACATAATGTATTACAGCTGTGTAAACATAGATATTAACAAGTCTAACCATGGCACGAATATCTGCGCAATTTTAACTCTAACAGGTTATCAGTCACACGTTTAACTGAACGCCAGGTGCTTCCATATAATAAAATATATATGCCGGGAAGATTGCGTTGTCCCAGGCTAGTAGCGGCTCAAACATTTATATTCATACGTCAAAGTAAAGCGATTATTCAGTTGCAGATTATTTAAATACAAGCTAGTACTAGGCTATGGCATCTTAATGCTGCATAAGGTCAAAATAAACAGGCTGCACAATGCTTGGTCTCAGTGGTGAGTGTCGGTCAGGTATGTGATTGGCAAGAATAATACAAGGGTATGAAGGGTTTTATGCCTGTCATAGTGGGTTGGATTGCGTGAGTTTCGACATGTAAAGATAAACCTAATGCACCGCTACTCTGTAGCCATATCAGGAGTGGGTCATTAGGTAATAATAACAGGATTGATAACACGTTTAACTAGGCTGCCCTAGTGCTCATTGCTAAGCTTAAAAAAGGGTTATTGCCTTAACAAACATACGTATTTATACAGTATTATAGTAACATCAAAATTTTAACTTAACCTCAAAAATTATAGCTTAAATCGGTACTAGAAATGTAAATGCAAATGCATATGCAAAAAGGACCGAGCATGCAATGCTAGGATCTTATTTAGGAAAGGCAGTTGCCAAAGTAGAACATACAGTGCATATTTGTGCTGGGCCTGTGTGTCATGGTGGTAGATAATCACCTGTGTTTGAGTGTGGGGACAATGGAAGACTTGTCGGTCCTGTGTGACCTAGGTATGTGTAGTATTGTGTGGTTTCTTAAGCACATAAAACATTTTAAGCTATACATTTAGGCCGCTGAGCATAGGGCAACAATAAGGCAAATGCCCCTTTAGTTCAGCTCTACTGACCGGGTGGCCGCAGGGATAGAGGCTACTGCAAACCTTCACCCTACGCCACTTGTGTGTTGAAGCAGATAGTCCATTTTGTGGCTCGCTGGGAAGACGTTGGTGTGCGCTGGCGGGTTGTACAGGGCCGCAGCTGTGCGGGTACGGGTGGTAGTGATCCTCCAGCCCCAGGCTGGTGAGTAGGCCTGCATCACTGTGCCACAAACCCGGTGTCTGCCAGAGTCCGAGTTTCCTCCTCTTGTGGGAGTGCTGGGGGGTCTGGCGTTGTGCTGCCGTTTACAACGCTGGGACCTCAGCTGCTGTGGGAGATGCTTTCGGGCTTTAGCCCTGGTGGCCTTCAGCCTAGGTGGGCTACGTGGAGTAGGGGTACTTGGCTGTGCTGTTGCTGTGCCCGAGGACTCCCTCCTCGGTCCCCGCTGCTTGCGCCCCAACTCACCGGCTCGTGTCTTGGTTTGTGGCTGGATTCGGGTGCCGGGAGTGTGAGTTAGTACAACCCTCAGGTGGTGGTGTCGGTGTGTGCGGCTAGCAGGTCTCCGCTGGGCTTGCCGCTGGATTACGGCTCGCAGCTTGCGCTGTGCTCGTCGGTGGTAGGTTTTCCGCTTTTTCTTGGTGGGTGTGGGTCTCCGTGGTTGGCCCCGTGTGTCCATCCTCAGGGTGTCTCGTGGCCCTTTCGCCAGGGCGCGCATATTGGTAATGGCGGGCCCAGCCACGTGTGTGTCGCTCGGTGCTTTTTGCCGCCGAGGGGGTTCCCTCTGGTGAGGTCTGTCCCCAAAGGGTGAGCCTCCCCGCTGTGCTTGCCTGTGTTGGTCTGCTCTGAGTTCAAGCTTTTGCCAGAATCTCTGCAGCAGGTCGTCCAGACGCTGCTCCAGTGTTTTTTGCCGCTCTGCTGTCTCCATCTCCCAGCCAGCCGCCGCCATCTTGATGTGAGTGGCTTGTCTGTGCGTGCTGCGGCAGTGGGGAGAGATGGATGAGTCCCGTTGCTTTCTCATGACCGGGATAACCCCCGCCGGTCGTGGGGGGGGGGGAAGTGTGTCGCTGCGGTTCCTAGCACTGTCAGTGCCCCAGGGAGCGGCCGTCTCCCCGCGGTTCAGTCCCAGGTAGGCCGCAAGCCTCGTTTTGTCAGGTTGGCAATGCAGGAGCTCGTGAGGGGCACCGTTCGATTTGGTAGCCCCCCCTGAGTAGGAGTATTGTAGTGGCTTGGTTGTGAGCGGTTGTATTTCGACATTAAGCCCCATTTTTCTCCTCCAGACGTGGGAGCTCTGAACAGACACGTCCGGACTGTTTGCCTGCTTGGCTCCGCCCCCACCGGTAAAGATTTTATAAGGTTGGGTGGATGGTGACTGCTGGCGTGTAGTAGCGTATTGCGGTCAGTTTCCTTGGCAAATAAAGTATACCCCAGCTTGTTATCTTCTATGAAAATTCGAAGATCCAAGAAGTCAATTTGTTGGTTGTTAATTTGATGGGTAAGTCTTACTGGTGAGTCCAGTTGATTCAATGACCCTATCATATCATGGAGGCTTTGTTCATCACCTGTCCATATGATGAGCACGTCATCGATGTATCTTAGGTATTTCAAGATATAATGACCATATTTTTGAAGTATGTGTATCTGTTCGTATGCATGCATATATGCATTGGCATACATGGGTGCCATAGGGGCACCCATCGATGTTCCGGATATTTGTATATAGAATGCTTTTTCGAATCGAAAATAATTAAGTGTGAGGCATAGTTCCAATAATTCAAGTATATATTCAATCGGGGGCTCTATATATCCACCAGGAACCTTACCACTACAGAAATTATGCTTCTAAATAAAGGACTTTCATTTGTTCCGACTGCTAATATTAATAAATTCCAATGGGAAATTGAGCAATTTCAATTTAACAGAAAACTCAGTTTAGCAGATTTCTTCAAAAGTTCTAATCAACAACATCAAAGTGAGGAGAACAGTGAAAAGTTCAAAATGAGAAGCACCTTTGACCCCTCCAATCTAAACCCTACATTAAAAACGTTCTCACAAATGTTAAAATTTGATACTATGAAAGTTACAACTACCCGGAACCAAAGACGTCCGAATTTATCTAAAGACGAAAGAGAAGCCTTAAATAGCCTGGCTAAAGACATGTCCATTACCATACGTCCAGCGGACAAGGGAGGCGCAATAGTCGTCCAACAATATGACGACTATAAGGAGGAAATCCTTAAACAACTAAAAGATACCAGAGTCTATGAATATACGCAAATAGATCCCACCTACGAATTCAGTAAAGTTGTCCAACAGACGCTGCAAAGAGGCTTAGAAGCAGGTTTCCTCACCACCACGGAATATGAATATTTGTTTGAAACCCACCCTCGGTGCCCGATCATATATACAGTGCCTAAGGTTCATAAAAATCTGGAGTGCCCACCAGGACGTCCGATTGTATCGGCGATCGGGGGACTATTAGAACCCATAGGGAAATGGTTAGACGCAAAATTTAAAAAAACAGTAATGTCATTACCTACCTATGTCAAGGACTCTGCGCAAGTCATAGCAGCCTTAAACTCTATAGAACTCCCCCCACAAGGAGTCTACTTAGCAGCCATCGACGTAAGCAGTTTATACACCATAATTCCCCATTAGGAGGGAATCCAGGCGATGCGCCAAGTACTAACACAGTACCAAGAACGTATAGAGCCCCCGATTGAATATATACTTGAATTATTGGAACTATGCCTCACACTTAATTATTTTCGATTCGAAAAAGCATTCTATATACAAATATCCGGAACATCGATGGGTGCCCCTATGGCACCCATGTATGCCAATGCATATATGCATGCATACGAACAGATACACATACTTCAAAAATATGGTCATTATATCTTGAAATACCTAAGATACATCGATGACGTGCTCATCATATGGACAGGTGATGAACAAAGCCTCCATGATATGATAGGGTCATTGAATCAACTGGACTCACCAGTAAGACTTACCCATCAAATTAACAACCAACAAATTGACTTCTTGGATCTTCGAATTTTCATAGAAGATAACAAGCTGGGGTATACTTTATTTGCCAAGGAAACTGACCGCAATACGCTACTACACGCCAGCAGTCACCATCCACCCAACCTTATAAAATCTTTACCGGTATCTCAGTTTATGAGAATACTGAGGAATAACTCTGATTCTACAAAAGCAGCAAACCAGGTACAAGAAATGTTTGAAAAGTTTGCACAACGTGGATACCCAAGACAACTGCTGGAGTGTGCATATTCAAAAGCACTTAAAAATTACACAGACGGTCCTGAAATCAAAAATAACCAAAATAGAATGATTTTCCCTCAAACGTTCCATTCACTATCGGGAGAGATGTCCCAGAAAATAAGACACAATTGGGAGGTTCTCAAAAAAGATAAAACACTACCGACGATATTTCAAAACACCCCTATGATTAGTTATAGGAGAAATAGGAACCTAAGAGACTATCTGGTTCATACGGATATATCTATGGCGCATCAGCCTGTTCAAAACCCAGGCTGTTATCGTTGTCTGAAATGCATGGCTTGCAATAGTATGACCCCGGGCAAAGTGTTTTACCACCCTCGATCAGGCAAAGAATACAAGATAAGGCAAAGGATCACGTGTACCACTACACATGTAATATATCGTATCATCTGCCCATGTGGACTCATGTATATCGGTAAAACGTCTAATGACCTCAGGGAGCGCATGAGGGGACACAGATCCACTATCAGGACTGCGTTATCTAGTGGCATAGCAACCACCCCCATAGCCAAACATTTTTTGGAAGCAGGACACACACTGCCCACATTGAAATTCATGGGCATTGAACATGTTCCGGCCCCGAACAGGGGGGGTGACAGAGATGTCTTACTTCTTCAAAGAGAAGCCTTCTGGATCTTTACATTAGGAACTTTGTCCCCAGGGGGACTTAATGAAATTAACCCACTCAGTTGCTTCACCCCGAAAAGATAAAGAAGAGCACAGTAATTGATATATTGATATATTTGTACTAAAGGTTAAAGAAAAATCATAACTGGTGATTTATTCATGAGACTTTTTTCAACTATATATTATCCATATTATTATTTTTTACTAGAATATGTTGGCTGATGGTGGCTCCTGCTAGACTCTATAGACTGTATGGCCGTAAATCTGTAATATAATTAAGTATATACATAGTAACCTGGCGGGGCATTCAAACATACTTTGAAGTTTTGTTAAAATGTTTCGTTCTATATTGGGAATTCCAATTTATACGCAGCCACCGTATGTTAGTGTTAAAAATGTAGCAAATGTAAAATATTGTCTAACACAGTTTAACAAATTTGTTAAAATATTCAAAAAGATCCTTAAACCCTTAGCCATTTTAAGGTGGCCTTGGTATTTCTTATTTCTTATTCTTGAATTTTAAAATATGTCTGCGAGCGCAGATTATTAGATGTTTGGCCGTAACCACAATCACTGTCAGGCCTCTTTTTACTTTAGGCACTCAAGGGGTTAATCCCTACTTTCAAAGTTGAACAATCTTTTTCACGCTTGCACAGCCTCTCTTTCATATAATCTACTCTCCAATCAAATCACCTGTAATGCATATTTAAATCACTGTTTTCCCGCCTTTCATTGTCTTGAAAAAAGTCCCACGAGGACTGAAACGTCGACTTGTATGTCTTTTGAAATTTTGGCAAAATAAATCGTTTATATCTTTAAGAAGACCTTTGAGTGCACTCTTTCCATTTGAATATATATATATATATATATATATATATATATATATATATATTAATAGTAAAATTCACCTAGACAGTGTATGTGTGTGTATGCATATGTGTATATATATACTTAGATCATATATATATATAATATAATATATATATATATATGATCTAAGTATATATATATTTTTTTTACACTGTTTTAACATTTATTTATTTGATTTCCAGCCAGCAGGGGGACTAACTGTCATTACAGGCAGTCCCCCTGCTGGCAATGCCTCAGCCAGCTAACCTGGCCGTGTGATTGTGAGGTCCTCGCCGGCGAGTAAAGAATGCACAAGCAACGTATACCCTTAATAGAAGCAAATTAGGGATAACAACACACGAAAAGGACTTGGGAATTGTTATAGACAACAAACTATGCAATAATGTGCAATGTCAATCAGCAGTGGCTAGGGCCAGTAAGGTATTGTCATGCATGAAAAAGGGCATTCATTCTCGGGATGAGAATATCATTTTGCCTCTTTATAAATCACTGGTAAGACCACATATTGAATATGCTGTGCAATTTTTGGCACCTGTTCTAAAGAAGGATATTATGGCACTAGAAAAAGTGCAGAGGCGGGCTACAAAATTAATAAAAGGAATGGAACATATCAGCTATGAAGAAAGGTTAAAAAATTTAAACCTCTTTAGCTTAGAAAAACGTTGCCTCAGAGGGGATATGATAACATTAGACAAATATATTCAGGGTCAATACAAACCATTATGTGGTAATCTATTCACAAACCAGACTTTATATAGGACACAAGGTCACGCGTTTAGACTGGACGAAAGAAGATTTCGTCTAAGGCAAAGGAAAGTTTTTTTTTTTACTGTAAGAACAATAAGGATGTGGAATTCTCTGTCTGAAGAAGTGGTTTTATCAGAGTCCATACAGATGTTCAAACAGCAACTAGATGCATACTTGCAAAAACAGAATATTCAAGGATATAATCTTTCAATGTAGGGTTATAGCTGCATGATCCAAGGATTAATCTGACTGCCATTCTGGGATCAAGACGGATTTTTTTTCCTAATTTGTTGCAAGTGCTTCAAACTGTTTTTTTTTTTTGCCTTCTTTTGGATCAACAGCAAAAACAAATGTGAGGAAGGCTGAACTTGATGGACGCAAGTCTCTTTTCAGCTATGTAACTATGTAACATTCTGCACTGCCGTCTATGGGTACAATAGGTACAAGTAAAATGACAAAGGTACGATGCATCTAAGAGACAATTTTTCAAACAAATATAGGAGGAGTTGAGGGCCCTCTTCCTGTATGAATGTATATTCTACAGAGATTCTTAAATTGTTACCATATTATTATTTGTTACTATGGCATTGTTACCATTTATACCCGTAGTTTGCCACTGTAATTTTCTGTGCATGCAGTTTTTTTTTAATATTGTCATTAAATGTATTCCACCAATATTTTATGTACACATAGTTATTAATATTTTGGGTGGCATTTGGTTTGGTAAACTTTTCAATAGTATACAACAAATGTTTGCTCTATCCACCCCTCTCTCCATCCTATGCTCTCCTAGCCGTAAATACCTTCATGTAACTGTTTCATCTCCATCCCTGTTCATTAGGCCTCACTTCACCCACCCAGGACCAAGCAATACTGAAATTCTCCAAATCACTTCCCGCCCAGCCAGGTTCCTACTAAATTTATAGCATGCTCCTCCAGCTGTTTGAGAGTCCCACTCAATTACCTCCTCATTCCCTTTACATTTTACCAGTTGTTGCAACTCTCCATTAACTTCCTTTGGCCATCACTTCCAAATTCCAGTTGCTACTTCTGGTCTTACATCCCCATTATATCATTTAGATTGTAAGCTTATGGGCTATCTAACTAAGCACTTTGTATAAAAGAGCTTCAATGGCTAGATCTCAACTTATGGGCAGGACCCTCTCTACCTTTTGTTTTTGTCTGTGCATATTTTACGTTTTCCCCTAATTTACATCACTGCGGAATATGTTGGCGCTTTATAAATGACAGTAATAAATAAACAAAAAAAATAAATAGAAGGGTTGGAAATAGGAGGTGAAGTGACATTTATTGAAGGAGTAAGAAAAAGGACGTGGGGATTGCAAGGCTGAGAATGAAGTTAATAGACTGAGATGATGGCATTTATTGGGTAATTGGAAGGCATTAGTTACAGAGTTGAGTGGTAAGCTTCCTGAACAATAATGTCTTTATGGAACGTTTAAAGGAATGGAGAACAGGGGAAGGTATGACAGTGTTGGGCAGTGTGTTCCAGACGGTTGGTGCTGCATGACAGAAATTAGCAGTCTGGGGAAGAAGTGATAACAGAAGATGCAAGGAGTAAGTCACTGTTATATCTTAGGGGACTTTCTAGAGTATATTGTTGCTTAGTGAGGACAGGTAGAGGGGGAAGGAATTTAGTAAAGGCTTTTTAGTTCGGGGGAGAGTTTTGAATTTGATTCTGCTGTGAATGAAGGCCAGTGAAGAGACTCACAGGCAGTGGTGTATTCAGGATTTGTGCTGCCCTAGGCAGAGCGGTGCTCGGGCACCCCCCCTAATTTAAATTTTCCCCACCCCTTCCTGTCAAGGCCTCACTTTGACTGACAGATGCTCACTCACTGACAGACGCACACACTCACTGATAGATGCATACACTCATTGACATACACACAAACTCACTGATTTGACACACTGATAGACAGGCATACACTATTACTCGGACACACACTGACAGACTCACACTCACTGACAGACTCACTGACAGACGCACACTCTCACTGACAGACGCACGCACTAACTGACAGACGTATGCACTCACTGACTGACACATACACACTGACTGACCGACACACACACACACACATTCACTGACACACACTCACTCACTCACATTCACTGACACACACACACATTTTCCCCACTAACAACAATTATTATTATTATTATTATTATTATTTTTAAAAATTGAAATCCACCCAGCCTCCATACTTTTGGGATAGCTGGGTGTATTCTTCACCTGGGGTTCAGTGGGGCTGGGAAGGGAGGCGGCCGGACGTGTGTGCAGGCAGGCGGGTGGTGAGGGAACACTTTCCCCTGAGCTGTCTGCTCAGCTCCCTTGCGCGCTGCAGAGTGATGCCGGGAGCCTGATTATGACGTCATATTCCGGCTCCCGGCATTGCTGCGTGTCCCGCGAGGGAGCTGAGCAGAGAGAGGTCAACTCTTGGGCTCCCATAAAACGAGGCAAACAAGTTATCTGCCTGGGCATTTGGGGGCAGCGTTTTTTGCCGTCCCCATGAAATTACCGCCTAAGGCAAATGCCTTGTTTGCCTCGTGGTAGACACATCCCTGCTCACAGGGTGCTGCAGCAGATAAAGAGCAATGGGTAAAGTGGATTAGCCTTGAAGAGGATTTAGGATGGACTGAAGTTGGAGAGAGGCAGAAGAGAGGAAGGCCAGTTAGTAGGTTAATGTAGTAGTCAAGACGAGGATTAATAAGAGGGGGGCTTAGTGGTGTCAGTAGTCAGAAAAACACATATTTTGGAAATATAGCGTAGATAATTGAAGCTGAAGAAAGCAATTAAATGTGAGGGGTGAAGAACAGATTGGACACAAGTGTAACTCTGAGACAGTAGACTTGGGGTGATGGAGAGAGAGGGAACCAACTTATTGGCGCATGCCTGTCAGGGATGCCACAGGTGCCTCCTCTGTCTGTTACTCTGCCATTGGATCGCCATCTCAGATGTATAAGGGGAATAGGATACTAAAGTAAATCACAGTAAACAGAGCACATGAGTGCTCTTTCCATACAAAAAGCAGAAACTTGATTTTTATAAATCTGTGATCAAAGTGTTAACATTGTATTTTTACAGCACATTGCAGGTCGTGATATAAAATAGTCTTAGATATGTGCCATTTGAGATGCCTGTGGGCTTCCTGAGCTGTGGTATACAGGACAAAAACATGTCTTTTTGTGTCTAGTTATATTTTTTTATTAAATACCTAATACACTGAAGAAATATTCAGCTGTGCACATCTGAAAAAAATATTCATTGCAGTGATTATGCTATTTGAAAGCAATTTATCTTCATTTGGTTTTGGGGTATTATTTTACTTTAAAGGTGAAAAGGAAATGAAAATATTGAAATAAAAACAGTACTAATATGCAATAGCCTTGATGGATGAAGGGTTTAAGGGATGTATTCCTGCTGGCATTGAATGCACTGTCTGTGTTGATGTGTTATGCTAATTTATTATCAAAGAGATAGATGTATTCAATTTTGCTATGATGATATATTTGAAAATTATGAGATTTCACAGCAAGGTCCCATAAGAAAAAAACTGTCTATAAATATTTCTCATGAGCTTGTTATAAATACACTTATTTTCCCCTGCAGTTTATTAGAGTGTGTGATAGTCTTTTTTCCTCCTTAACTTAGAAGTCATTAACATCCTTCCCTGTTGCTCATTTGCTTTCCATTATATTAAATGTCCCTTTAGTTGCAAAAAATAGGTTATTTTGAAACGTCTTTCTGCTATTTCGCCACTGGGTGTCAGCACGAGTTAAATTTCTGCAATATAAAATAATAATAAAGAATTAAACCAGGAAAGGTACATTCAGATTACTCTGGTTTTCAAGTATGTCCGAGGTATGTTACTTTTGCCCAAATTCCAGGGATTGATGGAAAGGATTTTTATAAAGTGCTATAAAAAATAGTTATTTACAATCTAACCTTTCATGGTTTTTGTAAAAACAGAAAAGCTTTCATGTCATTTCAATATTTATTGTTTGTTGTTAGGAAGAAACAACCTAGCATATTACTCAATAAAAACAGTGCAGCGCCATATACCTTTAAGGTGCAGCAACTGTGCAAATAGTAGCTTAGTGCAATGAGTCTATTTAAATACTTAAATTGCAATCTGTGATAGACTGGTAAATGTACCTTTGAAAAAGAAATGGTAGTAAATAGTGTAAAACCTTAATACATATATTAGAACAAAAAATCCTATATAGAACACTCACATGGTCCAGAGCTAATGAACCTAGCTCTGGTGTGTAGAGCCTTTAGGTCCGTTGTTGGGCGACCTTTCCCCTCTCCCATTTGGAGTTATTTGATGGATCCCTTTGCCCCATTATAAATCTCAGGGTAAAGAGAATATGTAGGAATAGTGTGATATTGCTTTACGAAAAAAGCTTATATACAGTGACAGTTATACTCAAAAAAGTGGAGCCTAGTTTCTGGCCAGGGCCGGTGCTAGGATTTTTGACTACACAGGCGAAGATGCATTTTGACGCCCCACCCCACGCCTCCCCCCCAAAAATAAACAATGCATCTTCAACTCTGTGTCTCGTAGCCCCCTTTTGAATTTCTTACCCCCATTAGTGTTGCATATCCAACCTCTTCAATGTCTTACCCCTTTGGCCCCTTTGTGCCCTTTAGTGTGTCTCCTACAATCCCTCTTATGTATTTCTTACTTCCCCGCCAGCCCCTTTCTGTCTCTTTCTTGCCCCCAGTCCCTATCTATCTCTCTTTTTCTCCCACATAGACATGGATACAGGCAAAAATACATACATGCACAAATACACAAACATACAGACACACAACCATACAAACACACAGACATAATTATTCAGGCACACAGTCACAAAGATATACAGACACACAGCCCTAAAAGGCACACAATCAAACAAACACAGTCATACAATGTACACATACAGGTACATTGTCGTGCAAACACAGACATACATTCATACAGACACAGGCACACACAGAAATACAGACACAGACATAAAGAAACAGAGAGGCATATAGAGACATACATACACAATGATACAGACAGACATACACACACACTGACAGACAGACATATACACACACACACACACTGAGACACACACACACACACACTGAGACATATACACACACTGGCAGACTGATATACACACACACTGACAGACTGATATACACACACACACTGACAGACATATACACACACACACTGACAGACAGACATATACACACACACACTGACAGACAGATATATACACACACACTGACAGACAGACATATACACACAAACACTGACAGAAATACACACACACTGACAGACAGAAATACACACACTGACAGACAGACACACACACTGACAGACACACACACTGACAGACAGACATACACACACACTGACAGACAGATATACACACACAGACAGACAGATATACACACACAGAGACAGACAGATATACACACACACAGACAGACAGACATACACACATTGACTGACAGACATACACACACTGACAGACATACACACACTGACAGACATACACACACTGACATACAGACAGACATACACACACACACACACACACGCACTGACAGACAGACAGACATACACACAGTGACAGACAGGTTCAGGAGGGTGGCTTACCTGAGTTTCAAAGTGCTGCCTGAGGTAGTTGGGAGTTGGAGGAGCTGGTCCTGCCCAGCCCCCCTCCTCTCTGCCTCCTCTCTGCTCCCATGCTGACGTGAGGGGGCCGGCGGCAGCTCCGCCCCTGCTGGGCGCCAGCCACGCTGTGTGCTAGAGGGAGCAGGGATATGACGTGTTCATGTCCCCGCCCCCTCCACACAGTCCGCGGCACTGCCGTATTGCGCTCGGTCACACTACAAGAAGTGACCGGCAGGAGAGGGGAGCTGTGCGCTTCCCTCCTGCCGGTCACCCGGACTTTTGCGCCCCCCGGGCCGGTGCGCCCTAAGGCGGCCGCCTGAGCCGCCTTATGGACGCGCCGGCCCTGTTCCTGGCTCCATGTTTAAGCTTTCTGTGGTTAAGGACCACACCTTTTTTGTTTATAAGTGCAGGAACTCAGATAGTGGTATTAAAAATATATTAACTCTATTGTAGTATTAAAAACAACAAAAGTAATGCAATATAGAAATACCAATACTTTAGTAAAGTCCTTGTGTAATCCAGAAACGCTTTTCGCCATTATTTGTCTTCCTCTGGTCTGGTATAATAGATTTCCTGGTCCCTGCTCCCATATTTATATGCCTTCTCAAAATTCGTATTCCATACAGCTGTTGATTGTGTTGCGTTCCAAGCCTTGTTCTGATTGTTGGTTCAACACAACCGCATTTCCGGGTTAGGTTGCAACGCGTCACGTTATATCCGTTTATTACCTTTTTTGCCACCTCTGATTTACATCTAGAAGAAAGATAATAGATCCATAGTGCTCACTGTCGTAGAACTTTATTCCTGACAAGATTAAAAGCATTTACAAAATCACGGAGGAAAGGATTGCATATCAGGAAATGCAGTTCCTACCCATTGCTTTCTAACATTATTATTACTATTATTATTATTACTATGTTATTATTTATATAGCGCCAACAAATTCCGCAGCGCTTTACAGTGCGTGGACGAACAAACATGTAGTTGTAACCAGACAAGTTGGACACACAGGAAAGAGGGGTTGAGGGCCCTGCTCAATGAGCTTACATGCTAGAGGGAGTCTGGTAAAGTGACACAAAAGGTAAGAATAATATTAGACTAATGACAGTTGCAAGAGAGAAATCAGGAATCAGGGAACTATTAACAGTTTAATTGATATGCTTTTATGAAGTGGGTTTTTAATGATTTTTTTGAAGGAGTGGAGACTGGGTGAGCATCTAACGGAGGAGGGAAGTGAGTTCCAGTGAAGTCTTGAAGGTGAGCATCAGAGGTGCGAGTACGGAGAGAAGACAGACTTAAGTCTTCAGCAGAGCGTAAGTGCCTAGATGAGACATACTTGTGTAATAGGGAGGATAGATAGGTGGGAGCAGCATTATGTAGAGATTTGAAAGCAAGAACCAGAATGTTAAATTGAGCCCTGTATCTTACAGGAAGCCAATGTAGGGACTGACAGAAGGGTGAGGCATGGGAGGTGCGGGCGAACAGGTAGATGAGCCTCGCCGCAGCATTCATTATGAACTGTAACGGCGCAAGTTGGGAGCATGTAAGACCACTGAGAAGCGAGAAAGGACACTGGAATCGACCAGCACCTTAGTCGCATCTGTCGTTAAGTATGCGTGCAATGTTTTTGAGATGGAAGCGGCAGGATTTGGTGATAGACTGAACATGAGGTGTGAAGGAGATTTCAGAGTCAAAGAGAACACCTAGGCAGCAAGCTTGCGTGCTTTAGTCACTTTGTGCTTTAGTTTCCCCTAAGGGCCACCTCCAGCACTCAAGATTCACGGCTGACAGTTGTGGAGCAACAATTAGCCGATCTACAGCACCAACATACCACTACCGTGGGTAGAATTCATGCCATGGAAGAGGCATACTCGACTCAGTGGGGCCACAGAGGCGCCACACTGTATCAGACACCACCTTGCCGAACTGTTACCACCTAAACAGGCAAAAGCCATATGAATCGATAGCCATACGAATACGAATGTTTAGACTCCAGCGACTACAGATTTCATCTTGCACTTCCAGTCACTCCAAGAAAAGGCATTGCTCCTTGCGGCACTCAGGGAGAAGACCCTGTTACTCTTCGAAGGATCTACGCTATCTATCTTCCTAGACCTAACAAGGAAAACCCTTACTTTCAGAAAGGGAATGCAACCCTTCTTGCAACACCTGCAAAATAAAGAAATACCTTACAGATGGGGAACCCCACAAGTGCTCCTCTTTTTTCACAGATGGACTGCCCACAAGAGCTGCAAGCCCTGCAAACCATCTTGAGGCTCCTGAGAACCTCCACATCTGTGTGTTCCAACGGAATTGAAGGAGATTTTGACACTCCTTCGCAATGGGGATGGTGAGATATGCATCTTGGAGGTCTAATTTGATCATCCAATCCCCCAGCCTGAGAAGGCCTCGTAGGCAATGAATCCCTTCCATTTTGAAGTGGTGGTATCGTACAAATGCATTGAGCGGGCGCAAATTAATCACCGGTCTTACCCCACTGCCTTTCTTGGGAACCAGGAACAGGTTGCTCAGGAAACCTGGGGAGTGCATTGTGACCTGGTAGATCGCTCCCTTCTCCGCCAGTGCTCCGATTTCCCTTGACACGAGTTCTCTGTCCTGTGGGGTGAACACGATCTGCCGTGGCATTGCGGATTGGACTGGGTTTTTTACAAATTCTATGTGGTACCCTGCA
This sequence comes from Pelobates fuscus, assembly GCF_036172605.1. Classification (NCBI taxonomy): domain Eukaryota; kingdom Metazoa; phylum Chordata; class Amphibia; order Anura; family Pelobatidae; genus Pelobates; species Pelobates fuscus. Next base: position 146,278,935 of record NC_086323.1, on the reverse strand, counting down.
ACTGTGCTGAGAATCCAGGCATCGGCCATGCCCCGATAAATTTGGATAGTCTGCCCCCCACGTGTGAGGTACGAGAAAGGGAGAAGGGGGAAGCACTTACCATAAGGTCGTCGGCCGTATGTGGTCCTCTGGGCTGCCACGATCTGCCCCTGACTGGGAAGAAAGGTGCGGGGGTTCTGGTCTCCGTCTGTGGGTACCTTGGTGTAGTGGGGCCTCGGTAGCCCCGGTGGGGGCCCCGTGATGAACGGCTGGACGGCGGCCCCGGTGTCTGCCAGCCCCCCAAAAAACCTTTGGGGAGAACAGCCGTTTCAGGTTTGTTTGCGCCTTATCCAGGGCTGTTAATGTGCTCATGTAATTGCCCAGCTCTTTTACAAAATTGTCTCCGAAAAGGAGGCCTTTTGCCTGGGGTCCAGGCTCGGTTATGGCCATATTGACCAGCTTAGGGTCTATTTTCATTAGAATTGTTTTCCGCCTCTCAGTACTTAGCGCAGCATTAGAGTTGCCGATGAGGCAAATAGAGCGCTGCGCCCACTCTTGGATTTCCAAGAGGTCTAGTGGTGTGCCACCTGAGAGTGCTGCTTCGACCAAGTCGAAGATTTTTGCGCTGGGGCCCAAGGAGTCAAGCACCTTGTCCTGGCAGTGGCGTAGGGAGTAATCCAGCCCTTTTTTGGCTTTCCAGCCAGCTTTTCCCAGGAACTGGGCAATCTTAGAGTCCACCTCCGCCCTAAGTTTATTCCTGGTCGTTTTATCCAGGGGTTTCCTGATCCTGGCCGCTATATATTGGGCCACATGGTCAGCTGGGAACCAGTCTGTAGACCTAGGGTGTTGTAGGTCGTCCGGGTTAAATAGGGGCTCGCCCTGAGGGTCTAGGATGATGGAATCATCCGTGGCCACCTTACCCGTGCAGGCACGATTCCAAAGAGTCGATTTCCTCGGACTCGCTCATTACCTCCTCTAGGTCCGAATCAGAGTCGGATATCTCTGTCTGGGATTTTGCCCATTTCCATGTCCTTACCGTTTTTGCCCGGCGGGTGGCTCTTTTACGTAGTGACAGGGCGTAACCTGTCCGTCATGCTAGTTTTGGAGGTGTGTTTGCCCATATGGTGGGTCTTTTCCGTAGCCTTACGGCCGCTGAGGGGCACAGGCTTGTCAGCTTGGGCCTTGGGGCGGAGGCCGCTGGGGTTGTGGTTAGACGCCAGGATGGCGTTGCTAATAGATTGTGTCAGGTTCTCTGACATCGCCCCCATTGCCGTGAAGATGGCTTGGGTGACCGATTTGGTCATGGTCGCATCCAGAAGAGAATGGAACTCCTCCGAGTTCAACTGCTCCATAGATGCCACATCCTCTCTCTGCGGTGAGCATGGACGTGTGGCAGGGGACACGTGGTGCATGGTGTCCTTACTGGCACCAGCGGGTGTGGAAACCTCTTGGTCCCTGAGGTGCTGCATTACAACCAAGTTACTTAAAGCACACTTGGGACACTGAGCTAGCAATCAGGTGGGGCAGGGGTAAACTGATTGGACAAAGGAAATATACTTGCACAACCTTGTTATAGAGTGTGCATAGAATGATGCTGTTCCTTTAAACCCTCTGTGGGGAAGTAAAGGACTGTACTTTAAATTACACTAAGTGGGCAGTGAGCTCTGTGGCCGGCTATGGGGGACAGATCAAGGCACAAACAAAAGCTGTCAGCTTACCGAGTGTTCCCTCCGGAATGGCCGCAAGGGAGCACTGGCAAGCTGCCAGCCAATGCCAGTACCCCGTCCGCCCCTCAGGGTGCAGGGAGCGGGCGGGGAAAAAGCGCGGCAAAGTCCCTGCCAGTCTGTCACTGAAAATGGCCGCCGCACTGTGCGCCGCTATTGCACATGCGCGAGCGGTATTCGGTTTCAGAATGCTCGCGCCGGGAAACGGCCACCACGGGTCGCTTGGGGGAAGGACGAATATGTGAACGGGTAATAAACTACCTGGAGGGGTGCAAGAGGGAGGGGGTTAACCGCCGGGGGGGGGGGGGACCCAGGAAACCATGGAAAAAGTGTACCTGCACTAGAAAGTAGATAAACCGATAGTAATGCAGAGGAATATCGTTATACAAAGACATATGCAGAATTACATTTAAGCATGAAAGACATAAAAAACCCTCTAACAGTCTAAACATAAGCTGTTCTGAGGAGAGCTAAATTAGGTGATATTTAGCTGAGGCAGCAGCAAAGAAAGAGGGAGAGGAAAGGTCACATGGGTGGTTATAGATAGGTGGACTGTTCCTATTAGTTAAGGGTATAATGTTGTGTTAACCCTTTGAGAACCTGTTCTGAAGTTTTTTTCTATGAATGTTTATACCTTCTCTTTGCTGCTGAGGTATAATAAAGAAAGAGATAAGCATAATATGAGCCTCCGTGTCCTTTGATAAAATTCACCGGTTTTACTATTACCATGATGTAAAGTCTTAATTTTATTAATGACACAGAGGCGATTATAATGCTTCACTTTTTCTTTATTTAAAAATATAATTAAAAGCAGTAAATAACATGAGAGGTATATCCACCTAGGGACAGAAACAGCCAATCAACATCCTCTCCCCAGCATAATAGGTGGTGTCCAGTAAACTACGGTACTTCCTCTTTCTTGCGATCCCGAACAAGGACAACAAATCCAACCAAAAAGGAACTCTGAGAAGAAGATATGCGAGAACATCAACATGGACCTCGAAGTCAAGCTGGAAGAGAGAGGATAATATCCAAGCATAAAACTGGATTTATGCATACGAGTAGTACTATTTAAAATACGAGATATAAATATACAACATGAAATTCAGTTTAGTCAAACCTTAAGTTCATGACAATCATTACAAAAGATAAGAACCAGTAATCAAACAAAGACTTACCATGAAGTCAACTTACCCAGAGAAGATCACCATCCAAGGACAGGAAGGAGGGATAATACTCACCTCTTTGTCACTAATAAAATCATGACTTTACGTCATGTTAATAGTAAAATCTGTGAACTTTATTAAGACACGTAAGCTCCAGATTTGCTAGTTTAAAACTGGGAATTAATATGTTAATATCCTCCCAGCGACAACCAACCAAGAAAGCCTTAGAATTTCCTCACAAACCAAATGAAGTAAAAAGAAAGAGGTATCAATATTAGCTAAAGATTTAACACATTTGACCCACCAGGCCAGGGTAGCGGTAGGTACCTAAAGATGAGGCTTTTGGAAGGAGATGAAGACTTCCTGCTTCAATGAATTCCGTAAAGTAGCAGTGCGAAATTCATACTCCCGTAAGCATGAGACAGGGCATAGAAGAGGTCTATCAGGGACAGCAGGATACAAAACTGATTTAGAGGAGGTTTTTGTTCTTCAAGAGATGTCAAAGAGGACGAGATGTAAGAGATGTAAAGTCATGATTTTATAAAGGACACGGAGGCGAATATTATGCTTATCTCCTTCTTTATTATACCTCAGCAGCAAAGAGAAGGTATAAGACATTCATAGAAAGAAACATCAGAAAAGGTTCTCAAAGGGTTAACACAACATTATATCCTTAACCAATGGGAACAGTCCACATATCCATAACCACCCATGTGACCTTTCCCCTCCCTCTTTCTTTGGTCATGCCAAAGCTGGATACTATAACTTGAGAAGAACAACTGGAAAAAACCTATCCATTGTGTCGAATTCTTCCATGTAACTGAACTGTAGAAGTTATCCGTGTGAACTGTGGTGACAACTGGTCATCCAAGGCGTTGACTGTGGCTCCTCAAGCTGAAATGGGATAGAGAAAATAAAATGGTAAAGTGTGATCTATATGTATAATTGATGGGATGTTTTGGGATATTGCTAGCGTACCTATGATAGAGGACAAAACATAGTGCAAATATTGCTAATAAACTATAGTAAAAATTGCCAGTGATCAGAATGCACTCACATATTCCAGAAAAATAAACCGTGTTATGGGTGCCTCCCCTGCATGGAAATGGGGGGTATGTTCCTTTAAAATTCCCTCCTCAAGTGATAGCCGATAGGGTATCCAGGTCAGCACGAAATCTCACAGACAGCAACCAAAAGGAATACTTTAAAGGCGATTTATTCACTTGGAAAAGGTTAAATAAAATAAAATATTATAAAAACAGATTAGAAAAGGGATGCTGGTCCTACGCGTTTCGTCCTTATACAAAAAGGACTTCCTCAGGGACCTCTTTCAGCAAATCATATTTAACAGGTACATAAAATCAAAACAGCATCCTAAAAACGCTAACATTCAAAAGGTCTTAGATAGGGCTAAACCCTGCAAGTCATTGGTGGAATAGTGGGTGTCTTCTAATTTCCTAGTTCCAATTCGTCGAGGTTTTCCTCTCAGGTGTAGCTGTTTAGCCGCGATGAAAAAAGCGATGGAAAAAGCCGGGTCCGTTCGAAGCCCCAGCCACTTCCACATTCGTCATACGCCACGCCTGCGTCACGTGTATGATTGCCGATCACATGATCTCTATGCGTTCCACGCTCGGGAAGAGAAATGGCTGTGCGTTCCACAGCGTTAATAACAGCTTAAAGAAGCATTTAATGTTTAACGCAGGCCACTTGGAATAAAAAACTGTTAGAATATATTCTTTGATCACATGAAAAATATCCCAATCAAAATTAATAATAATAATATGTCCTCTAAGTGTAATACTAATGTTAACCAGTTGAAATGAAATGAAAAACTTCCCATCCAAGTTAATCATTCATTATATCTATTATAATTCTACTTGATTACTAATAATACTAATAATGGATTCATACATTAGCAGCAATATTTTTTTTTATCACAATAGCCATCAACCATAATTAATTTGTCAATAATGATGATAATAAATTCATATATTAGCAGCAATGTTGTTATCATAATATCCATTAAAGTGACATAAATAATCACCTCTCAATTGTGAATCCATTTTATAAAAAGTGACATGAATATCCATTAGTATATTTAATTACACATCCATATCGTATAGGATGATTAAAAAAATGATTCAACCCTCAAAATTTACTCAAAACTAAAATGACCATATCGCCATTATAAATCCATTTTATGTAAAGTGACATGAATATTTGTTTATATATTCGGTTACATATCCATATTGTGTAAGATAGCATAAGTAATTGAACACTCAATATTCGTTCCAAAAAAGGTGACATAGAAATTATACATTTTACTGCTAAACTAATATTGTGTTTTGCTAAATGTTTGAATTATATTATATTATATTCTACTGTGTATTAATTTAAAGATATATACATTCAATTAGTTCAAAAAACAAACAATATCCATGTCCACATTCAAACCCCTAGGGGTAAGAGTGCGTAGTCTGTGAATCCAATACGATTCTCTTTGTGCCAATCTTTTCTCTTTGTTACCCCCTCTCCAATGGGGTTGGATTTGTTCTATCCCTATACAGCGCAATCCCTTCAAACAAAAAGATGGGCAACTGTTACAATGGAGGGGGACTGAGTGGGTCTCCAATTGTTTCTTTATATTATTTATATGTTCTAAAAGTCTTACTCTTAGACATCTTTTTGTACGGCCAACATATTGGCTGCCGCATGGGCACTGAAGAAGGTATACTTATACTTTTTGTATAAGGACGAAACGCGTAGGACCAGCATCTCTTTCTAATCTGTTTTTATAATATTTTATTTTATTTAACCTTTTTCAAGTGAATAAATCGCCTTTAAAGTATTCCTTTTGATTGCTGCCTGTGAGATTTCGTGCTGACCTGGATACCCTATCGGCTATCACTTGAGGAGGGAATTTTAAAGGAACATACCCCCCATTTCCATCCAGGGGAGGCACCCATAACACGCTTTATTTTTCTGGAATATGTGAGTGCATTCTGATCACTGGCAATTTTCACTATAGTTTATTAGCAATATTTGCACTATGTTTTGTCCTCTATCATAGGTACACTAGCAATATCCCAAAACATCCCATCAATTATACATATAGATCACACTTTACCATTTTATTTTCTCTATCCCATTTCAGCTTGAGGAGCCACAGTCAATGCCTTGGATGACCAGTTGTCACCACAGTTCACACGGATAACTTCTACAGTTCAGTTACATGGAAGAATTCGACACAATGGATAGGTTTTTTCCAGTTGTTCTTCTCAAGTTATAGTATCCAGCTTCGGCATAGGTACACTAGCAATATCCCAAAACATCCCATCAATTATACAGTCCTGTTACCTGGTTATCAGCTGGGAGATAACCTTGGAAGGCCGTGTACCTATCAGTTAAGTTTTTTCTTAAGTTTTTTGTGTTTCATCACTTTTTCACGGGTGTCCGTGTGTTTGTTATTTGCTGTTTTTCCCAAAGTGTGATCTAGCAACGGTTTGTCACATTGATGGTGACTAATTCCTACTATATTCTTTATCTGTTTACAGACTACATTGCGTGCTGTATGTGCTACTGTATGTAATATAACTTTATCATATATAATCGAATTTAATCTAGACAAAACCCCAACAATGACTCTGCATGCTAAGACATATCGGGTGGGAATTCAACTCTTGTCTTCTAGTTGATATTGAGATGACATACTTACCGGGTAGGCCAATATTCGCCTCCGTGTCCTTTATAAAATCATGACTTTACGTCATGTAATTAGTAAAATCTGGTAATTTTGTTAAAGGACACGGAGGCTCATATTATGCTAGTTCCAAGCTGTGCAATGACTGTCGATGATACGTGGTCTGTAGGGTGAAAATAGTATTCCTTAAAGGTGGATTCACGGGACCAGTCCGCCGTCCGCAATAGGTCTTCTAATCTGCATCCCAAAGTAAATGCTTTAGACGCCATAGCTCCCCTAGTGGAGTGTGCCCCATATATGGACGTATCTATATTTGCGGAGGTCATTATCCACTTCACCCATCGGGCTATCGTTGTTGAAGATACCGGTTGGTGTGGCGTGTTGATGGCTAGAAACAATTCATGATGTCTCGGGTTTCTAAATGCCTGTGTCCGTTTCTCATATTCCTTTAGACAAGCTATTGGACATAGGTTTGTGTTGTGATGGAATGCTGGGTATGATACTGATGAGATTGCTGCTTTAGTACGTCTGGAAATGTTGAATGTCACTCCCGTTGGGGTGAACGAGCGTGCATCAACATCTAGTGCCCGGACGTCCGAGACTCTTTTGCATGATATCAGGCAGAAGAGCATGGCCAGTTTTGCTGATAGTTGCTTCAGTGTGAGGGTAGAGTTCTGTGGCCAAGGGTCCAGTAAATTGAGAACTAGGTTCACGTCCCACACCGATGTGTATCTGGGTTGTGGGGGTCTTGCAAATCGAACCCCACGTAAGAGTCTGCACACCAGTAGGTGTTTCCCTGCTGGAGATCCTTCTATACCCTCGTGTCCGGCGGAGATCGCTGATCTGTAAACATTGATAGTCCGGTACGCTAGGCCTTGGTCGTATAGGAGTGTAAGGAAACGTAACAGGTAGTTCACAGGGGCACATACGGGATCCAATTGTTGTTCCATGCACCAACCACTCCAGGCGTTCCAAGCCCTACTGTAGGATCTCTGTGTTCCTGGAGCCAGGCTCCCGCCAGTAGCTCGAGAGTTGCCTGTGAAACATCTGGCACGACCCAGGGTCCCCGGAAAGGAGCCACGCTAACAACTTGAGTTGACCCTGCATCATCAGTGGATGTGGGTTTCCTTTGGGAACCCGAAAGGAGGTGTGGGTGCTCGGGTATTAGTCTGGGGAGGTCTATGGACATCTCCATGAATGAAGGGAACCAAGGCTGTGCTGTTCAGAATGTTGTTATGAGGACCAGGGACGTCCGTGAGCGGTCGAGGTGTACCAATGTTCGTGCCAGTAGCGCGAACGGGGGGAAAGCGTAGTCTTTTGTTCGGCCATGGTTGGAGGAATGCGTCCGTGGCTATCGCTTCTGGATCCGGTCTCCAGCTGAAGAATTCCGGCAGCTGTGTATTCCACCGAGACGCAAACAGGTCCATGTGCATCGGGCCCCATAATGTTTGCAGCCGTAGGAACGCTCCGCGATTCAGGCGCCAGACACTGGCATCCCGCCGGTGTCTGGAGTTCCAATCCGCTACGGTATTCCCGGAATGTATTCGGCTTGTACTGATATGTTGCGTTCCAGTGTCTGGAGTTCCAATCCGCTACGGTATTCCCGGAATGTATTCGGCTTGTACTGATATGTTGCGTTCCAAGCAAAATTGCCAGAATTCTGTGGCTAGGTCTGCCAAAATTTTGGATCTGGTGCCGTCGAGGCGGTTGATGTATTGCACTGCTGATATGTTGTCCATCCTCAAGATGATGGAGCAATGTGTCGTGGGACCTAAGAGGCTCTTCAGGGCAAATGATCCTGCCATAAGTTCCAGGCTGTTGATGTGCAGTGCTCTTTCTGATTGGGACCATCTTCCGCCTGTGGAGATAGGACCACAACGCGCTCCCCAACCCCATGTGCTGGCATCGGATTCTATTATGCAATCTGGGGCGGTGCCGAAGATTGCTCTGCCATTCCACGCTTCCATGTGTTGTAGCCACCACCTGAGTTCCTCCTTGGCTGTGTGATCGAGTGGCACGGAGTCTGAGTAGGAGTGACCTGAGTGTAGTTGCGCGGCTTTCAGTCTCTGTAGGGCCCTGTAATGCAGCGGTCCCGGGAAGATCGCCTGTATGGAGGCTGAGAGGAGTCCAATTATTCTGTCTCACAGTGAGTGTTGGGCGTGCCAATGTTCTGCGAATCTCCCTCTAGATGGTTTTGACCTTCGTGGGCAGTAGGCTTAGGGTCCCTTGGACTGCCTCTATAGTGAATCCTAGGAATTCCATAGACTGGGAGGGGATTAGGACCCATTTCTCCCAGTTGATTAGGAATCCCAGGTTGTGTAGGAGCGATATCACCCAGGATAGGTGCTGTTGAAGTAAGAGGGTATCTTGTGCCATGATCAGCATATCGTCCAAATATATGATCATGCGCACCCCTCTGCTGCGCAGCAGCGCCACCACTGACTTCAATAGTTTTGTTAAGCACCATGGTGCTGATGATAGGCCGAATGGCAGGCACCGGAATCTCCACGTCTGTGTGTTCCATTGAAATTGGAGGAGGTGATGACACTCCTTTGCGATGGGGATGGTGAGATAGGCATCTTGAGGTCTAGTTTGACCATCCAATCCCCCAGCCTGAGAAGGTCTCGCAGGCAATGGATCCCCTCCATTTTGAAGTGGTGATAACGTACAAAAGCGTTGAGAGGGCGTAGGTTGATCACTGGTCTTACTCCGCCGCCCTTTTTGGGAACCAGGAACAAGTTGCTCAGGAAACCAGGGGAGTGAGGCGCGACTTGGTAGATCCAAGATCTCCGTCAGTGCTCTGATTTCCCTCGACATGAGTTCCCTGTCCTGTGGGGTAAACACCATCCGCCGTGGCCTTGCGGATTGGATTGGGTTTTGCACAAACTCTATGTGGTACCCTAAAACTGTGTTGAGGATCCAGGCCTCGTACGTGAGTCTTTGCCATGCCCCAATAAATTGGGATAGTCTGCCCCCCACATATGATGTACGAGAGTGGGGGAAAGGAAGGGTACTTACCATAAGGCCGTCGGCCGTATGTGGCACCCCTGTGTCCTCTGGGTTGCCATGATCTGCCCCTGACTGGAAAGACGGGTGCAGGATTTCTGGTCTCCGTCTGTGGGAACCTGGATGTAGTGGGGCCTCGGTAGCCCCGGTAGGAGCCCCGTGATGGGCGGCTGGACAGATGGCCCCGATGTCTGCCAGCCCTCCAAAAAAACCTTTGGTGAAAACACTTGTTTCAGGTTTGTTTGCGCCTTGTCCAGGGCTGTAAATGTGCTCACATAAGTGCCCAACTCTTTTACAAAATTGTCTCTGAAAAGGAGGCCTTTTGCCTGCAGTCCAGGCTCAGATATGGCCATATTGACCAATTTTGGGTCGATCTTCATGAGGATCGCCTTACGCCTCTCTGTGCTTAGTGCAGCGTTGGTGTTGCAGATGAGGCAAATAGAGCGCTGTGCCCACTCTCGGATAGCCAAGAGGTCCACTGGCGTGTCACCTGAGAGTGCCGCTTCGACCATGTCGAAGATTTTTGCGCTGGGGCCCAAGGACTCAAGCACCTTGTCCTGGCAGTGGCGCAGGGAGTAATCCAGCCCCACATAGATGCCACATTCTCTCCCTGGGGGGAGATTGGATGTGTAGTAGGGGACACGCGGTGTTTGGTGTCCTTACTGGCAGTAGAAGCGGTGGAAACTTCCTGGTCCCTGGGGTGCTGCATTCTAGCCAAAGTACCTGGAGCACGCTGGGACAATAAACTCACAAGCAGTTGGAGCAAGAGTTAATCTGAGTGTACTCAGAGTATATGTGTGCAAACTTGTTATGAGTGTACACAGCAATACTGTCTCTTTAAACCCTATGTGGGGAAAGTAATAGCAGTAACCCTCCAGTGGGACAGATGGAAAAGAGATTGAAAGAGATCTCAAAGAGTGACTCTATATGATCTCTATGAGTGACTCTCTAACAGTGACAGGGCAAGGCACAAGCAAAGGCTGTCAGCTTACCGAGTTTTCCCTCCGCAAGGGAGCACTGGCAAGCTGCCAGCCACAGCCAGGAACCAATCCGCGCGTGCCCGCCCCTCAGGGCGCAGGGCGCGCCGGGAAAAGCGCGGCAAAAAATGTCCCTGTCAGTGCCGGCAATGATAATGGCCGCCGCACTGCGCAACCGCCATTGCGCATGCGTGCGTGGCACCCGGCTGTGAAATACCCGCGCTGGGCAAACAGCCGCAGCGGGGTATTTCTGGGGAGAGTGTCGGGTTGCCGGAGTTGAGCGGGTAATAAACTACCCGGAGAGGTGGGGAGGGAGGGGGTTTGCCACCGTGGGGGGCGGGAAACCGGAGAGAGGGATTTTAAATCACAATAAAGCGCAAATATACTGACAAGCAATATTTAAAGAAATACATATGTGGGAAATACATATGAAGAAAATTACCTAACAGGAATATACAAAATCAAGCAAAAAAACAAACATAAGCTCCTCTGAAGTAGAGAGAGCTAAATTGGGTAATACTTAGCTGAGGCAGCAGCAAAGAAAGAGGAAGAGGAAAGGTCACATGGGTGGTTATGGATATGTGGACTGTTCCCATTGGTTAAGGGTATAATGTTGTGTTAACCCTTTGAGAACCCATAAATCCCATAAATATCCCCACAACATGGGGACACTGAGACAATAGGGGACGCTGGGAGACATGTGGACACAGACACTTGGGGACACAGACACACTTGGGGACACTGAGACATGGGGAAACAGACACACTTTGGGACACAGACACTAGGGGACACAATGTCCCCAAGTGTCTACGTGTCCCCATGTCTCCCAGCCAGTGTCAGTGTCCCCATGTCTCCAAGTGTTTCAGTGTTCCTAGGGTCCAAAGTGTCGGTGTGCCCATGTTTCCCAGTGCCCCTAGTGTGTGTCCCTAGTGTCCCAGTGTCCCCATGTCTCCCAGTGTCTGTGTCCCCATGTGTCTCCCAGTGTCCCCATGTCTCTCAATGTCCCCTAGTGACATGGGGACAATGGGAGACATGGGGACACAGACACTAGGGGACACTGGGCGACATGCAGATACAAGACAACATGGGGACACAGAGACATGGGGATACTGGGAGACATGGGACACAGACACATAATCTCAGTGTCTCCAAGTCCCCAAGTGGGAGACATGGGGACACAGACACTAGGGGACACTGGGCGACTGGGAGACACTGGGAGCTATCCATCTATACAGCAGAATTAAACTGTAAGTATTTTTTTGGTGATTTTACAGCATTTTCTCTTATGTCACTCCTTGTGATTTACATCATGTGATTAGTTATGCAAATTAGCAAGGCCTGTATTTTTTTCCAAGTAAGGTGGCAACCGTAACTACTTTTCACATACTCTTGCTTAAGTATGGAAACGTAAGAGGGATATATGAAAACAAAATCTGTGTGGACTAGCTGAAATTAAATTAGTTAAGTTAATGCTGACTTTGGTCTCTCTAACTCTGTGGCATATTCCCTTTCTTCTACACTCACTACATCCACATTTTCTCTGTCTCAGACTGTATACCAGGAGCTTCTACCTGATAGTAAGAAGGTAAGGAGACAAGTGGACATGTGAGTGCTAGGGGGCAGTCCTTAGACGCATTTATGCCAAACTCACGGTGCTGTTGGCCAGCATGCATGATTGGCAGGCAGCCTGACATGCATTCATGCCAGGCTAGCCTTCTAATTTTTGGGGCAGGCATGCCTCCTTTTTGGGCAGGTTCGTCCCTTTTGGTTACATGATCCGCGTCAGTGGCCCACCTTTTACACCGCCCATTGACTTCCTGCTTCACTGGACACTGCTGTTAGGGATTATGAATTTACTTGGAAGGTGAAAGCATGAACATCTCCACCAGATACTTAATGCTTGAGAGGTATGACTGTTTTAGTGTTTTTGGTCGATACGTTTCTGTACTTAGGCCCCTCATAATTGTCAGCACCAAACCCACTGGGCTCTTAATCTGGCCCTGTGTGCAACATGACACAAAAATAAAGAATTTAAAAAAAAAAAACTGTGCAGACTCTGATAAAAAAAAACACATCTCAATTTGTGGACAACACCTTCAAGCAGTATTGCCCGTGGCATCTCCTCCCCACTTCCTCAATACCAATATCTATAAGCACAGGATTAAGAGATGGGACGCCGACAGCAACAAAAGTACCGACCCAACACTGCACAAAAGATACTCAACTGTCAAACGTTTCATGGTACAGGCAGACAGTTATTCGAGAACACAAGACGAAACATAGACATAATCTGGACATTAGCAACAGCAAACACACCATCACTGGCTCTCTCCCTTGATGCAGAAAAAGCATTCGATCGCATAAAGTGGCCCTACATGTTCGCCCTTCAAGAACACATAAACATACCCCCCCCCCTACATCGCAGCAGTTTGCGTGCTTTATACAAACTTATCTGCGCAAATAAAAATCACCGGGGCGACCAACCCACTATTCAACATAGGCAACGGCACCCGACAAGGCAGCCCCCTTTCCCCGCTACTTTTCGTTCTAACTCTCGAACCACTCCTCCAAGCCATCAGAGAACACCCCCAAATCAAAGGAGTAAAATAGCAAATCAGGAGTTTCTTGTATCGGGTTACACAGACGACGTCCTGCTCACCATTACTAATCCCACCCCGACCCTACGAGCACTACTTCCACTACTGAAATCATACGGTGAGATATCGGGATACAAAGTAAACATGGAGAAATCCAGCGCTCTCCCTATTAACCTCTCCCCAACCGACATAGCCAAAATCACTTCGGACCATCACATCCGCATCTCACCCACGTATCTAACCTATATAGGTATCAAACTACCAGCAGACCCCGCTGCGCTACACAGACTAAACTATACACCGATATTCAATGAGCTCATCTCGGATATGGAGACCTGGGCGGACAAACCTATATCCGGTATCGGGAGAATACATTCAGTCAAGATGAATGTCCTACCCAGAATCCTCTTCCTGTTCCAGGGCCTACCAATTCCCATTACAAAAAGGGACCTCATCCCACTACAGCGAGCTATAGATAGATTTATTTGGCAGAATAGGAGACACAGAGTAGCCCGCAACATTCTATACCGCCCTAAAAAGAGAGGGGGCCTGGGGCTACCCCACTTACACTTTTACTATATAGCAGCCCAAATAGCACAAATAGCCCTATGGCAACCCCCCCAGATACTAGAAGATGGGTGGACTTAGAATCACTACTTGCGAAATCAGACCTCCCGCAATTTTACATCTGGACCCCGAAAGAGCACAGAGCACTCCCAAGAACGGCATGCCCGGCTATTACCAACTCAATTCAACTGTGGGATAAGTACGCCCTTAGGTTCGACTTAACATCCACTTCATCCTCTCTCACACCCATATACCGCAATAGGGCTTTCCCACCAGGCATGAGACCTAGGGACTTCGGGGGTTTAGAGCGAGTCGGCCTACAGAGGGTTTACCAGCTGTACACAGACGACACAATAGTCCCCTTCCCAGAGCTACAAACTAGAGCTACCTTAACTCCAGCTGACTTTTTTAGCTATCTCCAACTCAGAAACTATGCAGCCCAAGCGACGGTGAAAACCGCCGCTAGAACCAAGCCGACCTTTTTCGAACGGATCTGCCTGGCAGAGCAATACCAACGGGCATGATCACCCAACTGTACTCCCACCTCTGCTCCACCACACAGGAATGGGGAAACCTGCAATATACTGATAAATGGGAAGCTGACTTGGGGGACACGCTAGAGGGAATCGACTGGCAGGACATTTGGGAGGCCAACACCAAAACTTCAGTATGTGTCACAATGCAAGAACAGGCCTATAAAACAATGTTCCGGTGGTATATCACGCCGGTTCATTTGTATCACATGGGAAAAACACCTACCGATCTCTGCTGGCGTAACTGCGGAGAAAAAGGGACATACACCCACATGTGGTGGCACTGCCCCACAATTAAACTTTTCTGGACAGATATCCAAACACTCATAGCCCAAATACTCCACAGATCAGTCGACCTAAACCCATGGGCCTTCCTGCTAGCCAAACCCATCGACACCTGGTCCAGACCAGAACAACAATTGTTAAACAAGATAGCACTAGCAGCCGGAAGGGCCGTGGCCCAAACTTGGCTACAACCCACAACCCCCCCGATGACCATGGTACTAAATAAAATCAAAGAATGTCACCTTATGGACAAATTGATGGCACAAATCAGAGGCACCACAAAAACATTCACCAAGACATGGGAACCATGGGAAACTTACATAGACAAACCATGACTTAGAGCACTGACCGACGGACATGACGGACCCCCCCACAGCCCCCCCCCCCCTCCCTCCCCTCCTTCCCCTCCCCCCCTCTCTCTTTAGTGCTGCACCTGGGCTGGGACGACCGGTATGCCGGCCTAAGACGCAACACAATACAGCCACCAAGACAAGATGGCAATCTAAGCGTACTTTCATCTGTCAACACTAAATAAAGAATTAAAAAAAAAAACATCTTCAGGCAGAGAATTCCACATCTTTATCGTTCTTAACGTAAGGAAATTCTGCACAAAAGTTTATTTTCCGCTCTAATTATATTATAAAGTGGATACTACAGGAGAAGAGTCCAGGGGCTCAGCTTTACAGAAATTGACCAACAAGTTCTTTAATATTAGTCCATTAAGTGGTTACCCTGGGGAATTGCAAGTACATGTGGTAAAAAGTAGTCTTGGACCCAGAATTAACAACACTAACTGAGTGGGAAAACCCCCATTTGTTACAGTTCTGAATGAGTATTGTGAACAGAAAAGCATTTTACAATATTGGGATTGCAATCCTGCCAAGTATATATTTTTTGAAGGCAGCCAGATAGAGAGACATAGAGTAATCCCTACTCTATGATGTGTAGATGCTGGGAATTATGGGAACCGCGAGGGAGCTTGGTAGTTAGCTCCGCCCCCTTCCTCAGTCCTCCTGTAAAACGGTCAGAAGGGACACGGAAGGGGAAGGGGGGGGGAGACAAATAGAGGGGAAGGGGGGGCAAATAGAGGGGAAGGGGGGGGCAAATAGAGGGGAAGGGGGAGACAAATAGAGGGGAAGGGGGAGGCAAATAGAGGGGAAGGGGGGGACAAATAGAGGGGAAGGGAGGGAGACAAATAGAGGACCGGTTAGGCGGCCGCCCGGCACACTCACTGATACTGACAGCTGTCAGCACAGGAGATGGGGCCGCCGGCCGCAAGGTGAGTAATCACCTCTGAGTGTGCCGCCGGACCGGCCACCCGGCGGCACCGACATGCGGCCAGTGGCCGCGATATTAATACAATATGTGGAGCAGGGCTCCCTCTCTCTATCCAGCCCCCCAGGTGCCGCGGCCCACCGGGAAATTTCCCGGTATCCCGGTGGGCCAGTCCGGCCCTAACAGCAGGTCGTCCAACAAGGCAAGGTCAGGGCAGTTAGCAATCAGAAATAGTCGAGAACAAGCCTTGTCAGTGTTGGAACTACAGGAACACAGGATAAGTCAAACCACCACCGAATGAGCAGCACAGTAAGGTCCACAAACTGGAAAAGGGCCGGGGAAGAGCCTTGCTTTTAAAGGCCTAGAGTAGACTATGATGTCGTAATTGAGCACCAAAGTGGCCCTAAATTCGATGCAAAAAAACTGCTGTATTTGTACTTGCCTTAATAATACCATACTATGTGTTCAAGTAGGGATATGTGTGTGTAATGTTGATGCGCATCAATCTTAAAGTACAATATGTGTTGTTGTAGAGTTATTTGCATGTAGTGTAAGAGTGTTAATACAGTGTTCTATGAATGAGTATAACAGATGTGTGTGAAATCCAAGGTGTATCTGCATGGAATGAAGACATGTGAATATAAGGTTCTTTTTATGTTGAGTATCTGTGAATGCTGGGGTGTATTTTTGTTGAGTGCCTATGTGTGTGAATACAGGGAGGTGTATGATATATGTATGCCAAAGTGCATCAGAGGGGGGAGTCTGTGTATAAATTCAGGGATAGAGCTGTATGAACTGTCTGTGTGTGAACACAGGAGTACATTTGAGCATTATATGACTCTAGGAGTGCATTGTGAGGAGTGTCAATGTGAGTGTGAAGCATGGGTGTATGAGTGTAGACTGTAAGCATGTAAGCATTATCTCCTCTTTTGTCAGTCACAGCATCTCTCCTCGTCACCCTTCTGTGACCCTCACAACTCTTACACATCACAGGTATCCTTCCCAAACAACCACCCGTGTCTTTCTCACATTCCTCTCCCTTCCCTGGCACAATTTTTAACCCAACGTTTTGTGCCTCTTCCCAATAACCCCACATGTCTGTATACAACATCCTGTGTGTCTCTGCCCCTTACACTTTCCACCAGACTCTATTTCCCCTTTCCCTATATATTCAAGCATCTTGCTTTTCCTTTTCTATTGCGATGCCCATAAACCTATCATACCCTCTATAATCCTCTTACCACAATTTTCTAACTCTGATTTTTCCTTAGATCTTTTTCTTGCTCTTCTTCCTTACATTGTTCTCCTCTTGCCAAGGAAATCCTTGCCACTATTCTGTCTTTTGTTGCTTTGCGTGGCGCAGCAAGTGGGAGACCTGGCAGAAAGTGCTAATGCTGCCAGGTCTCACTTAGGTGGGGGGAGGAGGGAATTCTGCCTTTCCAGCTGGAGAGATCTCTGATCTGCCCATTTGGAGCATGTCTGTGAGGCCAGGCCCCTGGCCCTTTTGGGTGTGTGGTCCATGACTGATGTGTCCGAGTGGTCAGACCACCCCTGGGAGCAGGACTCATGACTCCATGAGTAGCCAGATCATTACCAGGTAAGGTAAGCTGTAGCCAGGGCCAGATTAACATAGGGGCTGGTGGAAAAGGACCATTGCTAAAAATATATATATATATATATATATATATATATATTTGTGTATATATGTATTAAGGCAATTTGCCTGGATTTGTGGGAGGGGCTGGTTTGCTACCTCTAGCCTACTTAAGGCACTCCCCTTACCTTGCTCCTTACCATTCGAGGTCAGAGTTGAATGAGGATCCACTTCCGGGTTCTCTCAGACGCCATCTTGGTTTTCTTACCCACAAGTTTTTCTGCAGCAAGCTGTGTCCAGGAATCCTCTTGCAGGCCTTTTCCGTCCGTCCAGCTTCTTACCCGGGTCTTCGTCGTAGATCGCGTCCCAGGGACTCCTAAACCCTAAGTCAGACCTACCTGTCACGCCAGGATCGGTTCCCACGGCGCACGGTACAGCACGGTTCCTCGCTTTATGCAGGGCCAGATAAAGAGCCCAGGGGGCCTGGTGCTGACACTTATGATGGGGCCTAATAACAAAATCTTATCGACCAAAAACACTAAAACAGTCATACCTCTCAAGCGTCGTGTATCTGATGGAGTTGGTGTTGGAGGGAAACTCATAGGGTGCAGCTATGAGAAAACACATACCCTATGCTAATCACATTCTAATATGCTTTCATCTTTCAAGTGAATCCATACCCCCTAACAGCAGTGCCCAGTGAAGCAGGAAGTCAATTGGCAGGGTAAAAGGGTAGGCAACTGATGTGAATCACGTGACCAGAACTGCAAAAAGGGGTGAACATGCCCAAAAAGGAGGCATGTCTGTCCGAAGAATTGGAAGGCCAGCCTGGCATCAGTGTCCCTATGTATCACAGTGTCAATGTTGCCCAGTCCCCTAGTCTCCCAGTGTCTCAGTGTCCCCATTTCTCCCATTGTCCCCATGTCTCAGTGTGTCCTGTGTCACAGTGAGACATGGGGTCATTGGGAGACATGGGGCACTGAGACACTTGGGGACACTTGTGGATACAGATATGGGGACACTGCTCATGGGGACACTGAGACATTTGGGGACACTGGGAGAAATAGGGACACAGACACTAGGGACAAAGAGACATGGGGACATAGACGCTGGGAGATATGTCATGATCTTGTGCAGATCAGGTAGGAGACTTATGTCAGGGTTGACTTCAGGTACTTTATTCGAGTTTTTAGACATATTATGAAACTTGAATGAAAACAGACTTTAGGCAATATGCCACAGGATACTTGCCACAGAACAGGTTACTTGCACATAGTAATGCATGTCTGTAATTTCCAGGTAACAAAGGCAGGCTGGTAACAGTGGAAGGCAGGTAACAGTGGAAGGCTGGTTACAAAGGCAGGCTGGTTTGAAGTATAGGTAAGGGTGGAACAGGTTATTGTTAGGAGCAGGTTTGAAGGTAAGTCTGAAGGAGGTTCACATGAGCCAGGATATGAAGTATTTTAATAAGAACATTAACTTCAATGTAAAGGCCTTAAACCAGGGACTACAGGGTTAACCAATGTTCTAACAATCATTACTGAAAGTCTCTTGGAACTATGCAAAACTGTTTCTTTCTTATTGCAATCAAGCTCCTGCATATCACCTGAGAACAAGACTGAGACTGTCTTACCTTCCAGGAAAAGCAGGAAACGAGAGCCATTAACAAAGGAAGAAATACAAAAGAGACTTCAGTTCCTGGCTCCAGATTTACCTTCAAACCTGCTCCTAACAATAACACGGACACTGGGAGACTAGGGGACACTGGGAGCCATAGGGACACAGAGACACTAGGGACACTGGCTGGGAGACATGGGGACACTGTGTCCCTAGTGTCTCTGCATCCCAATGTGTATCCCAATGTCCCTATGTCTCACAGCATCCCCATGTGTCTCAGCATCCCCATGTCTCACAGTGTCCCCTAGTGTCTCAGTGTCCCCATGTTTCCCAGTGTCCCCAGGTCTCCCAGTGTCCCCTAGTGTATCAGTGTCCCCATGTGTCCCTTAGTGTCTTAATGTCCCCATGTCTCCCTATTGCCTTTCCCCTCATCCCTCACTTCCCTGAGCTGTAGGCTGTCTCTGCAGGCTGGGAGCTGCTGTCTAGACTCTCTGTGCTCTGTAGCTGCTCCCCCGCGGATTAGTGAGTAGAGAGAGGCAGGGATGCTGTAACTTCCTATCCCTGCCTCTCTCCACACACAGTGACCCCTACTGGCTGGTGCTGGTATTGCAGAGTTATCTCTGTTTATACTGATAAAAATATCTGCATTGCCAGTATTACTGCAATACCGGCACGGCCAGGCAGCCTCAAATACCGCCTGTGCTGGTAAAATACCAGTCAGATGGCAGACCTAAGAGTAGTGTGTAAAAAAAAAAAAAAAAATTAAAAAAAAAATATATTTTTTTAACCCCTTAAGGACACATGACATGTGTGACATGTCATGATTCCCTTTTATTCCAGAAGATTGGTCCTTAAGGGGTTAAATGGGCCTATTCCATGGACCTGGGCCTGGAGCTGCAGCTCCATCAGCCCCTATGTTAATCCGGCCCTGGTTTTACGGTTTGTCTGCACAGTCGCATTTCAAAGCCTTTTTCACGGCTTCATTTCTTAAAAATTGTTCGGCTAACTTATGCGTATTAGAGAAGCGATCAATTCGCACAAACTGTTTTTCCCTTGCTTCATTTAAACGATTGTCATTTCGGTTTGTGTTTTCTGGTCGGCACTTATTCATAGTATATTCTATGCACGATTGCTGTTCGCATTAAAATGCATACGGCTAAGCTATTCATGCTAACTTCTGTTTCCCTTCATATTAAGATTCGTTTATTCTGCTATGTATTCACATAGATCTTTTTCGTGAGTTACATTTCATGTTACATCATTTCATGTATTTACATTTGGTTAAAAAGTTGCTTGGTTAAATAGACAGACCATTTTCATGCTATTTTTAAGGTATCACTTATTACATCAAGGGTATGAAACCAGCTTACATTTCTGTATAGACCATTGGACTCCCACGCTTACTGGAGTTTTTTTTTTTTTTTTATAAATTATCCATTTCATTACAATTAAATCAGCCTACGTTACAGGCCTCATTTCTTTGTTGTTAACCATGACACATAAGGATTTAATTCCTTTTCATGCATACTCGGGTTGAATCACACGTACTGATCCAACCAATCATACGTTTCCTGCACAGTAATATACATATATATATAACTTACATTTTATGTTCCCCTTACACACCATTATTATATAACACATATGTTGTTGGTACATAGGCCACGTCCTCCCTCAGATATCTTATTAAAGCCATGCCAACATTTCTGAGTAACACATATCTATTGCATAGTATCAACATTTTATTTGCAATCATACGCAAGCAAACCTTAAAACATTGCTGCTACAGGCTATAAGTCTGTTTTCTTTCCAACAATCCACACTCATCATACTACTTTCTTTTACCCATTTCAGGCTGTCAAGCTTATATATTTGCTCCACACGGGTTTTTCCTGTGAATTTGTCATACTACCAGGCAAGTACACCTGCTCATATGGTATTTCTACCATACATTTCATTTCATCCCCCTAGGTTAGAGTGCTGGCAATAGGGTCACAGGCATCCCAATCGGTATTTAGCCCATCTTGGCAATCGCCATCAGTTAGTGGTCCCGCGAGGCCAACACCCCGCCTCAAACGTTTCCGAGGCAAACACCCATCGGGCCACACGTTAGCTAGCCGCCTCGCATGTTGCATAGAGAGGGCCTCACCTGTCACTCCCTTCCCCTGTTTTCTGTCTTACAGTCACCGAGAGGCCTAAAACTCCTGCCACTACGACGAGTGGCCTCAATAACCCCTCGCGCCAACGCATAGATAGAGCCTCTCAAGCCGCTTTCTCAATTAGCAGGGCCTCATCTGTCACCAAACAGGTATAATGTTTTCGCCATCCGGCCTAGCTAGCCTGCCAGTACAATTTGGTGGTTTCCTATACTAATTAATTGTTTTGTTTATAGTATGTCTCAGGAAGGGGTAGAGGATTTTTCCCTGCCTAGCACCCCGGCTAGAGCCGTCACTCCCACACAAGGAGGAGAGCTAGCCAGTCCAGCATCGATCAGATCCTGAACGATCCCACGTATAACCACGGAATTGAGGAGACGACAAATCCCCTACCCCGCTACAGCAAGGAAAGCAGAAATTTTCAAACTGCTACACACATCTACAAATAACATGGATGCCGGGGAAGGACCTAGCCAGTCCAACCCAGGAGATATACATGCCATGTTATCCTCACTTATGGCGTCCATGAGCAAGGTCAACTCCAGGCTGGAGAAACTTGAGTCAGTCACCACGGCCCTTACTCTAGCAGGGCCACCCGCTGCTGCTTCACAAGCACCAGCTGACTTGCCATTAGTTGCTCCAGCCATCACCCTGGATGACCAGGAAGTTAGCCCGGCTCATATGATACCTGAGCATATAAAAGGGATATCCTGGAAGGTAAAGACGTCAACCTGGCTTCCCTGTTGATTGCCTCTCAGGATATTGTTGAGAATAAAACGTATGCTTATGATGATGTATCTGTTGTTGTCAGGTCTAGGGATGCCCGCCTAAACAGGAAACTGACTATCCCTGAATTTGTACTAGCTTTTGGTATTTACAGGGATGTCATCTGTGCGGTCTATCCCAACAGAAGAGAGGAGTTTGATCTCTATATGCACAAGCTGGTAGACCTGGGCAACAAATATGGTGGTTCAGCCTTCTATGACTACCATAGGTCTTTTTCTGCAAAAGTGTCTGGAGCCTTCTCCCAGTACGGAACACGATCCAACTGGGGAAGGATTGATACCGGCTTGTGCATACTGCTCCTCCACAGCCCATACTACAAACTTTTGTCCCAAAACGGCGGACGAACATGCCTCCATGCAAGGAGCTAGTTCCTCTGGGGTTCCAGAGAAGTTGTCACGAGACAAACTGGGACGCCCAATCAAATTTCTGGGCAAGTCCCAGATATGTAATAATTGTAATATTGGGTCTTGTAATTACAGTGGATGTAGACTATTGCATGTCTGTTCAAAATGTTTTAGGGCACATGCAAAGACCATGCGTCCAAATAAAATGTATTCCAAGCCTTACCTAACGTCCATTAATATGCCAGTATTCACTGCATTTATGTCTCAGCACCCATCTAGACACCTAATCAGGGCCGGTGCAAGGATTTTTGGGTACATAGGCGAAGATGTATTTTTCCGCCACCCCCAATAACATCTTCACCTATGTGCCTCTTAACCAGCCCCTCTCCCCGTCCATTATTGGTCCCCTCCCTTCCCTATCCCTTAGTGTTCTTCTGACAGTCACACACACTCAATGACAAACACACAGACTCACTGATCTGACACACACTCATTCATTGACACACACACACACTGATTGACCCTCAATGACAGACACACTGATAGTCAGACACAGACTCAATGACAAAGATACTCTCACTGATTTGACAGACACTCACACACACTGACAGACACACACATACACTGACACACTCATACACTCATATAATCACTCACAGCAGGGGCGGACTGAGAACCCTCAGGGCCCCCGGGCAAAATAAATCAAGGGCCCCCTTACAGGCCCCACCCATACTCCGCAGCAAGCGCCACCCATGTCCCGCCTCCAGCCACACCCTACACAATCTTTAGACACACGGAACAAAAGTGCAATAATCCCTTCAAGGCCCCAGTAGAGACTACAATTGAGGGCTAATGGGCCATGGAGGGGGGTCTTTCTAGCAGAGGCTATCTCAGTGTCCTTTAGAGAGTGTGTTAGAAAGAATCCCCTCCAGGCCCTATTAGAGACTACAATGGAGTCTAATAGGCTTGGAAGGGGGTCTTTCTAACAGAGGCCATCTCAGTGTCCCTGCTGGAAACAGTCGCCTCCAGGCCCCAGTAGAGACTACAATTGAGGGCTAATGGGCCATGGAGGGGGGGGGGGAGAATTCTAACAGAGGCTATCTCAGTGTCCTTTAGAGAGTGTGTTAGAAAGAATTTCCTCCAGGTCCCATTAGAGACTACAATGGAGTCTAATGGGGCCTGGAGGGGGGTCTCTCCAACACTCTGGTTCCTATTCACAATATAGCAACACAACATAGCTGATACCTAGGCCAAGTTGGCTCCTCTTACCTTAATTACTGTTGCTGGATGGCAGTCTGTGGGCTTGCTGGAAGGCTGTGGGCTTACTGGCTGCGGCTGGCAGGCTGTGGGCTTGCTGGCTACTGCCGGCAGGCTGTGGGCTTGCTGGCTGCGGCTGGCAGGCTGTGGGCTTGCTGGAAGGCTGTGGGCTTACTGGCTGCGGCTGGCAGGCTGTGGGCTTGCTGGCAGGCTGTGGGCTTACTGGCTACTGCCAGCAGGCTGTGGGCTTGCTGGCTGCGGCTGGCAGGCTGTGGGCTTGCTGGCTGCGGCTGGCAGGCTGTGGCTTGCTGGCTGGCAGGCTGTGGCTTGCTGGCTGCGGTTGGCAGGCTTTGGGGTTGCTGGCTTTAAGCCTAACTGGTGGCCTGTAGGCTGGCTGGCTGTCTACTGGCCAGCCTGTGGGCTGGCTGGCCTGTGGGTTGGCTGGCTTGCTGGCTACTGGGGCACTCGCAGATTATTTAAAGAAATAATCCATGCACAATAACCACTACTACTCTGTGTAGTCGTTATGGTGCCAGGAGGGCTGATGGAGCTGCAGCTCCAGGCCCAGGTCCATGGAATAGGCCCATTTAACCCCTTAAGGACCAATCTTCTGGAATAAAAGGGAATCATGACATGTCACACATGTCATGTGTCCTTAAGGGGTTAAAAAAATATATTTTTTTTTTAATTTTTTTTTTTTTTTTTACACACTACTCTTAGGTCTGCCATCTGACTGGTATTTTACCAGCACAGGCGGTATTTGAGGCTGCCTGGCCGTGCCGGTATTGCAGTAATACTGGCAATGCAGATATTTTTATCAGTATAAACAGAGATAACTCTGCAATACCAGCACCAGCCAGTAGGGGTCACTGTGTGTGGAGAGAGGCAGGGATAGGAAGTTACAGCATCCCTGCCTCTCTCTACTCACTAATCCGCGGGGGAGCAGCTACAGAGCACAGAGAGTCTAGACAGCAGCTCCCAGCCTGCAGAGACAGCCTACAGCTCAGGGAAGTGAGGGATGAGGGGAAAGGCAATAGGGAGACATGGGGACATTAAGACACTAAGGGACACATGGGGACACTGATACACTAGGGGACACTGGGAGACCTGGGGACACTGGGAAACATGGGGACACTGAGACACTAGGGGACACTGTGAGACATGGGGATGCTGAGACACATGGGGATGCTGTGAGACATAGGGACATTGGGATACACATTGGGATGCAGAGACACTAGGGACACAGTGTCCCCATGTCTCCCAGCCAGTGTCCCTAGTGTCTCTGTGTCCCTATGGCTCCCAGTGTCCCCTAGTCTCCCAGTGTCCGTGTTATTGTTAGGAGCAGGTTTGAAGGTAAATCTGGAGCCAGGAACTGAAGTCTCTTTTGTATTTCTTCCTTTGTTAATGGCTCTCGTTTCCTGCTTTTCCTGGAAGGTAAGACAGTCTCAGTCTTGTTCTCAGGTGATATGCAGGAGCTTGATTGCAATAAGAAAGAAACAGTTTTGCATAGTTCCAAGAGACTTTCAGTAATGATTGTTAGAACATTGGTTAACCCTGTAGTCCCTGGTTTAAGGCCTTTACATTGAAGTTAATGTTCTTATTAAAATACTTCATATCCTGGCTCATGTGAACCTCCTTCAGACTTACCTTCAAACCTGCTCCTAACAATAACCTGTTCCACCCTTACCTATACTTCAAACCAGCCTGCCTTTGTAACCAGCCTTCCACTGTTACCAGCCTTCCACTGTTACCAGCCTGCCTTTGTTACCTGGAAATTACAGACATGCATTACTATGTGCAAGTAACCTGTTCTGTGGCAAGTATCCTGTGGCATATTGCCTAAAGTCTGTTTTCATTCAAGTTTCATAATATGTCTAAAAACTCGAATAAAGTACCTGAAGTCAACCCTGACATAAGTCTCCTACCTGATCTGCACAAGATCATGACATATCTCCCAGCGTCTATGTCCCCATGTCTCTTTGTCCCTAGTGTCTGTGTCCCTATTTCTCCCAGTGTCCCCAAATGTCTCAGTGTCCCCATGAGCAGTGTCCCCATATCTGTATCCACAAGTGTCCCCAAGTGTCTCAGTGCCCCATGTCTCCCAATGACCCCATGTCTCACTGTGACACAGGACACACTGAGACATGGGGACAATGGGAGAAATGGGGACACTGAGACACTGGGAGACTAGGGGACTGGGCAACATTGACACTGTGATACATAGGGACACTGATGCCAGGCTGGCCTTCCAATTCTTCGGACAGACATGCCTCCTTTTTGGGCATGTTCACCCCTTTTTGCAGTTCTGGTCACGTGATTCACATCAGTTGCCTACCCTTTTACCCTGCCAATTGACTTCCTGCTTCACTGGGCACTGCTGTTAGGGGGTATGGATTCACTTGAAAGATGAAAGCATATTAGAATGTGATTAGCATAGGGTATGTGTTTTCTCATAGCTGCACCCTATGAGTTTCCCTCCAACACCAACTCCATCAGATACACGACGCTTGAGAGGTATGACTGTTTTAGTGTTTTTGGTCGATAAGATTTTGTTATTAGGCCCTGTGAATGGGGGAGTTTTGAAAGGCCCCAATATGAAGCCCTCAGCCACTTCTTGAGCTATGAGGGTGTCAACCGCTGTGGGGTTGTGTTGGGCGGATTGTAGATTAGGGCATTCCAGAGTTCCGACTGGTAAGTGTAAGATACCTGTATAGAAGCCTTCTGTTAAACCAGAGATAAGAAAGTCTATTAGGTGTGTGAGTGTACGACGAGTGGCCTCAATAACCCCTCGCGCCAACGCATAGATGGAGCCTCTCAAGCCGCTTTCTCAATTAGCAGGGCCTCATCTGTCACCAAACAGGTATAATGTTTTCGCCATCCGGCCTAGCTAGCCTGCCAGTACAATTTGGTGGTTTCCTATACTAATTAATTGTTTTGTTTATAGTATGTCTCAGGAAGGGGTAGAGGATTTTTCCCTGCCTAGCACCCCGGCTAGAGCCGTCACTCCCACACAAGGAGGAGAGCTAGCCAGTCCAGCATCGATCAGATCCTGAACGATCCCACGTATAACCACGGAATTGAGGAGACGACAAATCCCCTACCCCGCTACAGCAAGGAAAGCAGAAATTTTCAAACTGCTACACACATCTACAAATAACATGGATGCCGGGGAAGGACCTAGCCAGTCCAACCCAGGAGATATACATGCCATGTTATCCTCACTTATGGCGTCCATGAGCAAGGTCAACTCCAGGCTGGAGAAACTTGAGTCAGTCACCACGGCCCTTACTCTAGCAGGGCCACCCGCTGCTGCTTCACAAGCACCAGCTGACTTGCCATTAGTTGCTCCAGCCATCACCCTGGATGACCAGGAAGTTAGCCCGGCTCATATGATACCTGAGCATATAAAAGGGATATCCTGGAAGGTAAAGACGTCAACCTGGCTTCCCTGTTGATTGCCTCTCAGGATATTGTTGAGAATAAAACGTATGCTTATGATGATGTATCTGTTGTTGTCAGGTCTAGGGATGCCCGCCTAAACAGGAAACTGACTATCCCTGAATTTGTACTAGCTTTTGGTATTTACAGGGATGTCATCTGTGCGGTCTATCCCAACAGAAGAGAGGAGTTTGATCTCTATATGCACAAGCTGGTAGACCTGGGCAACAAATATGGTGGTTCAGCCTTCTATGACTACCATAGGTCTTTTTCTGCAAAAGTGTCTGGAGCCTTCTCCCAGTACGGAACACGATCCAACTGGGGAAGGATTGATACCGGCTTGTGCATACTGCTCCTCCACAGCCCATACTACAAACTTTTGTCCCAAAACGGCGGACGAACATGCCTCCATGCAAGGAGCTAGTTCCTCTGGGGTTCCAGAGAAGTTGTCACGAGACAAACTGGGACGCCCAATCAAATTTCTGGGCAAGTCCCAGATATGTAATAATTGTAATATTGGGTCTTGTAATTACAGTGGATGTAGACTATTGCATGTCTGTTCAAAATGTTTTAGGGCACATGCAAAGACCATGCGTCCAAATAAAATGTATTCCAAGCCTTACCTAACGTCCATTAATATGCCAGTATTCACTGCATTTATGTCTCAGCACCCATCTAGACACCTAATCAGGGCCGGTGCAAGGATTTTTGGGTACATAGGCGAAGATGTATTTTTCCGCCACCCCCAATAACATCTTCACCTATGTGCCTCTTAACCAGCCCCTCTCCCCGTCCATTATTGGTCCCCTCCCTTCCCTATCCCTTAGTGTTCTTCTGACAGTCACACACACTCAATGACAAACACACAGACTCACTGATCTGACACACACTCATTCATTGACACACACACACACTGATTGACCCTCAATGACAGACACACTGATAGTCAGACACAGACTCAATGACAAAGATACTCTCACTGATTTGACAGACACTCACACACACTGACAGACACACACATACACTGACACACTCATACACTCATATAATCACTCACAGCAGGGGCGGACTGAGAACCCTCAGGGCCCCCGGGCAAAATAAATCAAGGGCCCCCTTACAGGCCCCACCCATACTCCGCAGCAAGCGCCACCCATGTCCCGCCTCCAGCCACACCCTACACAATCTTTAGACACACGGAACAAAAGTGCAATAATCCCTTCAAGGCCCCAGTAGAGACTACAATTGAGGGCTAATGGGCCATGGAGGGGGGTCTTTCTAGCAGAGGCTATCTCAGTGTCCTTTAGAGAGTGTGTTAGAAAGAATCCCCTCCAGGCCCTATTAGAGACTACAATGGAGTCTAATAGGCTTGGAAGGGGGTCTTTCTAACAGAGGCCATCTCAGTGTCCCTGCTGGAAACAGTCGCCTCCAGGCCCCAGTAGAGACTACAATTGAGGGCTAATGGGCCATGGAGGGGGGGGGGGGGAGAATTCTAACAGAGGCTATCTCAGTGTCCTTTAGAGAGTGTGTTAGAAAGAATTTCCTCCAGGTCCCATTAGAGACTACAATGGAGTCTAATGGGGCCTGGAGGGGGGTCTCTCCAACACTCTGGTTCCTATTCACAATATAGCAACACAACATAGCTGATACCTAGGCCAAGTTGGCTCCTCTTACCTTAATTACTGTTGCTGGCTGGCAGTCTGTGGGCTTGCTGGAAGGCTGTGGGCTTACTGGCTGCGGCTGGCAGGCTGTGGGCTTGCTGGCTACTGCCGGCAGGCTGTGGGCTTGCTGGCTGCGGCTGGCAGGCTGTGGGCTTGCTGGAAGGCTGTGGGCTTACTGGCTGCGGCTGGCAGGCTGTGGGCTTGCTGGCAGGCTGTGGGCTTACTGGCTACTGCCAGCAGGCTGTGGGCTTGCTGGCTGCGGCTGGCAGGCTGTGGGCTTGCTGGCTGCGGCTGGCAGGCTGTGGCTTGCTGGCTGGCAGGCTGTGGCTTGCTGGCTGCGGTTGGCAGGCTTTGGGGTTGCTGGCTTTAAGCCTAACTGGTGGCCTGTAGGCTGGCTGGCTGTCTACTGGCCAGCCTGTGGGCTGGCTGGCCTGTGGGTTGGCTGGCTTGCTGGCTACTGGGGCACTCGCAGATTATTTAAAGAAATAATCCATGCACAATAACCACTACTACTCTGTGTAGTCGTTATGGTGCCAGGAGGGCCGGGCCCCCCTCTCAGAGTAAGTAGTCAAACCGTTTAAGAACAGTTTGACAACTTACCTGGGGTCTGCTGGGATATGAGGCTGTAGTAGGGTATAGGAGCAGTGGTGCAATGTGTAAGGGTGCAGTCTGTGTGAAAGGTTCAGTGTGTGTGAGGGGGTGTAGTGTGTGAATGTGTAGGGTGTGTGGGGCAATGTATGTACGAGGGGGCTGTGTATGTGTGTGGCAATGTTAGTATGGGGGGCTGTGTGTGTATGGGTGGGCAGTGTATGTGTGTGTGTGTGAGGCAATGTGTATGTGTGTGTGGGGGCAGTGTGTGTGGGGGCAGTGTGTGTGTATGGGGGGCAGTGTGTGAATGTGTATGGTGTGGGGGCAGTGTGTTTATGGGGCTAAAGTTCACTCTCACCACTGCGACCACCAGGAATACCTGGTGGTCACAGTGTTGAGAGTGAACTCTAGCCCGTAGCTCCAGGGCTAGAGTTTACTCTTGCAAGAGCCGTAACGTTGCCGTGGTAACCGCGGCAACGATCTGTGCTCGCGCAAGAAGGACCCAGAGGAGCTGCAGGCTGAGCTCCCGGGTCCTCTCTTCCTCCCTCCCCTGCCGGCTGCCCGCACGGTGCCTGCGGACAGGGGAGGGGGCAATTGCCCTCCTCTTACTCCCCCCTCCCCCTCTTCTTACCCCCCCTCCCCCTCTTCTTACCCCCTTCTTACTCCCACTCTCTTCTTACCCCCATTTTACTCTCCCCTCTTCTTACTCCCCCCTCCCCCTCTCCTTACTCCCCCTTCTTACTCTCCCCATCTTCTTACTCCCCCTCCCCCTCTTCTTACTCCCACCTCTTCTTACTCCTCCCTCTTCTTACTCCTCCCTCTTCTTACTCCCCCCTCTTCTTACCCCCTCCCCCCTCTTCTTACCCCCCTCCCCCCTCTTCTTACTCCCCCTTCCTCTTTTTACTCCCCCCTCCCCTCTTCTTAGCCCCTTTACTCCCCCCTCTCTTCTTAATCTCCCCTCTTCTTACCCCCTCTTCTTACTCTCCCCTCCCCCTCTTCTTACTCCCCCCTTCCTCTTTTACTCCCCCTCCCCTCTTCTTACTTCCCCCTCCCTTCTTACCCCCTCTCTCTCTTCTTACCCCCTCCCTCTTCTTACCCCCTCCCTCTTCTTACCCCCCCTCCCTCTTCTTACCCCCTCTCTTCTTACCCCCCTCCCTCTCTCTTTTTACCCCCCTACTCCCCTCTCTCTTTTTTACCCCCCTCCCTCTCTCTTTTAACCCCCTCTCTCTTTTAACCTCCACTCTCTCTTTTAACCTCCCCTCCCTCTCTCTTTTAACCCCTCCTCTCTTTTAACCCCCCCTCCCTCTTTTAACCCCCCCTCCCTCTCTCTTTTAACCCCCCTCCCTCTTTTAAACCCCCCTCCCTCTTTTAAACCCCCCTCCCTCTCTCTTTTAACCCATCTCTTTTAACAACCCCCCCTCTCTTTTAACCCCCCTCCCTCTCTCTTTTAACCCCCCTCCCTCTCTCTTTTTACCCCCCTCCCTCTCTCTTTTAACCCCCCCTCCCTCTCTCTTTTAACCCCCCCTCCCTCTCTCTTTTAACCCCCCTCCCTCTCTCTTTTAACCCCCCCTCTCTCTTTTAACTCCCCCCCTCTCTCTTTTAACTCCCCCCCCCTCTCTCTTTTAACTCCCCCCCTCTCTCTTTTAACTCCCCCCTCTCTCTTTTAACTCCCCCCCTCTCTCTTTTAACTCCCCCCCCTCTCTCTTTTAACTCCCCCCCTCTCTCTTTTAACTCCCCCCCTCTCTCTTTTAACTCCCCCCCCCTCCCCTCCCCTCCCTCCCTCTCTCTTTTTACCCCCTCCCCGTAGCGTGGCCGAGAGGCTCTGCGTCCGCGGTGCCGACCGGATTGATAGGAAGGTGCACACACACTGAGTGTGCACCTTCCTCTCAGTCCGGCCGGGTACAGGAAACAGAAACTCCTGTTCCGCGCGGAACAGGAGTTTCTGTTTCCTGTACCCGGCCAGACTGACAGGAAGGTGCACACTCAGTGTGTGTGCACCTTCCTATAACTCCGGCCGGCACCGCGGACGCAGAGCAGCTCGGCCACGCTACGGGGAGGGGAGGTGAGAAGCTGTAGCCGCCTGAGCGCTCTTAAGAGAGCGCTCAGGCGGCTGCAGCATTTAAAGGGGCGGGCGGGCCCCCCTCCCGGCCGGGCCCTCGGACCATGTCCGAAGTGCCCGACCGGTCAGTCCGCCCCTGACTCACAGACACACACACTCACACACATACACTCACTCACACACACTCACACACTCACTCACGCACACACTCACAGTCACTCACAGACAGTCACTCACAGACACACATACACTCACACACATACACTCACTTACACACTCACTCACAGACACACATACACACTCACAGACACACATACACACTCACAGACACACATACACTCACTCACAGACGCTCACACACACACTCACTCACTGACACTCACACACACACTCACAGACACTCAAACAGACACTCACTCACAGACACTCACACACACACTCACTCACTCACAGACACACACACACAGACACACAGACACTCACCAACTCACTCACATACACTCACACACAGTAACTCACTGACACACAGACACTCACACACACACTCACTCACAGACTCACAGACACTCACACACACACTCACTCACAGACACTCACACACAGACACTCACACTCACTCACAGACACTCACAGACACTCACACACACACATACACACTCACTCACAGACACACATACACACTCACAGACACACATACACTCACACACAGTCACTCACTGACACACAGACACTCACTCACAGACGCTCACACACACACTCACTCACTGACACTCACACAGACACTCACTCACAGACACACAGACACTCACTCACAGACACTGACACAGACACTCACAGACACACAGACACTCACTCACTCACATACACTCACACACAGTAACTCACAGACTCACAGACACTCACACACACTCACTCACAGACACTCACACTCACTCACAGACACTCACACACACACACATACACTCACTAATTCTTTTAATAAACATTTTCCACCCAGCCTCCCTACCTGGAGAGCTGGTGTGGATGAGGAGTCATTTCCCTGGGGTCCTGTGTGGCTGCTGGGTGGCATGCAGCAGTGCTGTGATCAGACGGCGAGGGAGCTCTAATCTCACCGCTCTGCTCCCTCATGCGCTGTCTGCTGATGCAGCGGGAGCCGGAATATGATGTCATATTCCGGCTCCCGCTGCATCAGCAGACAGCGCGCGAGGGAGCAGATCGGTAAGATTAGAGCTCCCTCGCCGCGTCTGATCACAGCACGGCCGCGCCGGGGGTCGAGATGGTGGCCTGGCAGGAGGGAGAGCTTCCCTCCTGCCGGTCACTGAAATCTTGCGCCCCCGGAGCCGGTGCGCCCTAAGGCGGCCGCCTGTGCCGCCTTATGGACTCGCCGGCCCTGCACCTAATAGACTTTCTTATCTCTGGTTTAACAGAAGGCTTCTATACAGGTATCTTACACTTACCAGTCGGAACTCTGGAATGCCCTAATCTACAATCCGCCCAACACAACCCCACAGCGGTTGACACCCTCATAGCTCAAGAAGTGGCTGAGGGCTTCATATTGGGGCCTTTCAAAACTCCCCCATTCACAGAATGGCGCACTAACCCCATTGGTATTGTCACAGGGAAATCTTCCCAAAAACAGAGACTCATCATTGACTTATCGGCACCCCACTCATTGGCCAACCCCAGTCTTAATTCCCTCTGAGGAATTCTCCCTGCAATACACCACCATAGATCACGCCATTACCGCTATCATACAAGCAAGGGTTGGAGCCTGGCTCAGTAAGACCGACATTACCAATGCCTTTAAATTACTACCAATCCACCCCACACTGTGGCACCTGCATGGCATCAAGTGGTCCGGGAACTACTATTTTTTCTCCCGGTTAACCTTTGGGTCCAAAAGTAGCCCAGCTATTTTTGACACATTTGCCGAAGCATTATGCTGGTTACTATTGAACATAGCCAGATGCCCTACGGTATTACATTACCAGGACGATTTCCTACTGGTCGAAGAGAACACTTCCCCTCCTACTAGTCTCAAAGCTACCACTAAGCTATTTGAGCAACTAGGTGTACCTATCTCCCCTAAGAAAACAGAGGGGCAGACACGGTTAACACTTTTCTGGGTATCCAATTAGACTCCGCCACAATGCAAGCGAGCCTACCACACGATAAGATAGTGAATATTCTCACTTACATAAACAGCTACCTTCAGCTTGGTACTTGCAACCGCAAAGAGCTACAGTCTCTGCTGGGATCACTAAATTTTGCTATGCGCATCATACCTCAAGACCGCTCCTTTATACCACGACTATTGCATCTTTTTCCACTTTTCCTACATGACACGCACAGGTTGTCCTTAGATACCCAAGCTACGGCAGATCTAAACATGTGGAAGAGATTTTTATCCACTTGGAATGGTAAAAGTATGTTCCGCCCTCAATTGACTGACTCATCTCCCATCATTTGGTCAGATGCGGCATCTACCACTGGTTTTGCAGCAATTTTGGGGAACGAATGGCTTTGGGGCAGCTGGCCTTCAGCAGTTCAGGATTTGGAAGGTTTTTCCACTACCTCAGCTCTTTTTGAGATCTATCCCATCGTGGTGGCTGCCGTAGCATGGGGTCATTTATGGGCAAACATGCCAGTTCGTTGCTACTCAGATAACCAGGCAACCTGTCACATCATCAACAAAGGTCGTTCCAAATCCCTTACGATCATGAGATTTCTGAGGAAACTCACTTGGTTGGCAGCTTGTCATAATTTTTTCCTATGTTGTTTCCATGTTCCAGGTGTATGTAACACAGCTGCTGACAATTTGTCTCACTTTAAATTTCAGGCGTTTCATCAAGCACTCCCGTCAGCGGCGCCCACAGCCACCATCACTCCAACATTTCAACAACTCATACTGGACTAGAAACCATCATGCAGCATAGCAGGACATTGTCCCAATTGGCACTTTCAAACAATACACACAAAACATACAACAGAGCTTTCACACTATTCAAAAGATTCCTTCTGGAACATAACATCATGCAACCATTTGTTATGACATCTTTTTTGGGGTTTGCTTCCTTTTGCCACCTTAAAACTTAAAATGTCCTATAACACCATCAAACTCTATCTCACTGGCATTCAACACCACATGCTAATCTTACACCCAAATAACAACAGTTTCATGGCCTCTCACCAAATTAAGACCATACTCAGAGGTATTCAGAAATCAGAACCCACACATACAGCCCAGAGGCTACACATAGATAACCATATATTTAAAGCATTATCTAACCTGGTTGACTTAAAACCGTTTGACGCCAATACAAACTCCATCATCAAAGCAGCAATATACATAGCTTTCTATGGATTTCTAAGACCGAGAGAATTCACTACAACCTCCACGACCCAAACTACTCCTTTCCTCCTCTATTCCCACTTGACAAAACATATGGATCATTACATCCTGACTTTACCTCACTCCAAAACCAGTCAGCACATACCCGTAAACATTCTGTACTATCCCACGCACAACAGATGGTGTCCAGTCAAGGTTCTTGATGCCTACCTACAGCATCATAACTTACTACCCTCACAACCATTACTACAGCTGCAAGGTTCAGTACTCACCACTACAACCTTCATGACCTACGTCAGGTCTTTGCTCACACAACTGGGCCTCAACGCAGCCAACTACTCAGGGCACTCCTTTCGTATAGGAGCCGCGTCCCCAGCCTCCAGTGTAAACTTCCCATCTCATGTTATCAAAACACTGGGGCGCTGGAAGTCATCCGCTTACTCACGGTACATACCAAACCCAGTACAAGAATTAAGGGATGCTTTCATAAACATGTCTGGTTGATAAAATGTATATGTATTGGTTGTTTGTAAATAAATTTGATTACTTAATTTTTGCCCTCTTTTTATTATTCTACATTTATCTATGGTATTTCACACTGTACTATCATAAGCACCTAACACAAGTATTAAGGCAATTTGCCTAGATTTGTGGGAGGGGCTGGTTTGCTACCTCTAGCCTACTTAAGGCACTCCCCTTACCTTGCTCCTTACCATTCAAGGTCAGAGTTGAATGACCCTCCCACCACACCACATTTTAACATTTATTTCCTTTCTATTTATTTTCCTGGGTAGGCCCTCTTCTTTCTCAGGCCTACCTTATCGTCGGTTCCGGCACACCACAACCGACTTGCTCTTTTTATTATCCTACATTTATCTATGGTATTTCACACTGTACTATCATAAGCACCTAACACATATATATATATATATATATATTTTATTTATTTTTTTATTTATTTTTTACTAACCTTCACATGTGGATGTAAGGAATCAAAACTTGTTAAGGCAAAGCTGACTTTGCACACTATGCAAATGCGCTTTCTGCTTCAGTCTCTAACACTGTGAAATGTTCCCTTTCTTCTACACTCACTACATACACCTTTTCTCTGTTCCAGACTGTGTAACAGGAGCTTCTACCTGCTCGTAAGAAGGTAAGGAGAGGAGTGGACAAGTGAGTGCTAGGTGACAGTCCTTAGAAAGGGTAGAGCGAGACATCATTAGTATGCCCTTAGTTAGCCAGCCTGCATGATTAGCAGACAGCCTGACATGCATTCACACCAGGCTGACCTAATTCCTCGGGCAGATTATTTGGGGCATGTTTGTTCCTTTAGGCGGCTCTGGTTATGTGATTCACATCAGTGACCCACCCACTGCTGATTTACTTGAAAGATGAACGCGAGACATTAGCATAGGGTTTGTGTTTTCTGATGGCTATATTCTGGGAGATTCCCTCCAGCACCACCTCCACCATATACATGTATGTACGTAGCGGGGAATGTAGTGCGACTAAGAGTAAGGAGACTACCCCAATTCTCCCCCCAATAATGACAAACAACGAATATTGGATGAAACAGGCCACAGCATTTATTAAACTTACAACTGTAGGACTCATCCGAACTTTATTCTTTTTCTTTAATTCAGATATAAATAAACATATAAATATATACATATACATACCATAATTAACATATAAATTACACTTATTGCCCTACAGCCTCCAACTTAAATAACCGTCCTTGCCAACGAACTTAACCAGGTGCCTATGCACCAAAACTTTACCCACTGGTGTCTCGCCTCCCCCCTCGTCCAAACCAAAAATTCCCATCATCTTAAATGCTCTACCACCAGCCGGCTTTTTGCTCGGTGGGCACGTCCTATTCGGTAACTTAAAAGTTTACCTTACAGAGCAGGGGAGGTTGAGACCCACCATGTCCATCTCCTGACATTCCATCTGGTCCCCAACCCTGTTGGCAAGGACACGCTCCCCGCTAGCTGTGACGGAACAAAAACAGAAAATTAGGGTGGGTGGGAGGGAAGATGTTTGCTGGCCAGAATCCCAAGAGGCACTGAGGTAAGATGATCCCTGCCCCACTATAAACCCATAACCACTCCCCTAAATACATATAGCCAATTACTAGCACCATCCCCACACTCATACATGTGCCCTTGTCCGTTTAGCTGTGCTGACTCCCCAGGGCCTTGACGATTGGGAGGTATGACTGTTTTTGTGTTTTCTGTCGCTACGGGCTCTGCTTACTGATCTGCCGCAGAGAGCAGGGAATAGGCTGCATCCCCTACCTCGAGTGAATGAGCAGGCCTCAGTCTCAAAGTCCATGGGATTCCCATAGCAGTCACATAAACTGCTGTCCAAAGCAAGTAATAACTGTCCCAAAGGTAATGAAGATTAGACGACCACTGTAGATAGTAATTTGGGTATATTTTTAGCGTAATCCATGGATTTTATTGTGGAACCCAATCTGATTACATTTAATTAAAATAAATAAATACAAGTTTCCTCTGAATTATTTGAAAATAAAGCTCTCTTATCATTTACTACTTAAATAATAAAACAACAATCTTTTGTAATATGCTAAATACTCGCAAGCCTTTTCTGAGAAGCAGCTGTTAACAACAGAGCAGGTGTTAGTGTGTATTCGATAACATTACATTCCTAATGTCCCTTGGAAGTCACAATTTGTTATTACAAATATGCTTTGGTTAAATCTCCTGTCCTTTCAGTTAATTCTTATTTCACATCAGGTGCTGAATGGGATAAAATATGTTCTGCACTTTCGGAACAGGGGTGTTTTCATCTGGAACAAGTAAGACTCAAGTTCAAGGCCAGCAGAATTGGAAAATAATGATATATGAACAGATAAGTACATGTAAGGTATAATAAATCCAACCATATTGTTACATAAGAAGAGGCATCAGATGTCTTGCAGGGTGTTCAGTTAACACTCTAAGCACCCTCAGCCAACTAACTGCAGCCACATTAAGTTCTAGGGGTTAAGGATTGCCCCCTGCTGCTCAAAAATTATATCCAGTGTGTTTTGCTACCACTCCATTTTTGAAATTGTTACTTATTTTTACTGAAAATTAAGCAAATTTCACAGTCCTCAAGCAGGCTTTATATGGCCAATAGAGGGACAGATATAGAAAGATGTGTGTTTCAATATATTTGTATCCTGCCAGCAGGGGTGTGTAGAATAGTCTCAGTCCTTGGACTAAATAACAATAATGCACCACAGAGGAATATTAACAGTATAAAGTGAAGTTCCACCTGTAGGTTGCCCCTAATGTGCTGTCAGTGAGTGAAAGGCATGTTGGCCAGTAAGGCGCACTCTATAATTCTGGGCTATCAGGCAGGATTTTGTTAGCCTGCTGGTTTAATATGGCACTGGAATGATATCCAACAAAATGTTCAAGAGTGGGCTGGTGGACACGTCCCTAGCCAATCTGTCTATGTCGATTACTCGTACTATCCTCCAAATTACCTATGCTCTGCCTAACGGTGGAAATAGTGGAGTCATTACTGCTGCTGATGCTCCCCTTTTCTTTCTTTTTTTTAATGCCTGTTATTGTAGTGATTCCACCTTGCCTTATGTTTTTGTTTGAAAAATGGGTTGCTGCCTGATGGATTTGCGACTAGTGTTGTTTGACTTGCACAGCATACAGTTAGAGATAAATACTAGGCATGTGCATGGGGAAAATTTTCGGTTCAGTTCGGCATTCCGAAATTCGTGATTTTCGCAATTCGGGACTTCAAGACTTCGGAACTTCGGAAACTTGGCAACTTCGGCACTTCAGCACTTCGGAACTTTGGCATTTCGGGACTTCTCTTGTAGCCGCTTGGTAGATAACTCCCTAATTCCCACGGTATTACGGAGTTATCTACCAAAAGGCTGAAAGACCTAAATTGGTCTTTCAGCCAAATTTACTAATACTAAGTAAAAATGACTTAGTATTAGTACATTTTGCCCCTACTCGCTATACCGTGAGTAGGGGCATGTCTAGTAAACAGTGAGAAGCCTGTTACTGCTCACTGTTTGAAAAAAAAAATAGTGCCCCCGGCCCCCACCCCTGAGCGGCGGGTGAAGGCCCTAAAGTAAAATGATGTGGGGGAACCTATTGTCCTCCCCCCTGGCCCCCACCCCTGAGCGGCGGGTGGGGGCCCTAAATACTAATAGGGGGGGAACTAATGTCCTCCCCCCTGGCCCCCACCCCTGAGCGGCGGGTGGGGGCCCTAAATACTAATAATGGGGGGCCTAATGTCCTCCCCCCTGGCCCCAACCCCTAAACGGCGGGTGGGGGCCCTAAATTGTAATAAGGGGGGGGACCTAGTGTCCTCCCCCCTGGCCCCCACCCCTGAGCGGCGGGTGGGGGCCCTAAATACTAATACGGGGGGCCTAATGTCCTCCCCCCTGGCCCCCACCCCTGAGCGGCGGGTGGGGGCCCTAAATTGTAATAAGGGGGGGACCTAGTGTCCTCCCCCCTGGCCCCCACGCCTCAGCGGCGGTTGGGGGCCCTAAATACTAATACGGGGGGCCTAATGTCCTCCCCCCTGGCTCCCACCCCTGAGCGGCGGGTGGGGGCCCTAAACAAGAATAAGGGGGGGGGGACCTAATGTGCTCCTCCCTGGCCCCCACCCCTGAGCGGCGGGTGGGGGCCCTAAATTGTAATAAGGGGGGGACCTAGTGTCCTCCCCCCTGGCCCCCACGCCTCAGCGGTGGGTGGGGGCCCTAAACAAGAATAAGGGGGGGACCTAATGTGCTCCCCCCCGGCCCCCACCCCTGAGCGGCGGGTGGGGGCCCTAAATTGTAATAAGTGGGGGACCTAATGTCCTCCCCCCTGGCCCCCACCCCTCCCCCCCCAAGGTGACTAGGGGTCCCTAAACCCCTAGTCACCCCCTCCCCCCCAATAAAAATGATCCCACTACCTACCCCCTTAATCCTAAAAACTAATAAGTGGGGGACCTTTAACTAAGAACCTGTAGAAAAACAAAAACAAAAAAAAAACTTACCATCCGATGTTTTCTTTCTTCTAAAATCTTCTTTTTTCAACCCCAAAAAAGGCCAAATAAAAAAACCATAATAACCGACGCAAAAGCCATCCAATCAGAGTGCTCTGACAGGTAAATTATGAGACTGACAGGTAAGTCTCTACATTTACCTGTCACAGCACTCTGATTGGTTGGTTTGAAATCCACCAATCAGAGTGCTCTGTGTCATTTTACACAGCGTGGGAAAGTTCTCTCTGATTAACTAACCAATCAGAGAGTGATGAGTCAAATTACACAGCGTGGGAAAATTCCAAAGAACTTTCCCACACTGTGTAAAATGACACAGAGCACTCTGATTGGTGGATTTCAAACCAACCAATCAGAGTGCTGTGACAGGTAAATGTAGAGACTTACCTGTCAGTCTCATAATTTACCTGTCAGAGCACTCTGATTGGATGGTTTAAACCCACCAATCAGAGTGCTCTGAGCCTAATTGCAGGGCGAGGAAGGCTTTATAAGCCTTCCCCCGCCCTGCAGATCTCAGTCTGCGCGGTGCCCTCCATGGGTGAAGAAGGATTTTATTTTTTTGCGTTTTTTTGCGCTCATTTTTTTTATTTATTTATTTTTTTATAATTTCGTCGGTTATTATGTTTTTTTATTTGGCCTTTTTTGGGGGCTGAAAAAAAAATTTTAGAAGAAAGAAAAAATCGAATGGTAATTTTTTTTTCAGGTACTTAGTTAAAGGTCCCCCCCTCATTATTTTTAGGTTGAGGGGGGTAGGTAGGGGGATCATTTTTATTGGAGGGCGTGAGGTGACTAGGGGTTTGGGGAAAAAAAATTGTCCTTATTAGTATTTAGGGCCCCCACCCACCGCTCAGGGGTGGGGGCCAGGGGGAGGACAATAAGTTCCCCCCCCCCCCATTATTTAACATTAGGGCCCCCACCCGCCGCTCAAGGGTGGGGCCGGGCCGGGGGGGGGCAATAGGTCCCACCTTTAGTTGGACCTTTTTTTTTTTTTTTTTTTTTACAGTGCTCACTGTTTAATAGACATGCCCCTACTCGCGGTATAGCGAGTAGGGGCACAATTTACTAATACAAAGTAATCTTTACTTAGTATTAGTAAATTTGGCTGAAAGACCAATTCAGGTCTTTCAGCCTTTTAGTAGATAGCTCCCTAATACCGTGGGAATTAGGGAGTTATCTACTTATTCATTCCTGTCATTACATTGACTGGCCAAGTAACTTACATTTTATATGAATGTATGTTACTTGATTGTTGTAAGTGTTGCAAATGCTTACAGCTGAATCCTGGCTATGTTTGTATACTTTTTATTTAAAATTGTTTACAATGTAACATTCTTCTTCTTTCACTGGGTAAGTATATTAGTACTTGGGCAATACTGTGCTTCGGGAACTTCGGCACTTTGGAAATTCGGGACCTCTGCAATTCGGACCGAAACGAATTGCACATGTCTAATAAATACTAATTTTTCAGAGATGCTATACCCTGCCTGTGAAACTACTACTGCTGCTTCACACTGGCCTAAACACATTCAGATAAAAAAAAGATTGTCGTTCTACAAAATACCAAATAATAATAATAACTAGAAAAGCTACAATTTCTGGGGAAATTGTGTAAAGTGTTCTTGCCTCCACCAGTAGTCTACAACTGGAGTGGGCGGAGTAACTGGGTGGAGTGGCTTGAGTAACTGTTGTGTGGTTGGAGTGGCTGGAGTAACTGTGGAAAGGTTGGACTGGGCAGAGTAACTGTGTAGAGTGTTTGGAGTGAGTAAAGATAGTAAACATTACACTAACCAATTGATTGATTGATCAAATTTGAAAAGTGCACATGGCAAGCTTGATAGAATGAGAAATTCATTTCAACTTTTATTTATTTATATAGCACATTTAATTGCAACGTTGTTGGCCAAAGTGCTTCACAGTTACATTAAAACATACATTTATAAAAACATTAGCAGGTGTACAAAAGGCCCTGTCTATGACATCACTTGCTGCTCCAGCTTGGCACAGGTCAGAGTACTTTGGCGGTTGCCATCTTCGGATGGTAAATTTGGCTATAATAATAATAATAATAATATATATGTGAGATAACATTAAGTGGTCTTGCTATGCAAGAACACTTAATAATTAGGAACAGTCCAGGATTACAAGGATTTGTGTTGGTCGTATCCTTGTAATTGACCAGGGTACAATGGACTAGCTGGGGTGGAAGGTCTGGCGGGGTTACTTGGAAATGAAATAACCTCTTTTAGTGGTGAAAGATATGATGAATAAACAATGAGTAAATGTAATGGACATGTCAATGTCAATGAGAGTGAAGCCCTGTATCAACTGGCAGTTCGCTAAGTGCCGGATGGCGAAGAAATTAGCTATACAAGGGAAAGGTGAGGCCTTGTTAAATACCAAGTGGCTCAGAGTGTCTCTAGCTGTGATTTTGACAGAGGGACTGAGGCCACAGTGTGAAGTGGCATGAATGTTGGCCTCTCGGTGACAAGTAAGAGATTCAAATGAGTGGCTGTGACAGGAGAGGCCCTAATAACCTTTAGAGGTTGGAGTGAGGCTCTAGCTATGAGTTAGGCCGATGGGTAAATACCTCTGTGTGAGGATTGGTGTTGTCCTCGTGGGACTGAATTATTAATATATACTAGAAAATGGCCTGCACCAAACCCTTTGCAGCCAGTTGATCTATCCCCTAAAACAATGTGTAGGGGAATAGAAATGCAATGGATTGATAGAAAGTATGTTGGAACGTACGTACATTGCCCAACTAGTGAGGTTGAGCTTGAGAAAGGATGTCGTAGAGAGGAACCTAAAGAAACAATGGGAATATGTCCAGGATGATGTACGTGCTAATTTAAATAAGTACCTATGTTGTGGTTAAGGATTAATACATCAACAACAGGTTGATAAGTAAGAATGGTGGGAACTCAAGTATAATGAGTACATACCTAGGCCAAACAAAATGAGTCAGGAAAAGAGATACCTGATTGAACTGAATCTAGATATGAGTTCCCACTGTGCATCCTACTAGAAGGACCTGAAGTATGCGTGAGAAAAAATAGCCTAAGTAATTCAATGCCAAAACATGTATGTAACATCTGTAGCTTAGTAGCGTGAAGCGAATTATGAGATCTAGTAATCACCTTAGATACAGGTGTGGGTTATACTAATTTAAGTAAAATAGATCGAAGAGGCCTGAATATGTATAATTGTGTAATGAGGGGTTCTGGGTTCTTGGGGGTGTCGAAAGAGGAACCATGTAGGGAGGACTTGTGTGGGCCTAGTGAGGCAGGGTGGAATAGTAAAATGTGATATGAAAGGGTTGTACGTTTTCCTGTATGTAGGAAAATGTATGTAAATGCCCAAATGGGGGGCCGAAATTGGATCGTAGTGGTTTGCCCGAAGAGGGACGTATGTAACCGTTTGGAGTGAAGGCCTAATGAGGACCATGTGTAGAGGTATTGTATTGAAAGGCCGAGAGTGCCCAATATAAGTCCTGAGCTGCAGGAGCGAAAAAAATAGGGCTGTTTGAGGGGTACGGACATATGGAACTAACAAATGTGGAATAAACATATCAAGGATGTAAGAGTTGTGTAGAGGCCAAGTAGATGCCTTTGTTGTTGGAATCGGTTCATCTGTAGTGGTATGGAGAATTGTAATGAATACCAGAGTGGCAATGTTGTTTGTAATGGAGGGCCGTCTGAGGCTGTGATCCATGCAAAAATAACCAACACGATAGATTATTAAGTGTCTAGATGTAAGTGACTTGTCATATATGTAACATTGTCAATACCATGCTAAACCGAAGTGGCTTAATATGTGGAATAAGGATAAAACTTATCAGATAAGGGATTAAGGTTTCCCGGATTCCTTTGGCACCGAGAGGTCCATATAGGTTGGGTTGGAGTAGGTCTAGCGAGACAGAGCGTATAATTGAATTAAGTAATATAAGCAGTATATAACCTTTGTGAAGCAGGCCCTTCATATCAAGTCCAAATGAGGAGCCAAAATTGTGTTTTGGGTTGCCCATAGAGGACCTTGTGAAGTGAATGTAGTGAAGGTCAAGAAACTACCATGTTTAAAGGTATTGATGACACTCAATCGTTTGCAACATATAAGTATATTTAGACTGTGTCCTATGTAGGTGATGATCCCACCTAATATATACTTCTGAACCATAGTGTTTGACATGGGGTAGGGACGACGTATATGATGAAGGATACAGGTTCCCCAGGAGGATGTCCTAGTGAAAGCCGTACTGTATAGTAAGGTATGATTAGTTTATCGATATCGTGTAGTGGGGTAGTATGCCCCACTGTAAGTGGATGTTATGCAAATGAAAAGCCCAATGAAGCACTGAAATAGGAACATAGTATGTTGCCCACTGAGGGTCATGTTAAACGGACGTTGCAAAGTCCCATTGAGGGCATTTTGCAAGGACTATGTATATAAGACCAAGAATGGACTTAATGTAAGTCCTGAGGTGCAGGGTGGCCACGTGAGGCTGTGATAAAAGTAATGGAGGGGGTGATTGGTAGATAAGATATAGGTTGTAGAGTTTGTGGAGAAGTAGCGATTAAAGGAGCTATGATAGTAATGAGACAGAGAAATAATAATAAAAATAATAAGCATCTAGCTTGTGAAATGGTTAACATAAAGAACGTAAGAAATACACGTTAAATGTTATAGAATACATACTTACTGAGCCAGTTGAACGTAGGGTATAAAACAGAATTTATGACAGGAATGAGGTTTAGACCACTAGAATGCAATAGTGCTGAATTGATTTTAGGCTATGATGGCCGTACACTAAACGTAGGAGGAAACTGAATTTATAAGACATACATTTACAGGGAGTGCAGAATTATTAGGCAAATGAGTATTTTGACCA
The DNA here is from genome assembly GCF_036172605.1 of Pelobates fuscus. Lineage (NCBI taxonomy): Eukaryota > Metazoa > Chordata > Amphibia > Anura > Pelobatidae > Pelobates > Pelobates fuscus. The sequence continues at coordinate 146,234,361 of NC_086323.1, read as the reverse complement.
CATCATCCTCTTTATGCATGTTGTCTTACTCCAAGCTGTATAGGCTCAAAAGCCTACTACCAATTAAGCATATTAGGTGATGTGCATCTCTGTAATGAGAAGGGGTGTGGTCTAATGACATCAACACCCTATATCAGGTGTGCATAATTATTAGGCAACTTCCTTTCCTTTGGCAAAATGGGTCAAAAGAAGGACTTGATAGACTCAGAAAAGTCAAAAATAGTGAGATATCTTGCAGAGGGATGCAGCACTCTTAAAATTGCAAAGCTTCTGAAGCGTGATCATCGAACAATCAAGCGTTTCATTCAAAATAGTCAATAGGGTCGCAAGAAGCGTGTGGAAAAACCAAGGCGCAAAATAACTGCCCATGAACTGAGAAAAGTCAAGCGTGCAGCTGCCAAGATGCCACTTGCCACCAGTTTGGCCATATTTCAGAGCTGCAACATCACTGGAGTGCCCAAAAGCACAAGGTGTGCAATACTCAGAGACATGGCCAAGGTAAGAAAGGCTGAAAGACGACCACCACTGAACAAGACACACAAGCTGAAACGTCAAGACTGGGCCAAGAAATACCTCAAGACTGATTTTTCTAAGGTTTTATGGACTGATGAAATGAGAGTGAGTCTTGATGGGCCAGATGGATGGGCCCGTGGCTGGATTGGTAAAGGGCAGAGAGCTCCAGTCCGACTCAGACACCAGCAAGGTGGAGGTGGAGTACTGGTTTGGGCTGGTATCATCAAAGATGAGCTTGTGGGGCCTTTTCGGGTTGAGAATGGAGTCAAGCTCAACTCCCAGTCCTACTGCCAGTTTCTGGAAGACACCTTCTTCAAGCAGTGGTACAGGAAGAAGTCTGCATCCTTCAAGAAAAACATGATTTTCATGCAGGACAATGCTCCATCACACGCGTCCAAGTACTCCACAGCGTGGCTGGCAAGAAAGGGTATAAAAGAAGAAAATCTAATGACATGGCCTCCTTGTTCACCTGATCTGAACCCCATTGAGAACCTGTGGTCCATCATCAAATGTGAGATTTACAAGGAGGGAAAACAGTACACCTCTCTGAACAGTGTCTGGGAGGCTGTGGTTGCTTCTGCAAGCAATGTTGATGGTGAACAGATCAAAACACTGACAGAATCCATGGATGGCAGGCTTTTGAGTGTCCTTGCAAAGAAAGGTGGCTATATTGGTCACTGATTTGTTTTTGTTATGTTTTTGAATGTCAGAAATGTATATTTGTGAATGTTGAGATGTTATATTGGTTTCACTGGTAAAAATAAAAAATTGAAATGGGTATATAATTGTTTTATGATAAGTTGCCTAATAATTATGCACAGTAATAGTCACCTGCACACACAGATATCCCCCTAAAATAGCTATAACTAAAAACAAACTAAAAACTACTTCCAAAAATATTCAGCTTTGATATTAATGAGTTTTTTGGGTTCATTGAGAACATGGTTGTTGTTCAATAATAAAATTAATCCTCAAAAATACAACTTGCCTAATAATTCTGCACTCCCTGTATAAAACGTCTAGCTTGTGAAAAGTGAACATAATGTTTTTCATTTTATTTTGATATATAATACATACGTTTATAAGGCATACTTGTTTAGGAGGATGATTAACACTTATGCATACATAATTGGTATAGCACAATAGGGTTGAAAGCAACAGCAAATGCTAGAATAACAGAGTAACATGCATTAATGTGAGGCTTGTGTCGAATCGAATGACAGTACCATGTGTTATAGGCCCTGTAGGACTTGTTGAGAAACACTTGTAAATATAATCTCAATTTAAAAAATAAATAAAAATAAAAATCTTAAAAAATATATAAAAAATGCAGGTTTTCATTTGGGGTATATCTACTAAGCAGTTTTGTTTTTTGTGGGCAGTGGAATGCCCCCCAGTGGCATACCTGGTTTATGGCAGGTCTTGATTGAAGTGAGACTATAACCTATAGTCAGTAGCAACACTTAATTACTAAACAGTGTAGTACCATGAGTGCCTGAACACCATAGGTACTGAGGCCTTGTGAAAATAAGTAACAAAAGTTGCAAATATGAAAATGGAATATGGCGTAGCATTTATTATACAAAAGAACGTAGGGTGACTAACTGAATTGCATATTATAAAATACGATATGTTCGAATACAGTAAGCAGAATGCATGAACCAAATTGAGGTATCAATGTGATTGAAATAAGCCGTATTTGCGATAGTAGTGAAATTCGCCATATCCGAATGAGGAAGGGATACGGACTGAAATGCTAAGGCCACCCTAGTTAGTGAAAGGCCAAATGTGGGCTGAATACATGTGGAATGTCCGTGATAGCGTGGCCCTACGTGGACCAAAGCAAAAAAACTTACGGTTTTGCTGAAAAACACGTGAACAACAACAGGATGTGGCAGTGCCCCATGAGCTTGAACCAGGAAGTCTCGGCCCAGAGGAAGGGGAAGCCTGTGAATGAACCTGGTTAGAGCCTATATATTACAAAGAGGGCTTTACTGTCTTAGAATGATACCTATGGCTTGTAAACAATTTCAAAGGATTTCAGGTATATTTATCTGGAATAATAAAAACCTCCAATAAAGAGATAGGCATTACATAGACACTAAGACCGAGAAGGTGCGTGAATTCCACGTAAGGCCGGCTATGCCCAGGCCAGAATGCTTACTCATGTTTACAAAATCCAATGCCCTTCCTCCAAATTGGAGGACTCGTATTGGACAGAACAGCTAATGGGTATAAGCAACTTGGAGAGTCTTCTATGGATGGATCAGGAGGAAGAGTCCCAGATTAGGGACTTGAAAAGTTGCATACTTGGGATGTTTTTTGAAAATGTTAATTTTATTTAAAAAGAAAAAAAGTCAGTTGGAAAAAAAATATATATAATTCATTCTATATTTGATCTATATTCAGATCTGAACATATCATCATGGCCAAATAAAGAAACTATAAAGCTATACACTAGCACCCCAAATGGGCATTTTTAAAAGATGGTACTATATATGGGAACGAATGGCTCCAGGGAATTTTTCCAAGGCATGGACCAGTTGGTAAAAATATGAAAGTGGGAGTGGAAATTATGGTCTGAAAATTGGAGTTTCACACACTTTATAAATATATATTGGAACTCCAATTTAAGATAATGTTCAAATGGTACATAGTTCCACAAACGATTCATAAGTTTAACCCACTAATGTCTGATGTATGTTGGTGATGTGGAGAGAGTACTGAAAATGACATACACATGCAGTTCACACCTGGGATGAGATTTTCAGGGTGATCGCTGGTCTGACCAATATTGCAGTCAGCCCTCACCCAAAAATAGCACTACCTCATTGCAGGCTAAGGACCATACCAGCAGCAAAGATGAGTTTAGTTATTCATATCCTCCTGGCTATGAAGTTAATAATCGCTTGTGACTGGGGAAAAACAGAACCAAATATGTTGGGGAGATGTCAAAAGGCAGATTTATTTAGATTGCTTTGATGGAAAAAGGCGATTATATTACACAGACAAATTTAGAAGAATATCACAAGATTTGGCAACCTTGGAACTCTAAATTTTCAGAGGCCACATTGCCAGGACAGTGTTCGATATCTCTGCTGATTGTTTGATGGGGATGAGGTCGCATTAACCCCTTAAGGACCAAACTTCTGTAATAAAAGGGAATCATGACATGTCATGTGTCCTTAAAGGGTTAAAGGCGGTGGTGGTAGTCTTGTCTAGTCAGGCAATTCATTTATCCTGTTTTTTGTTTTGGATATTTACATTTTTGTTTGTTTTGCCTTTTTATTTATTTTTTTATATATGTGTGTATTATGCAGCGGCATGATGACCACCAGAGAATATCTGAAATATTTCTGTGAGAGTTGTCTGAAACCTGCACACACACACAAAAAAAAAAAAAAGGCAGAGAAGTAAACCACTCATGGACAGCTGTTTCGTTGTTAATGCAACTCGTCAGCATGAGGTTGTTTACTGGCTTGCTATTGAGGCTTGGAAAGTTATGGTGGAGAAATAAGTTATTGAAAAACCCCTTCCACCTGAAGTAAGTGGATAGTCAACACATTGTTAAATACAGATCTGCACACACCAGTAAAGTCATTGCTTTTCCCACAGAAATCTCACATTTGCAGTGCTGTTACTACTGCAAGAGATTCTGTATGGGCATATACAAAATAGTTTTACAAATAAGCACCATTTTGACTCATTATTTAAATCTTAAACATGTATTCCGTGGAGTTAATGTCTGTTGTGCACAACAGCTTTGAAACACAACTCGGGGGAAAAGAGCAAAGCCAGTGAACCACTCATGGACAGCTGTTTCTTTGTAAATGCAAATCATCAGCTATATCTATATTACAGATATGTTAGTTCAGTCTCTCACACATCTGTTTTTGACTATGATCCAAAAGAAGGCAAAAAAACAAGTCTGAAGCGCCAATTTGGCAACAAACTAAAAAAAAAAAATCCTTCTTGACCCCAGAATGGCAGTCAGATATATCCTTGGATCAAGAAGCTTTTACTCCACAAATTAAAATATATATCACTGAATATCTATAACTATGAGTTCCTTGCAGTTCTTAGGCCAGATTGCTTTTAACTCAAGCTTGTTGGGTTAGGGCAGCAGATCAGTTAAAGGGGTCTGAGGCCGGATATATATACTTATGGTTTTGGGTCAGGGCAGTAGATCAGTTTAAGGGGTCTCTGAGGCAGGATATATACTTATGGTTTTGGGTCAGGGCAGTAGATCAGTTAAAGGGGTCTCTGAGGCCAGATATATATGAACTCAGGCTCTGCTTAAGGCAGTAGATCAGCTGATGGAGCACTGAGATTCCTAGCAGTTATGGGGTTGGATACCTATCAACTCAGGCTCTTCGCATATGGCGGTAGATCAGCTGATGAGGCTGAGTTTGCTAGCAGTTCTGAGGCCAGATATATATACCTATGGTTTTGGCAGTAGATCAGTTAAAGGGGTCTCTGAGGCCAGATATATATATATGAACTCAGGCTCTGCTTAAGGCAGTAGATCAGCTGATGGAGCACTGAGATTCCTAGCAGTTAGGGGGCTGGATACCGATCACCTCAGGCTCTTTGCATATGGCGGTGGATCAGCTGATGAGGCTGAGTTTGCTAGCAGTTTTGAGGCCGGATATATATATATACTTATGGTTTTGGGTCAGGACATTAGATCAGTTAAAGGGGTCTCTGAGGCCCGATATATATGAACTCAGGCTCTGCTTAAGGCAAGAGATCAGCTGATGGAGCACAGAGATCCCTAGCAGTTATGGGGCTGAATACCTATCAACTCAGGCTCTTTGCATATGGCGGTGGATCAGCTGATGAGGCTGAGTTTGCTAGCAGTTCTGAGGCCGGATATATATATATACTTATGTTTTTGGGTTAGGGCAGTAGATCAGTTAGAGGAGCTCTGAGGCCGACTATATATGAACTCAGGCTCTGCTTAAGGCAGTAGATCAGCTGATGGAGCACTGAGATTCCTAGCAGTTATGGGTCTGGATACCTATCAACTCAGGCTCTTCGCATATGGCGGTAGATCAGCTGATGAGGCTGAGTTTGCTAGCAGTTCTGAGGCCGGATATATATATATATACTTATGTTTTTGGGTTAGGGCAGTAGATCAGTTAGAGGAGCTCTGAGGCCGACTATATATGAACTCAGGCTCTGCTTAAGGCAGTAGATCAGCTGATGGAGCACTGAGATTCCTAGCAGTTATGGGTCTGGATACCTATCAACTCAGGCTCTTCGCATATGGCGGTAGATCAGCTGATTAGGCTGAGTTTGCTAGCAGTTCTGAGGCCAGATATATATACTTATGGTTTTGGCAGTAGATCAGTTAAAGGGGTCTCTGAGGCCAGATATATATGAACTCAGGCTCTGCTTAATGCAGTAGATCAGCTGATGGAGCACTGAGATTCCTAGCAGTTATGGGGCTGGATACCTATCAACTCAGGCTCTTTGCATATGGCGGTGGATCAGCTGATGAGGCTGAGTTTGCTAGCAGTTCTGAGGCCGGCTATATATATATACTTATGTTTTTGGGTTAGGGCAGTAGATCAGTTAGAGGAGCTCTGAGGCCGACTATATATGAACTCAGGCTCTGCTTAAGGCAGTAGATCAGCTGATGGAGCACTGAGATTCCTAGCAGTTATGGGGCTGGATACCTATCAACTCAGGCTCTTTGCATATGACGGTAGATCAGCTGAGGAGGCTGAGTTTGCTAGCAGTTTGGAGGCAAGATATATATACTTATGGTTTTGGGTTAGGGCAGTAGATCAGTTAAAGGAGCTTTGAGTATGCAAGCAGTTCTGAGACTAGGCGGCTACTAGGAACTTGAAGTTTAGAGATTTATACTAAGACCCCAAGCACCAGAACCAGAGCAGCATGCTGCAGTAGTTGTGGTAACATTAGATCCAGAACAAGTGCCCTCACAGGAGGCAGCAGTCACACTACCCAAAAGGACATTGATGAGATGTCCCTTCGAGACGGCACCACTACTGTCTCAGGGAAGACACACGCCAGAAACTGCAATCACTACCACTACAACAGTGTACTGCCCTAGCTAAGATATCTGGAATCTAACTACTTTAAATAAAATTATACTAAGAACCCAAGCACCAGAACCAGAGAAGCACGCTGCAGTAGCTGTGGTAACATTAGATCCAGAACAAGCACCCTCAGAGGAGGCAGCAGTCACACTACCCAAAAGGACATTGATCAGGTGTCCCTTCGAGACGGCACAACTACTGTCTCAGGGAAGACACACGCCAGACACTGCAATCACTACCACTACAACAGTGTATAGATCATTGCCCTGCAATTTCACTGTCATTTAGGAGTTAAATCACTTTGTTTCTGTTTATGCAGCCCTAGCCACACCTCCCCTGGCTATGATTGACAGAGCCTGCATGAACAAAAACAACTGGTTTCACTTTCAAACAGATGTAATTTACCTTAAATAATTGTATCTCAATCTCTAAATTGAACTTTAATCACATACAGGAGGCTCTTGCAGGGTCCAGCATAACATAGCAGTGGATAAGAAAATCTTAATTAAACAGAAATTGCAATAAAGAAAGCCTAAATAGGGCTCTCTGTACAGGAAGTGTTTATGGAAGGCTGTGCAAGTCACATGCAGGGAGGTGTGACTAGGGTTCATAAACAAAGGGAATTAACTCCTAAATGGCAGAGGATTGAGCAGTGAGGCTGCAGGGGCATGTTCTATACACCAAAACTGCTTCATTAAGCTAAAGTTGTTCAGGTGACTATAGTGTCCCTTTAATGTGTTGTTTAAATGCTATTTCTTCAGTCAAGTGGATATCCCTACTCTCCCAAATGAGGCAAAAGTGACGTCCAAGGAATTGGCTGCAGCCCTGGGCTACTTAAAGTCAAAGAGCCTGGGACCAGACAGTCTCCTAGCACAATACTACAAAAATTTTGGTGTCCTCCTCTTACCACGCCTTAGTCCACTTTGAATTCCCAAAGGAATTTCGATACTTCCTTCAAAGACATTTACTACACCCTGGTAGGCTCCCTACTCATCCTGAATATAAAGACAGACAGCGAGAATTGTTCTAGGTACTTGCAGAGCCATAGGCGAAGTCTGGGCCATCTCTTAGCTCCCCTCCACCCAAACTATATAAAAATCCAGTGGCCTAGAATTGGATAAGCGAACCGCACAAATCACGATACACCAAAAAAAAAAAACGTTCCGAAATTTGGTCATGTGGTGTCTCCCTGAATCCAAGGTTTCCATAGTAAACACTGGATCACTCACATTTACACCTCTCGACATTTAGTGTATTTCTTACCAAACCTACCGCCTTCCCCAGTACCTGTCCATGAGGGAGCAGGCAACTAACCACCCACTCAACAGACCCTGAACACTTCCCCATTCCTTCTCTCTCCTTAGTAGGGAAATATATGTACACTGTCCTGACATAGGTATAAGAAAAAGGACAATAACAGTCCCACACAACCCCTATTCTTGCATAACTTTAGGCCAATTCACTCCAAAGCACCCCAATATTGGTGAAGCAGGGACCAACTGGCACCTCACCTTGCTCCCCACACTTAGGACCAACAACCATACAATCCCACCAATTTCAAATCATTGGCAATGTAAGATGTCTTTACCGAATGCACCACTTTTAATCCAATGTTATTGGTGCTAAAAGTAAACTTGCTCTCTGCCTTTACAGACAACTGCTATGCGGACTATACTACTATTGCCATGTGTATTGTTCCTTTATTTTGTACAGTGTTCTTGAATGTTATCTCTTTATAAATGCCACAAAAGCAAAGAATTAAAAAAAAAAGAAAAAAGTCCACTTCATGAAGCTATAATTGTTCTGGCACTTAGTTCCCCCCATAAGCACAACATGTAAAATATCAGTAGAACCGCATTCCAGACGTCCAAGCGGCAGTCATAACAAGTGGGATGTAGTTGCCCATTTATCACAGGACAGGTAGCATTGAAAAGGTTGAAACAACAAAATGCAGTCAAAATGCAGTCCCCACCCCCAGTCTCCTCCCCTCCCAGCCTTATAAATGGAAACTCCACCCTGAGCTCCCCAGTATTTGCCTGTCCTCGAGAGAGACATGTCAGGTTGCAGAGCTCTGCCTTCCCTTGCCAGATTTGTTGAAGCTATTTATCTTTCTTTGTGTTTTGGATAGACGTGGTGAGGGGGCTGCGGCTCATGGAGGGCTCTGTCTTGCTTTTGAAGGTTTGCTTGGCCAGTGCGCTTGTCCTTCAATTATTATAGGATATGAACACACGACGGACTCCTGTGTTTCACTCCTTTATCATTCCGCCCAATCCATGCCGGGTGACGGAAGAGGCAAAGGTGCGTCTGTACGCACAGCTGAGAGGCTCCATATGTGGTGGTGGTGTTGTTGTTGTTGTTGTTGAGGTGTTGTTGCATTCCACTTAAGAATCGCAGAGTGCTATGCATGTGCACAAAACGATCTCAGCACCTGGTGAGAACTCTTGAATCTGGAGCCTGATGGCAGGAAAATTAAACCCAGCAGTAATTATCTGCCCACCGGGTGTGTTTCAGATTAGTTACCAGTGTGCTCTCACCAGTCCTCCAGCACATCAGAGGCTTATTAAGGTGAAACGAGTAGCTTTCATCTTAATAGTCTCTTTTCTAAATACGTTAATTTGGAAACGTGTGTGCCAGGTGCAATCCACATTAGCCTCTGTGTGTTCTGCCAATTTGTCCAACAAACAGAGAGGCAATTAGGCAACCAATTCCTTATAGCATCGTTATCCATATAGAAGGCACAAGCACATTTAAGGTAAGTACCTATTGGTTTGTTTCAGCAAGCTTGTTCCAAATTCAAGGCTATTTCCAAGGCTGGCTTATCTACGAAGGAAAAGACTGGATATAATACTTGTGAAAGTCGATCTCATTGTGGAACAAAAGCACAGGTTGCTCTTTGTCTCCAATAACAGAAAAGGAATGTACACACAGGTTGTGATTCATCTCCTCTACCAGCATATGCATGTATCTTCTGTTTTGGTTCAAATTACCCATCTATGTACTGTTTAAATGCCTATGTGTGTACTATGCTCAGGCCCATCTATGTACAGCATAACTGCATGTTTGTGTGCAATGTTCGGCCCATCTATGTAGAGTCTAACTGCATGTTTTGTGGGCAGTGTTCAGACCACCTGTCTTTCTCGCCTTTAAACACACTCTAAGATATTTGGTACACTTGTTTCAGTAAGGGCACTGGTCGTATGTGAAAATTTCAATCAGGGATATTTCTCCCAAAGATTCAATTGCATTTATGTATATATTGCCAACATACTATGTGACGCTGTACAATAAGTTAACTAACACAAACAATCCAACAAAACTTGTATTGTCATACAGGAACAGTAGGTGAAGAGGGACCTCCCAAATAAGATTATCTAAAAGCTTGAGTTTTTCTCCATAGTTTGACCATTATCAATTCTGTTTGCTGCCGATATAAATTACTGGTGGATCTGACACATTGACGGGAGGTACAGAGCTCACACAACCCAAACCGGACCATCAACGAATACCCACAAGACGCACAGACCCTAACCGCATCAAGACTAACTTTGCCCAGGTTGACCAAAGTAAGACGAGCAACACAAAGCATTAATACAATCATTTAAGGAACACCAAATTTGCCTCAGTGGCCGATTCAGTACAGATATACGAATCGGGTGAACCCCGAAAACAAACAGCACTATGTGCAAGATCGCACAGCCATTCTCACTGTCAAATGTCAACTCCAACACATCCCTAGTTGCACATCACAATTTTCGTGAAACTTCACGTAAATATGAAAGCAACTACAGATGAAAGGGCTATGCTGTAAAATTGTATAATTGAAATTAACAGTAATTATTGCTCCTAACCTTCCCTACCCCTCTTTATTTCTGTACCCAAATTGAACTTGAAATAAAAATTGTCAAATTTTAAAAACATAAATAAATAAATTACTGGTGGAATTTTATTCTAACCTGCGGTTATCCTCAGTTTTGTCTGATTAGTATCAGATCCTCTGCTATCTGTGCAGGAAAGGGTTTAATGAGGTAAAAAATATTTTACCCTTGAGATTATAACGCCTATAACATATGAGATGCAGCATCGAGACATGAGTTGTTAGACTAAGAATTCACCTTCCTGTAAATCATCTATATTTTGAATCTAGTTTTATTCTACTTATGGAAGGTGTATCTTAAAAAACAGTCCATCCATAAAAGCCCTGTTGTTGTTTTTTTTTTTCTATGCTGGCCTGGTTTTCTAAGGGTTAAATTGTTGTCTACTAATACAATTGAGTTACACCTGCATGTAATTGATTGCCTATTTCACATTTCTGATTTGTCAGATTCAGGTCAGGTGAAGAGCAAGGGTTCTGGAACTTGGGCACTAGGCTGTCTTAGAGTCTCTCGCTGTCATGCCTTAAACCCTCCCGGTATCTCCTCGTACTTCCGGGTTTGACGGAGCTTAGCCACACCCCCTTTTGACGCGGTCTTCCTACTTAATGCGACCGCACCAGCTGATAGACGCTGGATTATTGAAATGCGTACCGCACTTACTAACCGGCTCAAGACTTCTCTGCGAACACCATATGTTACCGGACCGGACTGGAAGACTATTCAAATCCCCTTCATCTCTCCTCGTCCTCGACTATTGCCTGAACTCTCTTCAACCTCTCTCAGGAAACAAACTCCTCGGAGGAGAGCTTGGGAACCTGTTTTCCTACTTCTGGAAGCTAAGTAACATATAGCCTCTGTGATAAGAGTTACCATCTCTTAAGCCTTTATTTCTTTTACCAAAGTCTGCTATCAAGTTATCAAACAATCCAGTTACAGCGTTCCTCAATTCATATTATTATTCAAGTTCAGCCGCACCTGTCTTGCTACTGATAACTTCGAATTGAACAATCTCCTATAACTGCTTTCCATTTAACCTGTTAACTAATATGACAGACTCTAATTGATTCAGAACCTGTTCACTGAAAACTGAATGCAACCGTTTATTATTTAAAGATACAGTACCTGTAATTCTGGAACTGAAGTCTCAGTACCTTCTAAGTGTCCTAATAAAATATCGAAGTCCTAAGAAATCTGCAGTTGTGTTCCTTATCAATTAATGTAGACGTGACACTCGCTTTCTTTTCTATAGTGATTGTTACCAAGTCAGTCTCTGGGCATTTAAGCTGCAGCCCTTCTGTGGATTTCTAAGTTCCATCTTAGCTGTGCTTTGGATAATGTGTAGTTCCTCCCTCGAAGCAATCAAATGTTAATATTTTAGACTATACATATAACAATTTTAGGATGTGTTTCTCTATTCAATATGAAACCCAGACTTTCTGGTAGTAGAAATACACAGCTTTTTATTTGTACTTTATGTCCATAGTGAGCATTTCATTTTCCTAGTTTCTTTTAATAACCTCCACTCACTTTCCCTGGGTCGTGTCAAATTTATATCATCTTCCAGCATGGCCGTGTTTCTTAGATTGGCAATTGAATTGGGAAGGGTCAGCCAACTTCTGTGAGTTGGGCTAAAACTAGACTATTAACTTCCAGTAGACGTGCAATTCGTTTCGGTCCGAATATGAATTCGGACGAATTTAGGGCAATTTGGACATTCGGGTACTTCTGAATGTCCGAATGTCCGAATGTCCGAAGCACAGTATTGCCTAAGTACTAATATACTTACCCAGTGAAAGAAGAAGAATGTTACATTGTAAACAATTTTAAATAAAAAGTATACAAACATAGCCAGGATTCAGCTGTAAACATTTGCAACACTTACAACAATCAAGTAACATACATTCATATAAAATGTAAGTTACTTGGCCAGTCAATGTAATGACAGGAATGAATTCCCATGGTATTAGGGAGCTATCTACTAAAAGGCTGAAAGACCTAAATTGGTCTTTCAGCCAAATTTACTAATACTAAGTAAAGATTACTTCGTATTAGTAAATTATGCCCTTACTCACTATACTGCGAGTAGGGGCATGTCTAGTAAACAGTGAGCAGCCTGTGACTGCTCACTGTTAAAAAAAAAAAAAAAAAAAAGGTTCCCCTTCCCGAGCCCCCTCCCCTGAGCGGTGGGTGGGGCCCCTAAATACTAAAAAGGGTGGGGGGGACCTAAGGTCCTCCCCCCCGACCCCCACCCCTGAGCGGCGGGTCCCCAACCCCCCCCCCCCAAAAAATGATCCCCCTACCTACCCCCCTCACCCTAAAAATAATGAGGTGGGGACCTTTAACTAAGAACCTGTAAAGGGGGCGGGGCCCAGGGCCAGATGAAGAGCCCAGTGGGCCTGGAGCTGACAATTATGATGGGCCTAATTACAGAATCTTATCGACCAAAAACACTAAAACAACCATACCTCCCAAGCGTCGTGTATCTGATGGAGATGGTGTTGGAGGGGAAGGATGCAGCTATACGAAAACACATACTCTATGCTAATCTCTCTCTAATTTATGCTTTCATCTTTCAAGTAAATCCATACCCCCTAATAGCATTGTCCAGTGAAGCAGGAAGTCAATGGGCAGGGTAAAAGGGTGGGCCACTGACGCGAATCCAGTGACCAGACCTGTCAAAAGGGGTGAACATGCCCAAAAAGCGGGCATGTTTGTCCAAAGAATTGAAAGGCCAGCCTGGCATGAATGCATGTCAGGCTGCCTGCCAATCATGCAGGCTGTCCAACTAAGGGCTATGCAGGCAGCACCCTGAGCTTGACATAAATTCATCAAATGATGTGCCTACTCCACGCTTTCTAAGGACTGTCCCCTAGCACTCACATGTCCACTTGTCTCCTTATTGTCTTACTAGCAGGCAGAAGTTCCTGGTATATAGTCTGGGACAGAGTAAAGGTGTAGGTAGTGAGTGTAGAAGAAAGGGAACATGCCACAGTATTAGAGAAACCCAAGTCTGCATTACCTAAACTAATTTTATTGTCAGCCAGTCAACACAAGTTTTGTTGCCATACAACCCTCTTAAGCTTCCAAACTTAAAGGGACACTATACTCACCAGAACAACTACAGCTTATTGTATTTATTCTGATAAGTAGAATCATTCCCTTCAGGCTTTTTGCACTATACACTGTCTTTTCAGAGAAAATAACTCCACTAGCCACTACTTAGATGGATGCTAGTGGTGCTTCCTGGGGCAGTACTGCCTAGTGTGCAGCACTGCCACTCAGTGTCTCCACCCTCTGTATGCAGACTGAACTTTCCTCATAGAGATGCATTGATTCAATGTATCTTTATGAGGAGATGCTGATTGGCAAGGGCTATGTTTGACTTGTGCTGGCTCTGCCCCGATCTGCCCAGTTGACAGTCTCAGCCAATCTTATGGGGAAGCATTGTAATTTGCTCAGACCACCACTTCTGATTATGTCAATTCAGAGGCAGAGCCAGCATCTGCAGACTTGAATACAAGTAAGATTTTACTATATTTAGGCAAGAGGGGGCCAGGGGGGGCTAGATGGTGTTTTTTTACATAATAGGATCAGAAATACATGATTGTGTTCCTGACCCTATAGTGTTCCTTTAAGCAAGAGTATGTGAAGAGTAGTTAGGGTTGCCACCTTTCTTGGAAAAAAAATACCAGCCATAATCATTTGTATAATTAATTAGTTATGCATGACATCACATGATGTAAATCACAAGGAGTGACATAAGAGAAAATTCTGTAAAATCACCAACAAACTACTCACAGTTTTATTCTGCTGTATAGATGAATTGCTCCGAGTGTCTCCCTGTCTCCCAGTGTCTGGCTCGCAAGTCACCCAGTGTCTCAGTGTCCCTATGTATCAGTGTCAGTGTCCCCATGTCACCCAGTCCCATAGTCTCATAGTGTCCCCATGTATCAGTGTGTCCCCATGTCTCAGTGTGTCCCCATGTCACTAGGATACTAGGGGACACAGTGAGACATGGGGGCACTGGGAGACTGAGACACTTGGGGACACTGGGAGACAAGGGGGTACTTGTGAATGCAGACATGGGGACACTGGGAGACATGGGGACACAGACATTTGGGGACACTGGGAGAAATGGGGACACTGAGACACTAGGGACACAGAGACATGGGGACACAGACACTGGGAGACAAGGGGACACTGAAACATTTGGGGACACTAAGACACTAGGGACATTGAGAGACATGGGAACACAGACACTGGGAGATATGGGGACACTGGGAGACTTGGGGACACTGAGGACACTGGCTGGGAGACTAGGGGAAACTGGGAGCCATGTGGACACTGAGCCACTAAGGACACTGGCTGGGGGGCACTGAGAGACATGGGGACACTGTGTCCCTAGTGTCTCCATGGCTCAGTGTCTCCCAATGTCCCTATGTCTCTCAGCGTCCCTATGTCTCACAGTGTCTCCTAGTGTCTGTGTCCCCATGTTTTCCAGTGTCCACAAGTATCTGTGTCCCCAGGTCTCCCAGTATCCCCTAGTGTCTGAGTGTCCCCATGCCGACCTGCTGCCTTTCCCCCATCCCTCACTTACTTGAGCTGCTGTCTGGACTCTTTGTGCTGTGTAGCTGTTCCCCCACGGATCAGTGAGTAGTAGAGAGAGGCAGGGAGATGCTGTAACTTCCTATCCCTGCCTCTCTCCACACACAGTGACAACTACTGCCCGGTGCTGGTATTGCAGTGTAATCTCTGATTATACTGAGAAAAATACCTGCATTTGTATTGCCGATATTACTGCAATACCTGCACAGCCCGGCAGCCTCAAATACTGTATGTGCCAGTAAAATACCAGTCAGGTGGCAAACCTAAGAGTAGTGTGTGTAAAAAAAAAAAAAAAAAAAAAAAAAAAAAAAAAAAATTATATATATTTTTTTTTTTAAATGGGCCTATTCCATGGGCCTGGGCCTGGAGCTGCAGCTCCATCAGCCCCTATGTTAATCCGGCCCTGGCGGGGCCTGAGCATGGAGCTGAGAGGACGCTAACCTCAGGAGCTCCTGCAACAAGCATGACACAAAACGGATTCTCACAACCGAAACAACGACTAATCGTGACACAAAGGTCAACAAACGAGAGGTGACACTGAGCGGAACACAATGACACCACCCAAGCCACAGGACGAATGCTATCCACTCGACAAGTGTCAGAGGCCTACTCACGTGGCGGACGCAGGAGGGACGGCCGCTCTCCTGCTGCCAAGACTGGCTGCCTCTATGTACATGGGCCCTCGTTCCCCCCCTCTGGACCGGTGGGGGTCATCCCGGTCTACCTACCTACCTACAAAGAGCGCTCCACTTCGGGACACTCCAGGGCACAACCCCAACCAACAGACACCACGAGGCCCAACCAAGATGGCCGACGGAATTGCACATGGTCTGGCCCTGCAGGGCCAAAAGCATCCGACCCACTCACCTCTGGCGTCTACGGCTACACTGGATGCCGCCTTTGAGCTCTTCTGGGCGAAATGGGAGGCTCGCTTGAGAACGGCGGCACTGGTTGCTCGGACAGCACGGGAGACTTGGAGGCAACACGAAGAGGAATTACAGAGGCCCAGGTCGGGCAAGATGGCCCCAGACATAGCAGCAAACAAACGCGCACGTCCACCTGGGCAGAGACCCACCAGGAGTACAGCAGCAGCACAACAACCCCGCAGGAAGAAAGCCATTAGACGCGGTCATCGGAAATTGTGTCAGAAAAGCAGTTGGAGACTATTGTACTGCTTCCCACACGGGAGGAAATGGGACGCTCTGCACCTGCAGACATGTAAGAACGGAGAATCATTCTGGTATAACACCTATTGCAAAGGACTGGCAAACACTTGTAATTACCTACCGAATGATCCAATGCACAATAGCAACCCTCTGAAGCTGCATCTCCAAATCAGGTTGGCATATCAGGCCTCCAGGGTGGGCATAGGCTAACAGAGGTGAACAACCACGGGGACTTACACTACCCACCATTGTTTTGCCGCACTGCCCAAACACACACAACCTTTGGACAATGCCTCCGTGTTAAATTTTTATTATGACTTCTACTGTTATGGTTATGTGTTCTTGTACCCTTGGATATTATTTTTAATGCAGTAGCCAGGCAGATATCCCAGACCACCAGCCTACTTAAGAGTTCTTCTGCTGTAGATATATTTTGGCTAAGGATAGGCTTGATAGGTCACCCAGGGACCTAAAACCTGTTTTTATCACTTACCGGTTTACTATCTCTGACCCACTTTCTTATCTTGAGGCCAGTGTTACGTTGATTACCTAACTAACTTGAAAATACTTACAAGAATGGGTACACACTTACATACCATAATATTGTTTTGCTTCTGCCTTGCTTTCTCAGCTCTTACCTACTGCTGTAGCACTGTAATACACAACGTGCATTCTGTTAACCCAGCACCCTACTAAGCGAGATATTATAGTTAACCACAATGCACATAGCATACATGTTTCATAGCCTGCCGTTAAACTTAATCTACACCGTGTAAGCCTCGCTTTTTGATTGATTTTCTGTATCAAACCACGCTGATACACCTGTTACTACACTACACCTGTTACTATACACTGCTGTATAGAATAACTCTCAAGAGTTACGTCAGGTACAAGCTGTAACAGATAAAGAAATGAAAAATTGAGTTAGTGCAATTCTTATTAATTGCATATACTGTTTTACCACGCATACCTGATCAGACCAACACTCGATTAATAACACCATAAAATTGTGCTGATCCTCTACTTGCCGTGTTTGACAATGTACACACTACTCCCACAAACTGAATGTACCAGCTGACAACAATAATATAAAAATGTGCCTTGTAATCGATTGACCCGCATGTTTAGCGACGAAACCGCATGAGGACTGCTCTCGGGGCACCTCACGCCTGCTTGTAACTTTTATGTGCACAACAAAAATAAAGAATTAAAAAAAAAAAAAAAATAATAACTTACCATTCGATGTTTTCTTTTTCTTCTAAAATCTTATTTTTTCAGCCCCCAAAAAAGGCCAAATAAAAAACCATAATAACCGACGCAATTTAAAAAAAAAAAAAAAATTGGTTACCTAATCCACCAATCAAAGAGTTATGAGTCAAATTACACAGCGTGGGAAAATTCCAAAGAACTTGTTTGATTTACCTGTCAGAGCACTCTGATTGGATGGCTTAAACCCACCAATCAGAGTGCTCTGAGCCTAATTGCAGGGCAAGGCTTTATAAGCCTTCCCTGCCCTGCAGAGCTCAGTCTGTGTGGAGCCCTCGCAGGGTGAAGGATTATTTTTTTTTGGCGCTTTTTTTTTTTTAAATTGCGTCGGTTATGTTTTTTTTATTTGGCCTTTTTTGGTGGGGAGCCGGGGGAGGACCATAGGTCCCCCCCCCTTATTTTACTGTAGGGCCCCCATCCACTGCTCAGGGGTGGGGGCCGGGGGGAGGACAATAGGTCCCCCCCCCCCCATCGTTTTACTTTAGGGTCCCCACCCGCTGGTGGGGGCCTATTTTTTATTTATTTTTTTAAGTGTGCAGCTACAGGCTGCTCACTGCTTACTTGACATGCCCCTACTCGCGGTAGGGGCAAAATTTACTAATACCAAGTAATTTTTACTTAGTAATTTAGGTCTTTCAGTCTTTTGGTAGATAACTCCCTAATACCGGTGGAATTAGGGAGTTATCTACTAAGCGGCTGCAATAGAAGTGCAGAAGTCCCAAAATTCTGAATTGTCGAAGTTGCCGAATTGCAAAAATTCCGAATTTCAGGAATGCCGAGCCGAACCGAACCGAAAATTTTCCCCATGCACATGCCTAACTTCCAGTTTGTACTCCTTTCAAGAGGATAATTTGTATTTTATAAAGCAAGGTTTCAGTATGTTTATGGTTTGATTTTAGCTCACCATTTTATTTACATACCCTGTCTTACACCACAAGGGTCTGCTGTGTAGCCCATCAGAGGCAGATTATTATAGGTGTCGCTGGAGTAGCTAGTCCACGCTTATGCTTTAAAATAAGTTCAAATGGCTACCATATATGTGGACCGTTTTATGATTTCTTTGTTTCCATTCTGAAGTGAGCTACACCTACTACAATGATCATAAAGTCAGTTTGATCTGATTGGAGCACCAGTTTTCCACTAGTCAGCCTGTGCTGTGAGAGGGAGAGTTTTACAGTGAGATGGTGGCATCTCAATCACACCTGGAAGAGCCCAGACATTGTGTAAGCTGTTTGATTTTCATCACACATGTAGGCCATTAATACTATGCAGTGGAAATGGTAATTCAGCTTCTCTTGTTAGTCTCTAGGCCTTTGCAGACCAACATACTAAATGTCCAGAGGTGTAGAGTTTGGATATATGCATATTTTTCCACTTCTGAAATGTATGCTATTTATGCATATGATTTTTTGTTAAATCCTATATTTCTTTCTAGTTATCACATTACCTATGTGCAGATATATCTTGCAGCTTTCCCCTCTTTTTCACAAGTGATTTCCAAAGATTAAGCCGGGGTTTACGGTATTTCAGTAGCTTAAGGTTTTTTGTATTTTGTATAACACTTAAACACTAAAATTGTGATCACCAAAATTCTTCCAGACTTTCCTATTTTTTCCTATTTTCTGTTTGGTTGGTGTAGGTATTTGGCTATAGCAAATCACCCTATAAATTATGGTATATATAAATGTTTCATGTAGGTAGGTTTGTCTGTATAAATGACTAACTACACTAAACCCCTTAAAATGCCACCAATGGAAATATGAATGAGCAATTGCCCTTCTCTATTCTGAAGACTGAGAGCATAAGTTTCCTCAAAATCTTGCCTTGTCTGTATAAGTCTATTTCCATTTATTTGCATATTAAAATGCAAGTGTTGTCACATTTGGATTTGAGCTCTGGAAGAGCTGATTACTAACCGTGTTTAGGTTCTAACACAGTTTAAAACTGGTGTTCCAGAATTACTCCAGTAGGCAGTCCCAGCAGCTGGGGATGGTATACCTTGTGATTCAGGAGCCATAATCCACAGGCTCCTGTATGGTGGGTTCTCTAGTTTTTATCTTGCTATATCATCCCACTTGTTATGACTGCCGCTTGGAAAAATCTAAAATTTTTCTTACCCTACTTTTTTTACCCGCAGTCCAATCCATAGTCATGACTTCCCTCCCTTTAGAAATAAAAAAAAAAAGTGGTAAACCTATATCCTATTAGCTTGTTATATACTGGGAGCTCAGGGTGGAGTTGCCCTTTATAAAGCTAGGAGGGGGAGGAGACTGCATTGTGATTTTAACCTTTTCAATGCTACCTGTCCTGTGACGAATGGGCAACTACATCCCACTTGTTATGACTGCCACTTGGACTATGGAAAAATATTGACAGAAAGTAAAAAACAAAAATCCAGTCCTTCCTCAAATTTTATGGAGTTGGCTCAGCTTTTGTCCTAAATGTCATTCAAAATCTGCCCACTACCCAAGTAGAGTTCCTCAACCTCCCTTCACATTAAAAACCATCCTCATTTTAATGCATTATTTCCATCTTCTTACACATCTGCTCGACAGTACCCTTTCCAGATTCTCCCCTCCCAAAATCGTATTTACCTAGATAATAGCTGGATTTTCTTTAGCAAAGACAGAAACACCCAAACAGACTTTAGAAAATCTTTATTCACAATACAACTGAATACACATTTATATATAAGCAGTTTATAAATACGAGAGCATAAAAAGATAAAGGAAAAGATAAATTAAGATTTGATGGATGGGTGTAGGTCAGTGCAATCTTGACTAAATTGCTAGAGGAACTTCCTACTTTACTGTATGATGCAGGCATATCCAGTAACAAGTTTTGTTTTTGTTTTAAATCAGAAAAAAAGTATATATGATGCCCAGTGGTTACTGTACATTCACTGCCAGCTTCCTTTTTTAGACTGCTAAATCTTTGGTTCCAAGAATAAAACGCACTCAAAGGGTGAACTGACATTTTCACAGTAATGCTACAATCAGAAGAGGATATTAGAATATTGCTTAACCTTGCACATCAAATGCAGTCTCCCTAACAGGAAGATCGAAAGGTGTAAGTTTTTAAAATGCAAATTTGCAGCCAAGAATGTGCATTGTGATAGAAGAAGACTTTACAAGCAAATGTGTGGGAAGGTAAACAAAAAACCTAAACAAAAAACCACAAAAAAAAACCAAAGGCAGCTACAAACAACATTTTGCAATTCTAGGAATAAATGTATTCTTGAAATAAGTTTACACAAGATGGGATTATTCACCAAATAAAGGAATTGAATTATGAAACCATTTTACACCAACATAGCCACCAAGATGGAGGGGAACTGGGAACATATTTTAGACTATTTTGGCCTAAAATGGTCAATTCTCCACAAATCCAGGCTTTGTTAATAAAACCAGAAGTGTTACTACAATGCAACAAGTGTTTCCTGCAGTATCTTGAAATCTGGGCCCATGGTCAGTTTTCTTTCAATAAAATGCACACAAAAAAACCCCAAGAGAAATGTACTCTACATGAGGTTTCCCAATTCAGAGATACTTCATATTTGAGAAGAGCTTATGCAACCATTTGATACAGTAAAGCTTTGTGAGAGACAGCAGCAAATTAATACCAAGTTTCAACCTTTATGGGGTAAATTCTACTGTACCAGAGGCCCAGTGTAATCTTGTCAGGGCAAGGCTAGTTCTTTGTTATATACAGTGCAATACAGTACAATAGTTTTTGGGGGAATTAAAATTACAGTGAAAGGAATGTTCTAAACATTATGAAGCTAAAGAAAAAAACCAATATAAAAATCTAAACTACACAGCAAGAATAAACAAAAAGCAGCATTTCATGATTGTGCATACTCCATAAGTCTAATGAAAGGTTTACTTTATCATGCCCTGCAAAGATGTTCCAGAGATCAAAGCATAGTGAATGCTCGAGAAGACCCAGTACCCACAGGGTTTTGGATGATCAAGCCACTATAATTTCCATGTAAGTGAGGACTGGATGCCAGGGTTAAAGGGATGTCACGAGAGCCAAAAAGCACCCCTTCTCCAATTGGGTAGCCTCAATTAAAATTGACTAAGTTAGCCCTGAGTAACTACATTAACAGATCAGCTTAAGGGAGAGCTTGCAATAAGTAGGGCAGTGGATGTTTCCAACTTCCAGCTTTAAAGTCCATAAAAACTGCTCCCAGTGTATACAGGTAAAGAGTACATTAAAAATTCTATTGATATTACTGAAATAGACATGTAAGACTAAACACCGAGTGCTGGAGCAGTGCACTCAAAGTGTTAAGAATAAAAAACTAAAAGCATCACTTTTAATAAAGTGAGATACAAGTTTGTTCTTTACTTTGATTACTAATTTGCCCATTCTGAAGTGGGGAGTAAAAAAAAAAAAAAAAAAAAAAAAAAAAGGAAATGTAAAATTGCATGATTTTTTAAATTTTAGAAAATAAATGTAAAATACACAAACAAAAATAAATAAACTGCAAGACAGACTTCTTTACAGATATAACCAACCCTCTCACAGCATAGTGATCCAGATATTAGAACTGCTTAGAAGTCAAAGGGTTAAAGAAAAATAAAATGCTACAGTGAAGCTAATGTCTTGAACGGCCACCTTCAAAGGCATGATGTTCTTCATGGGCTGCAAGAGAGAAAAACAACATGTATTTCATTATAATATTGAAACCCTGCTGCAAACTAGTCTCCCTTGTGTATGCATACACACAAGATACATAGGATATTTGCACACAAAGGTAGGTGAGCAAGCAGTCTTTATTGAAGAGTAAAAACCTACAGCATAGGAATCTGCAATATCTGACATGTTTCATCCGCATTTAATTCATGAGAAACCAGCGGTCTGCAGTCTCAGTGTCGTCACTAAGAAAAGGAATTACATACATTGCTACCGTTGACTGCGGTGGATCAGCTAAAGGGCGAATTAAACTCTTCCCTGCATTTTAGAAAACAAAATTACACATAGAAGATTTTAATACTATGCTAAATAAGATAAGGATAGTAAGATTTGTTTAAATACTTACGTTTATAAAATACAGCTTTGAAAGATGTGTTTGGCAGAAGTTTGTAAATTTTCTCTAGAACAGTTGCTTCACCTACAACACAGGCATTTCCATTCCAAACTTGAACTATATCTTCACGGTCACGGACACTTACACTGACGCCAATCACTTCATCATCTAGCAAGAGAACCACAGAATGAATCAAGGGAAGGGGTGGGTGAAGAGTTTAGCAAGGCATATAACAGGAGACCATTTACCTCTACCGCATATCCATGTTCAGTGTTGCTGCCCATTGATGCCTCTGGTCTCAGACAAGTTCTGTATCAGGGCATGCACTTTCAAAAGTAGTGCATCATGGGCACAGCATTGCAATAATTAACACTTTATTAAACCAACAAGCAATACCAGGCAAAAGATTGGCACAGTCAACAGCTAACCTTTATGCATTTGGTGATATAAAGGGTGTATATAAAAATCATATTTTGTTTTTAACATTGACAGTCCTTAACCATGTGGATCATTTCATTAGATTAATTTAGTTTTGCCAGCCCTCTTTATTAATGAGACATGCATGATGTCACTGTTTAGGCACCATGATATATCAGACCTAAAAAAAAACTCTAAAGGGAATACCAATATGGAATAAACCAAGGTACTTTTATTGAGAAAAAAAAAAAATTAAACTTACCAATTGCACAATGATCTGTAAACTGCTCTCCGATGGTAGCCAGTAGTAATTCTTTCCAAACCAAAGCCTAGAGGATAAAATAAGATTCAGGAAAAAAAAAAAAAAAAGCCATGAACCACGAGCAGACAAATCCTTTAAGCACAGAACTACTCAGTATTAGAGTGGGGACTTTACAAGAGGCTGATTTTTAAAAACCATTTGCAAGTCAAAATTGATACCCAGGTTACAACAAACATGTCCAAACCCCCTCTCGCCCCCCCAAAAAAAAAAAAAAAAAAAAAAAAACCAAATGTCATTGCTCTGTGTGGAAATACGTACTGAGCTTTCCTTGGGAACTTTCATTTTCCATACCCCTCCCTTGGCATTACTTTCTTCTTCCCTGCATAGAAAAGTAAAGGAGTAATTTAGTACAAAAAAAAGATAGTCTTGCACAACATACATTGCTGTTAAGTTCACTGCAGAAAGATGGCTTCTGTTTAGCAGCAAGCCTTCTATACAATGTTGCCATGCGCCATTTAATAACACACCTCAGGTTTTACAGCAGTAGCAAAGTCATTAACCCCTTAAGGACCAAACTTCTGGAATAAGTGGGAATCATGACATGTCACGTGTCCTTAAGGGGTTAAAGGAACACTAGTTACCTAGATTACTTTAGCTAAATAAAGCAGTTTTAGTGTATAGATCATTCCCCTGCAATTTAACTGCTCAATTCACTGTCATTTAGGAGTTAAATCACTTTGTTTCTGTTTATGCAGCCCAAGCCACACATCCCCTGGCTATGATTGACAGAGCCTGCATGAAAAAAAAAATGGTTTCACTTGCAAACAGATGTAATTTACCTTATATAATTGTATCTCAATCTCTAAATTGAACTTTAATCACATACAGGAGGCTCTTGCAGGGTCTAGAAAGCCATTAACATAGCAGGGGATAAGAAAATCCTAATTAAACAGAACTTGCAATAAATAAAGCCTAAATAGGGCTCTCTTTACAGGAAGTGTTTATGAAGGCTGTGCAAGTCACATGCAGGGAGGTGTGACTAGGGTTCATAAACAAAGAGATTTAACTCCTAAATGGCAGAGGATTGAGCAGTGAGGCTGCAGGGGCATGTTCTATACACCAAAACTGCTTCATTAAGCTAAAGTTGTTCAGGTGACTATAGTGTCCCTTTAAGACTTTGTACAACAGATCAAAATTGACATAGTTTACACATTTTAAATATTCATGGTTATAAAGCAATACAATTTGATGCTCCCAGCCATTTCAGATGATCTAGCACCAGTGTTAACAGATCTTTACTCATGTTTAAGAGAAAACAGTCACAATACTACAATATTTTAATGAGCCGTTAGATGTTTCCTCTATATTAGTGATGGCAACCCACTGCAATGCAGGTGTTCTAGCCATTATTCACATAGTACAAGTAGTCTGCAATGCAAAGACAATTTGAATTGGCTAAATGCATAGTTAGTTATTGATAGTTGTGAAGTTCACTTTAATCAGTGAATTAAATTGGCCTCACATTACCAAGATCCATGAGAAAAGTCGGTCTGAATTTTTTGCCAAGTTTACAAAACTGAAAGCCAGCTGCCTTTTAGCATTTAGTGAATAGCTCCTATTGCATCTTTATCAGTGAGAATGTGCCATTATAAAGTAATATCACACGATGCATGTACTTTTGTAAGCATGGTACCAGGAAATCTATGGTCTTACAGATCTGAGGACTTTTCATGTGGTACATATTGAAACCAAGCAAAATAGTAGGCTGAACATTTAATGCAAGGAAATTGACCACTAAAAAAAATGAAATACATTCCTATGTGAACTCACCAAAGCGGCTTTCTCTCTCCCCTCATCAAGTGGTAGCTACATCGCAGCGGGAGATTTGTAACTGGTGGAATATTATTATACACACTCCAGAAACTCTACAGAGGGAAGGAAGAAAGATTACATTAAATATGGTTTATACTAGAGAAACCAATAAATCTAGACATACACCTATAGGATCTTGGAGAGAGATTGTCATGCAACTTTACAATACACATAGTTAATATGACAGCACCACTGAAATCATTTTGGAAAGCAGTCTACCCCAAGGGGTAATTACAAATATGGTCCAACATTTATATTTTGTACTGTTGGAAAGCACTATGATTTGTAATACCTATAAACAAGCCTCATTTATTTTTAAGAGTAGAAAGATCTAAACCCAACTCTTAAATGAAAGCTACCTTGGGAAACACTTTTTTAATCCCTCAGTCAATGGAAGCCTCTTGTATTAAAGAACCATACAGATTATCAATTGCTGGCCCTGCCATAAATACCTGTTTTGATGTACACACCCATAGGTTTAGTTCAGCCATTTGCTTACTACAGAAATCCCTAATGAGCAGGTACAAAAATAAAGTCTAACTGTACATTTTCCATAGTACAAGCAGCAGTTAGTTTCCCATTTTCTCTCAAGACAGGCCGTACCAAAGGCACTGCCTGGACAGTCTTTGCACCAGAACCATTACAGCTCTATTGAGTCTGGTGCTTTGAAAGGAACACACCAAGGCCCAGGACCACTACAAAGTTTCCATATCACAGCCCACACAGGAATAAATAAACACTGCATTACCTTCCATTAGGGTACCATCGTTTCAAATAAATATACATAAGGCAGCGATTGAGCAGACCACCACACTGGGAAACTGCAACATTTAACTTATAAGTTCCATTCTTAATCTGAGACCTCAGATGACAACTTACCTAGGTCCTGCTGGGTACACTTGAGTCTCCTTGCAGGAGCATCCTGTTAGTACCACTAAGCTAAGCAGTGTTGTGCTCAGCTGACTCAGCCAATGAACACTGTCAGATGGAAAAAGCAACAACCCATCTGTGATTTTGCCTTTATTTCCCCTTGACTCATTGCATGTTTAAATTTGTTTGCATGATTGCCAGAAAGTTCAGAGTTAATCATTGATTAACCTGAGGGATACTAGGGTCATGGTTTCCCTAGCCTGCATGTAATTTATTAAGAGACCAGCTATAACCCACGCGGCCTGAGTACATTTAACTCTCAAACTGCTAACCTTTGCTGAAGAATGGGTATGAATTTTTGTGAAGTCATATTTGAATCTACTGACAATACAGTAGTATTAACAAAAGAGCAGTACAAGACTGCTGTATAAAAAAAGTTTGACAAGAAACTTGTCCAGGTATCATCAAGAATATCAAGTCACACTAGTGTGTGTACAGTACAGAGTGGCAGCTGAAGACTGCTTGCATTTTATTTACGTTATTAGAATATGTCTTAAGATACTAAAGGCTTATAAGTAGTATTGTCTGTAATGTTACCCTGAGCACACAAGTGTAGTAGAAGAATATACAGTCATTACTAAAATGGTATATTTTGAACACCAAGAACTGCTTAGGTTTCAGAACTGAAGTGGGAAGCAGAATGGGTTTTATTTCCTCTGTGCATTACATTCTCCATAAATAGAGGAAAAAAGGTCAGAGACTTTAATTCATATAGGCCAATCTCTTCCTCCCTCCCCCCCAGCAAACATAACTCACCAGTTTTGTTTAATAAATTACATAGGTCTAAAATCTATTCCTTTAACAGCAGTTTTCAAGCATGCTTTGGTTATCTTCACACCAAAAATGCTGTATGTGTGGCCAAATTGTGACTAGCTTGCTGGCATGACTATCCAGTAGTCCCTAGAATCATTCTGAACATCTGGTCATGGACTAGAGATATTTCATACACAATTTTTGCTAGCTCCCTTACCTGGACAGTTTGCACTGTATATATTTTTTTCAAGTTTGATTCACATTCTGCTGCTGTTGTTCCTGGAAGAGACCTGGAAAACAAAAAAAGAAAAAGATGGTAAATTCAAACTGCAAGCGACTCGAGTTGTGTGTGATCAAACAAGCATGTTATTTGCCATAGCGCATAGTGCATAAAAAGTCTGCCAATTAAATGCATGAGAATGACCCCCCTCAATATAGTAAAATCTTACTTTTGTTAAAGTCTGCAGCTGCTGGCTCTGGCCATTATCTGCCAGGTGGCTGATACCAAGTGTTGCTCTGAGCCAATCACAATGCTTTCCCATAGGATTGGCTGAGACTGTCAAGGTGGCAGAGCAAATGAGCCTTGTCCAATCCACTGAATTAATGCATCTGTGAGTCAAATTCAGTGTCTCCATGCAGAGGGAGGAAACACTGAATGGCAGTGCTGCACAATTCAGCACTGTCCCAGGAAGCACCTCTAGTAGCCATTTGAGGAGTGGCCAGTGGAGGTATCCCAGGCTGTAATGTAAACACTGCATTTTCTCTGAAAAGACAGTGTTTACTACAAAAGGAAATGCATGAGAATGGCCCACATTGGGTTTCTTCACTTTGCATATACTTTGAACATGTGTAAAAAAATTTAAATAAAATAGCAATTTGAGGCAAATTGCATCTGACATGCAATTAAACATTTTGTTCTGCTGGCAGTCAGAAACCCAGTAGTGTTCCTTCCTGGTTGGTTAGCTCGGTGAGACAGCAATTGCACTGAGCAACTGCCTTGCAAAGACTTCTCATTGAGCTGCATTGGGAAGTCTGAACAGGTACAGAAAGTATAATCAGTTACAAAAGAAGGGCTGGAAAAGGTGTCAGACAAGATATGCAGCTTTTATACCCACAATTAAATCAATTATTTATTTTTATTAAATCTCTCCTACCAAGCAGGACAAATCTGTAAAGTGGTTGTTACAGAAGACAAAACATGGATGAAGTAGAGTATATGGTGGTAGTGTATAGTGACTGAATCTCTTTACATTAATATAGTAGCTTTGATATATGATGCACTGAACACCTCATTTGATAGCTTATTTGTATAAGCAACATTAAAGTGAATACATTTTAAAAAAGTGCATAAACACATCAGTTTTGTGTTTAATAATTTCTATACAAGTGCAAATGAAGAAAAATTCACCATTTAGTCCAGATACATAAAAGATATGACTAGGATTTCAGTTATATTTAGAAGTAAAAAAAAAAAAAATTGCAAGAAGTAAATTCCATTTTTAAAGCTAAACCTTTATATATTAAAAAAAACACACACTGGGATTACAACTTTAAAGACACTACAGGCACCAAGACAACTTTAGCTTTATTAAAGGAGTTACGGTGTACAACACATGACCCTGCAGTCTCACTGCTCAATTTCATTTAAAGCAATTTTGTCCTAGTGCAGGGTATCATTTAGCACATATCCAGGCTTCCACTGAATCCATTTGACTCTTGCGATTGCACTAGTCAACACAAAGCATCCATTGAGTTACAACACAATGTATACATTTATAGAAAGCACATTCCCTGGACCATATGAGAGTCTTTTAACACCAACATCTGAAATGTGCTGGTTATATTAAATGTTGTGTTTACAGATATCCCATGAAAATAAAATCTGGGTAAAGTAATTTAAAGCTTACATTACAGTGTGTTCTGTAACGTGGAAAAGCAGCATGAGAAAGATCTCATGCACAAACTGCAGCTCCTGCTTGCTGCCACTGCTGATGACAGTGGTTAATTCTTGGGCAACTGGCAAACTCTGCATGCCACTGTGCTGGTAGTGATTGTCACCAGAGAGATTTGAATGGCCTGCTAGTCCTATATGATTATAAGCTATTCACAATTGCGGAGCACAAATCACCAAATTGCAGGAGTTTATAGGGGCATGTGTAACACACAGCTCATCTGTCAGTCTCAGGACACCAATTGTGGCCCACGCTGATCAAAGGGACTTCTATGTACAGAGTGATACCTGGGGATTTCATAGAACCATACTGGTACCTGAAAGCTATGATACCATATATTGTCAACAGGCTTTAAAGCCTTGCAAGACGGCATAGACCATCACACGGTCTGTCTGGCACTGCACTGTGCCCGTTCCTGACCGCCTACTTGATTGACCTAATTAGAATGGATGATATCTGCAACTTCAAAGCTTTCACCACAGGAAAAGCAATGGATTGGCTGAAACAGTCAATGAGGCAGGACAGGCCCAAACACTGGTTTGGCCAGTCAGCAGCATATCATAGGGATGCATTGAATCAAGTTGTGTTTGTCAACCAACCACTCCTACAATAAACATGTTCATTAAAGAGAGACAGTATTTGACAAACTGAAACATCACTATGTGGGGAGGCAAGGTAGGATGTGGACGACAAGAGATAGACAAGACATTGTCATTTGAGCTTTTCATAAATATCCTGACAATCAAGTTATATACATGACAGAAGGGACTGGTTTGTCACAGGAAATGGACAATACTGATTAATATGGAGACTGGCAAAACATCAGGTGTAAAACAAACCTGTAGTTAGAGGAACACTTTTGTTAGCATTAGTTTGCCTTCCCAACACTATAGGGTTCCTATAAAAGGAAACTATCGTTTACCAAACAAATACAATATGTAACAGATCCCTCCCAACCTCTGGTGGATGTGAAACAAACAAGGGAATTACAACTTACACATCCATTCGTTTCATCCCTCTGTTCGTCTGGTTCCGTGCGAATTTCGCGTGTAATACAGAGGTGGCCGCCATTTCGGGACTTTGCACGTGTTCGCGGCCATCTTGTGTGCGAACAGCGGTGTTTGCCTGTAACCGCATGGAACTGAAAACGGATACGCAAACAGGCGAACACCGCTGAGTCCTCCAGACCTCCATAAGTTCGTATGGAAACTACCGAACGTCCCCTCGTTCGGTAGTTATATGCAATCATCTATGGGGATTCCAGCGAACCCCGCGATTCGCATGGATGGCAAGAATATCATACCTTTTTACCGTGCGAACGGAGACCGACCGCAAGGCCAAAACTCATGGAACTAATTTCGGCTAGTTGGTCTGTGCGGTCGGTCAAAACTTTGGAACGTTGTATCTCCCGAACTATACATCCGAATGGGGTGATTTTTGGATATATTGTCCCCCTGAAGGAGAGCTATCCAGCGCTACCGGAATTAAAGCTGTACCTCCTGTTTTTGGGGTACATCCAGAACTGGTGGAAAAATGTGGACATTTTAATTGGGTTATGTAGTTATCTGAGGGGAGGAGACGTGGGGGTGTTACCATCTGTATTATTGGTTGTTTTCATCCTCCCCCTGGGAGTGTTCTGTGTGTATCTATTTCTAATAAAAAGCAGGCTGGGTGTTCCAGTCCTCAGTTCATCTTGACCCTTCAAAACGTAGCCTCGTCTCGTTCTTGGAAGGGGATTATTTGGGAATATTATTCTGCTCCTGTTTACAGCTGAACCTGCTCCTCACTCTGGATATCGTGGATGGGATTACATCAGCCTACTTCTCCACAGCAGCTTGCAGGGAAAAAGGACGTCTTCAACGGCAGAAACCCTCTCTCTATCTGGGTAGCCGTTACATTGGTTGGCAGCGGTGGGATGGTTCTTTTTGCCCAAGGAGCAAGTGCTGAATGGAGTCTCAGTATGCCAAGCTGAAAAGACCCACACTGAAAGATCTATTGGAAAATCGTGGTAGGAGTGCCAGTAACAGACCAAGGAGAGAGCTGATAGCTGACCTACTGGAGCTGGACGAAATGGATAGATCCATGGAGGTAACTGAACCTATTGCACCGGTCAGCGAGAACGATGTACTCACTGCTATTGTACAACGAAGATTAGCATTATATCCAGAAAAGACCACGGAGTTATTAGACAGACTGTTCAAGAACGCAAAAGAGGAGATCGAGACTAAGAGAAGGCAAGACACGGAACATGTATTGGCACAACAAGCTAGTACACATATAGTTCCTACTCCTCCGCCCGTTGCTGCAGGGAGGAAAATACCATTTACTGCATTTAAAGCGTTTGCAGAAAATGAGGAAGAAATTGATGGATATTTGGCAGATTTTGAGCGGCAGTGCTCACTGCACCAGATACCCCCAGACCAATGGGTTACTATTCTGGCTGGAAAACTTTCAGGAAAAGCAAATGAGGCTTTTCGGGCACTCACGGCCGAAGATATCACACAATATCAGCGGGTGAAAGCCGCACTACTCACCCGATACGCAGTCACCCCAGAGGCGTATCGCCGTCGCTTCCGGGAGTCCAAAAAGAAGGCAGCGGACTCCCACATGGAATGGGCAAACAAGCTACAAAGGGTGGCATCACATTGGATGCAAGGGTGCAATGCTAACACCGGAGAAGAAGTGCTACAATTGTTCTTGATGGAACATTTCTTCCAAGATTTGGCGGCGGATACACAGGATTGGGTGAGAGATCGCCGCCCAGCCAACTTAAATGAGGCAGCACGACTAGCGGACGAATATGTGGAAACGAGAAAAGTGAGCCAAGGTACTACACGACCAGCACCTAGAACAGAGGCCCGCACCCCAACCTACGCTGCACGCACAGAATTCCGGGCCCCGGTACCCCCAGGACCTCCACGTCCTCAAGGGTCTAACAACCAGCCCCGGGAATCCTACAAAGTGACGTGTCATCGCTGCGGCAACCTGGGACATATTGCCCGTGTTTGCCCGTTGGGATCAGCCAATAATAACTGGAGGCGCACATCTAACACCGAAAGCCCATCTTCACGCCCCGCTGCTGCTCACTGCCTGGAAATTGAAGGGAGTCCTGAGGAATGCCTGGGAATATTATATGAGGCCAACCCCATACAAGCGGCTTCCCCAGATAATCGCCAGCACCACCGTCAGGAGGTGCGTGTAAATGGACAGATAGCACAAGGCCTAAGGGACACTGGCGCTACCATCACTTTAATACAAAAGCATCTGGTGAAACCAGAACTTGTGTCTAACCGTACTGTTGCTGTTCGGGTCGCAGGGGGGGCTGTCTTTCGCTTACCCACCGCCCGGGTACACTTGGATTGGGGAGTCGGGTCAGGAAAGACCACGGTGGGCATTATGGACAACCTACCCGCTGAGGTCGTGTTGGGCAATGATATTGGCCCTCTAGCCTTGGCCTTTTTACCCACTACTGCTGCGGCTTGCCCCGTGACCACCCGCTCACAGACCCGTATCGAGGACGATCTGCCAACAGGTCGGGAGACCCAGGTAAGCCACCGACAGACACCTAGCAATGACACTACAGAGAGACCGCTAGCTTGGGACACCCCAGAGGAGTTTGGGAGGGAAACTAGACAGGACCCCACCCTCCGAAAGTACCGAGAACTAGCTGACAATAGAGGGGATGAGCGGGAACGTTTTATATGGGAGGGGGACCGATTATACAGATTAACCGAAGGCAGGAAGAGAGGCTGTGCTCCTTCGCAGAAGCGCCAATTAGTGGTACCTAGAAAGTACCGATTGGAGCTTCTCCGAATTGGCCACGACATTCCGTTAGCAGGACATCTAGGGGGTAACCGCACAACCTACAGGATCACTCAGACCTTCTTTTGGCCAGGAATCTCGAAGGACGTGCGCCGTTACTGTAGCACGTGTGATGTATGCCAGAGGGTGGGGAAGAGAGGGGATCATCCGAAAGCTCGACTGTCCCCTATGCCTGTGATCGAGGAACCATTTAGCAGGGTGGCAGTCGATCTAGTAGGACCCCTACCTAACCCCAGTCCCTCTGGTAAGAAATACATTCTTACCGTGGTGGACTATGCCACCCGCTACCCAGAAGCCGTCGCTCTGACGAATATCCAGGCTGACACTGTCGCCAGTGCGCTAGTCGGGATATTCACCAGAGTAGGATTTCCCCAGGAAATCTTGTCGGACAGAGGGACACAGTTTACCGCAGACTTAACCCAGCAGTTGTGGAAGGTCTGTGGTATTAAGCCCCTGCTTAGTTCGCCGTACCACCCCCAGACTAACGGTCTCTGTGAACGCTTTAATGGTACCCTAAAGCAATTGCTACGGACCTTTACGGCGGAATACAGAGACTGGGAGCGATTTTTGCCACACCTCCTGTTTGCTTACCGGGAGGTACCGCAGGAGTCCACTGGGTTCTCTCCCTTTGAACTGCTCTATGGAAGGAGGGTGCGAGGCCCCCTCGACCTCATCCGAGAGCACTGGGAGGGAGAGACGGAACACGAAGGTGTCCCCATCGTACCATATGTGCTAGAAATGCGGGACCGTATGGAACAGTTAGCCCGGATGGCACGGGATCATCTCCATGCGGCCCAGGGTCGGCAGAAACATTGGTACGATCGGAACGCTAGGCTGAGAACATTCCAGGTAGGACAGAAAGTTCTAGTACTTAAACCCGTTCGAGGAAATAAATTGCAGACCTCCTGGCAAGGCCCCTACAAAGTAGTAGCCCAGGTCTGTGACACCACCTATATCATTGCCAGTAGCAAGGACGAAAAGATACAGAAGTCCTTTCATATAAACCTATTAAAGGAATACCAAGAACGGCCCGAAGACATAGCCGCCATATGCATCCCCGCCACTGAGGACCCTGACAGTCTCCCCATCCCTGATCTATTAGCCAACCCCGAGTCCAAAACTCTGCTTAATACAGTACAGCTAGGGGAGCGATTAACTCCCACAGAACGAGAACAACTCCAGCAACTACTAGTTGAAAAGAGATTAACCTTTTCCCAGGAGCCAGGTTACACACCTGTAGCGACCCATTACGTAGAAACCCCAGGACAAGCCCCGCTCCGACAAACTCCCTATAGAATTCCCGAGGCGGTAAAAGAAGAGATGAGGAAGGAGATTCAGGAGATGTTAAAACTAGGGGTTATAGAGCCATCCGACAGTCCCTGGGCATCTCCCGTCGTCCTAGTCCCCAAAAAGGATGGGACGACCCGGTTCTGTGTCGATTACCGACGCCTCAACGACCGAACTGTGACAGACGCATACCCCATGCCCCGAGTAGACGAGCTATTGGATCGCATTGCCAGGGGACGCTATCTGACCACCATTGACTTGTGCAAGGGGTACTGGCAGATTCCCCTGGCCAAGGACGCTATCCCTAAGTCGGCGTTTGTCACCCCGTTTGGCCTGTACCAGTTTAAGGTCATGCCCTTCGGGATGAAAAACGCCCCAGCTACTTTTCAGCGCTTAGTGGACCGCCTCCTTGATGGCTTCCAGGACTTCGCTTGCGCATACCTGGATGACATTGCGATCTATAGCGAGACTTGGGGGGAACACCTACAACACATAGAGACTGTGTTGGATCAGATTAGGGCCGCCGGCCTAACTCTGAAGCCGGAGAAGTGTAACTTTGGCATGGCTGAAGTCCAGTATTTGGGACACAGGGTGGGGTGTGGGAAACAACGACCAGAACCCGCTAAAGTAGAGGCCGTAGCCAATTGGCCCACACCCCACACTAAGACACAAGTGTTAGCATTTTTAGGGACAGCAGGGTACTACAGGAGATTTGTCCCTGACTACAGCGCCATCGCCAAACCCTTGACAGATTTAACAAAGAAGAATTTACCTAGGGTAGTCCTGTGGTCTCCCGCCTGTGAAACAGCATTCCAAACCTTGAAACAAGCCTTAATCAATGCACCTGTTTTGTCTGCCCCCGTCCCTAACAAAAGATTTGTCGTCCACACAGATGCGTCCATGTACGGACTGGGGGCAGTGCTAAGCCAGGTCGGCGAAGACGGGGGCGAACACCCTGTCGCGTATCTCAGCAGAAAACTGTTACCTAGAGAAGTGAGTTACGCGGCAGTGGAAAAAGAGTGCTTAGCCCTGGTCTGGGCCCTAAAGAAATTGACCCCATATCTGTATGGTCAAGAATTCACCTTAATTACTGATCATAACCCCCTTGTATGGCTGAACAGAGTAGCTGGAGATAATGGACGCTTACTGAGATGGAGTCTCGCACTACAGCCATACAATTTCTCCATCCAATATCGCCCTGGCAAGTTTAATGGGAACGCGGACGGTCTGTCCAGACAAACAGAACTATTGCCCTAACAAAGGACCGGACAGCCCCAAGTTGACCCGAAAAGGATCAATCCGGGTCTGCTGGAGTGTTCCACAAAAGGGGAGCAGTGTAACAGATCCCTCCCAACCTCTGGTGGATGTGAAACAAACAAGGGAATTACAACTTACACATCCATTCGTTTCATCCCTCTGTTCGTCTGGTTCCGTGCGAATTTCGCGTGTAATACAGAGGTGGCCGCCATTTCGGGACTTTGCACGTGTTCGCGGCCATCTTGTGTGCGAACAGCGGTGTTTGCCTGTAACCGCATGGAACTGAAAACGGATACGCAAACAGGCGAACACCGCTGAGTCCTCCAGACCTCCATAAGTTCGTATGGAAACTACCGAACGTCCCCTCGTTCGGTAGTTATATGCAATCATCTATGGGGATTCCAGCGAACCCCGCGATTCGCATGGATGGCAAGAATATCATACCTTTTTACCGTGCAAACGGAGACCGACCGCAAGGCCAAAACTCATGGAACTAATTTCGGCTAGTTGGTCTGTGCGGTCGGTCAAAACTTTGGAACGTTGTATCTCCCGAACTATACATCCGAATGGGGTGATTTTTGGATATATTGTCCCCCTGAAGGAGAGCTATCCAGCGCTACCGGAATTAAAGCTGTACCTCCTGTTTTTGGGGTACATCCAGAACTGGTGGAAAAATGTGGACATTTTAATTGGGTTATGTAGTTATCTGAGGGGAGGAGACGTGGGGGTGTTACCATCTGTATTATTGGTTGTTTTCATCCTCCCCCTGGGAGTGTTCTGTGTGTATCTATTTCTAATAAAAAGCAGGCTGGGTGTTCCAGTCCTCAGTTCATCTTGACCCTTCAAAACGTAGCCTCGTCTCGTTCTTGGAAGGGGATTATTTGGGAATATTATTCTGCTCCTGTTTACAGCTGAACCTGCTCCTCACTCTGGATATCGTGGATGGGATTACATCAGCCTACTTCTCCACAGCAGCTTGCAGGGAAAAAGGACGTCTTCAACGGCAGAAACCCTCTCTCTATCTGGGTAGCCGTTACACAATATAATGAAATAAAAAAAAAGCCAATTCATTTTATGTTTGTACTAGCTGCAAACTTTGCAATATTGCACATTTATGCCTAAACCAGCTCTGTTCTTAAAGGGAAACTCCAGTGCCAGAAAAAAAAAAAAAGTTTTCCTGGCACTGCAGGTCCCCTCTCCTTCCCACCTTCCACTCCCCGGTTCAGTAACATACCTGAGGCAGCGACGATGTCCCTTATCGCTGTCTCCTCCTCTGCGCCTCCTTCTGACTCGTCGGCTGGTGGGCGAGACTGATCCCCACCCACCGGCCAAGGAGACCAATGCCGTGCATGCGCATTAGCGCTCCCCATGGGGAAATGAGCAACGCTGGAGGTCCTCACACAGTGAGGACTTCCAGCGACGCTCTAGCAAAGAAAATCTTTGCTATAAATCAGAAAGTTCCCTCTAGTGGCTGTCTAATAGACAGCCACTAGAGGTGGAGTTAACCCTGCAAGGTAATTATTGCAGTTTGTAAAAAAATGGGCAGAAGTGGAGTGTCCCTTTAATGTAACTGAATTGGAGGTTTGTTTTTTTAATGACAACCAAGTTTAGAGATTCCATGAGACAAGCTAGGGACTACTTTGTCTTGACAACTGAGGTCAACATCAGGTGGAGTTCCGTCAACTTTTGTCCAATCCCAGCAACAGTCATAAGTGCCGACTGTGGGATTCAGGCATGGTCTTTGCCATCGTAAAAGGTCATCTGGAAGCTCCCTCGTCCTTGTGGGGCCCTCTATAAACTGCAGATTTGAACTTGTGCAAGAGTAAAATGATGCAGCGCCAGGAATCCCTTGGATAAAAAGGCCTACATATAAGCAAGCCTTACCTTTGACTTCACCCCCACACCCATGGGATCCAACCCAACCCAAAGTTGTCACTTTCTAGAGTCAAGCAAAAATTTTTAAATATCCCTCTATTTGGCATCCACTTTCAAGTAAGTATTTAAATACTAGTAGAATGCGTTTGCCAATTTCAGTCTTAAAGGACAATAGTCACCAAAACAATTTTAGCTTAATGGATCATGCCCCTGATGTTTCACGGCTATTTAGGAGTTAAATCACCTTTGTTTTAGTTTATGCAGATCTAGCCATACCTCCCTTTGCTGTGACTGACAGTGCATAAACACAAAATGGTTTCGTTTTCAGTTGTAACTTATGTTAAAAGTTGTTCTCCTGCACTGTCAATAGCAGTTTAATTACACCAGTCTCTTGCAGTGCCTAGCAAACTATAAACTGTACAGGAGATAAGAAATTCTAAGTTAAATGGAATTTGCAATAGAGGAAGTGTAAACATTAGATGACACTTTAAAAGAAGTGTTTAGGAAGGCTGCGCAGGTCACATGCAGAGTGGTGAGACTAGACTGCATAAACAAAGTAATTTAACTCCTAAATTACAGAATTAAGCAGTGAGACTGCAGGGACATGATCTATACAACATACAGCTTCATAAAGCTAAAGTGGTTTTGGTGACCATTGTGTCCCTTTAACCATAAACAAACTACAGCACCCCATCACTATTAAGATTGTGTAGAATTTTTTTAAACTTTCGTTTAGCACACAAGTCCCAACTTCGCTTTGGAGTTACCCTAGGAATGATTTTACATTTCTCCACTAGGACTCCAAATAACATCCCTTCTTTCCATTACAGAAAAGAAAGCATTTGCAAACAAAAATATGACTTTTGCAATCAGAGGATTTTGAGTTCATCCAGTGCACTACACAATATTTGAAAATGGTATCTTACATATGATTTAACTGTACTCCCTGTATGTAGAACTTAAACTATACCATCACCCCCTTTCCCTTACCTAATGCCCCTTGTACCTTGCGGATTAGACCTACACTCACATCATTTTCCCTCCAAATTTCCATTACTCCATTTCGTTGCACATGCACAATGTGCACAGTCTGCCTTCCGGTGGGGTTCATTTTGATCACCAATTGTGTTTAATTTAGCAATTGAAGTGGAACTTCGATTCTCCACCCTTTACCAATGGTGACACTCTTACTTAATTGAACATAGGACTAAACCAAGGTGAATTGTAAACTATATATATATATATATATATATATATATATATATATATATATATATATATATATATATATATATATATATATATATATATATATATATATATATATATATATAAAAAACACAAGAAAGAGGGAGGAACAAAGATAAGAGACTGAATGTACAAGAAACAGAAATTGGGAAGAGGGGAGGGCTACAGTGGTCAGTTGAAGTCTAAATAAAACCAATGAGGTTTTATTTAATTACCCTGTAAGAGTTAATGTAACCGCCATCAGCCCCACAGTCAGTCAGTCAGTCTATAATAACCGCCATCAGCCCCACAGTCAGTCAGTCAGTCTATAATAACCGCCATCAGCCCCACAGTCAGTCAGTCAGTCTATAATAACCGCCATCAGCCCCACAGTCAGTCAGTCAGTCTATAATAACCGCCATCAGCCCCACAGTCAGTCAGTCAGTCTATAATAACCGCCATCAGCCCCACAGTCAGTCAGTCAGTCTATAATAACCGCCATCAGCCCCACAGTCAGTCAGTCTATAATAACCGCCATCAGCCCCACAGTCAGTCAGTCAGTCTATAATAACCGCCATCAGCCCCACAGTCAGTCAGTCAGTCTATAATAACCGCCATCAGCCCCACAGTCAGTCAGTCAGTCTATAATAACCGCCATCAGCCCCACAGTCAGTCAGTCAGTCTATAATAACCGCCATCAGCCCCACAGTCAGTCAGTCTATAATAACCGCCATCAGCCCCACAGTCAGTCAGTCTATAATAACCGCCATCAGCCAGTCTATAATAACCGCCATCAGCCCCACAGTCAGTCAGTCTATAATAACCGCCATCAGCCCCACAGTCAGTCAGTCTATAATAACCGCCATCAGCCCCACAGTCAGTCAGTCTATAATAACCGCCATCAGCCCCACAGTCAGTCAGTCTATAATAACCGCCATCAGCCCCACAGTCAGTCAGTCTATAATAACCGCCATCAGCCCCACAGTCAGTCAGTCTATAATAACCGCCATCAGCCCCACAGTCAGTCAGTCTATAATAACCGCCATCAGCCCCACAGTCAGTCTATAATAACCGCCATCAGCCCCACACACAGTGTATAATAGCCGCCATCAGCCCCACACACAGTGTGTGTATAATAACCGATATCAGCCCCACACACACAGTCAGTGTATAATAACCGATATCAGACCCACACACAGTCAGTGTATAATAACCGATATCAGCCCCACACACACAGTGTGTGTATAATAACCGATATCAGCCCCACACACACAGTCAGTGTATAATAACCGATATCAGCCCCACACACACAGTCAGTGTATAATAACCGATATCAGCCCCACACACAGTCAGTGTATAATAACCGATATCAGCCCCACACACACAGTGTGTGTATAATAACCGATATCAGCCCCACACACACAGTGTGTGTATAATAACCGATATCAGCCCCACACACACAGTGTGTGTATAATAACCGATATCAGCCCCACACACACAGTGTGTGTATAATAACCGATATCAGCCCCACACACACAGTCAGTGTATAATAACCGATATCAGCCCCACACACACACAGTCAGTGTATAATAACCGATATCAGCCCCACACACACACACAGTCAGTGTATAATAACCGATATCAGCCCCACACACACACAGTCAGTGTATAATAACCGATATCAGCCCCACACACACAGTCAGTGTATAATAACCGATATCAGCCCCACACACACAGTCAGTGTATAATAACCGATATCAGCCTCACACACACAGTCAGTGTATAATAACCGATATCAGCCCCACACAGTCAGTGTATAATAACCGATATCAGCCCACACACACAGTGTGTGTATAATAACCGATATCAGCCCCACACACAGTGTGTGTATAATAACCGATATCAGCCCCACACACACACAGTCAGTGTATAATAACCGATATCAGCCCCACACACAGTCAGTGTATAATAACCGATATCAGCCCCACACACACAGTGTGTGTATAATAACCGATATCAGCCTCACACACACAGTCAGTGTATAATAACCGATATCAGCCTCACACACACAGTCAGTGTATAATAACCGATATCAGCCTCACACACACAGTCAGTGTATAATAACCGATATCAGCCTCACACACACAGTCAGTGTATAATAACCGATATCAGCCTCACACACACAGTCAGTGTATAATAACCGATATCAGCCTCACACACACAGTCAGTGTATAATAACCGATATCAGCCTCACACACACAGTCAGTGTATAATAACCGATATCAGCCTCACACACACAGTCAGTGTATAATAACCGATATCAGCCTCACACACACAGTCAGTGTATAATAACCGATATCAGCCTCACACACACAGTCAGTGTATAATAACCGATATCAGCCTCACACACACAGTCAGTGTATAATAACCGATATCAGCCTCACACACACAGTCAGTGTATAATAACCGATATCAGCCTCACACACACAGTCAGTGTATAATAACCGATATCAGCCTCACACACACAGTCAGTGTATAATAACCGATATCAGCCTCACACACACAGTCAGTGTATAATAACCGATATCAGCCTCACACACACAGTCAGTGTATAATAACCGATATCAGCCTCACACACACAGTCAGTGTATAATAACCGATATCAGCCTCACACACACAGTCAGTGTATAATAACCGATATCAGCCTCACACACACAGTCAGTGTATAATAACCGATATCAGCCTCACACACACAGTCAGTGTATAATAACCGATATCAGCCTCACACACAGTCAGTGTATAATAACCGATATCAGCCTCACACACACAGTCAGTGTATAATAACCGATATCAGCCTCACACACACAGTCAGTGTATAATAACCGATATCAGCCCCACACACAGTCAGTGTATTTCCGCCATTCCAGCCGGGCTCTCCTGCCGCCCATTACCTGTCCAGCCAGAATGTCCACGGTGAATGCAGTGGGATGCCGTCTCCGTCGGCGGCCAGGCTGCTGAGCTCCTCCAGGCCTCGGTGGTTGAGCTCTAGTTTGTCCTCGGTGTCGGTCTGGAGCCGCCGGTCGGGAGCCGTGGGGAGCGCCATCTTCCTGTGGACTCTCCGCTTTAGCCCTGCCCCCGCTAGCACCGTAGTCGTCATTGTTGTCGCCTGCGTAAGACACGTCACCCGAAACCACAGCAACCGCGCACTCTGCTGCACGGGGCGGAAGGACGCGCGCTTTTATTGGCCAGAGTCGGTGACGTCATCAGCCTGTTTTGTTTAGTTTAGTTTTGTCATTGCGAGCGCTGTGCGCCGGCTTCCATTCACAGAGAGAGGGCTACAGTATAACACACTGACTGGGAGGAGCCAGCGTGGCTTGTGATCTTATTAATGTGGCCACTCAGCTGACTAGTCACCATGGGATACCCAACCAACATCTGATAACACAGATTGGCCAGCATTGGGCAACAACAGTGCTGGACAAAGGGCTCACTGAGAGGGTTACTCACTGACATGACAATGCACAGGGAATTTAACATTTAACCCCTTAAGGACCAAACTTCTGGAATAAAAGGGTATTATGACATGTCAAACATGTCATGTGTCCTTAAGGGGTTAAAGGAACCCCACAGTGTTAGTAATGGAAAGCTGTATTCCTTACACTATGATGTCCCTCCCCCCCAAATAAAACGGTAAATAACACTGGAAAATAGCCAATCTAATATAGACAAAGCAAATCACTCAAAAAGAGTCAAATAAGTTGGTAAATCAGAATTCCTTTAAAAAAAACCATACATGACCCTCTTTGATATATTAGAAGTATGGGATCCCCAAAAAGTAGTAACAGAGAGAACCCTTTCATTAAGAGTAAAAAAAAAAAAAAAAAAAAAGTGCCCCACCCCCCTCAAAAAGAAAAGAAATAAAAAGCATGCTCTGGTTTTGGTACAGAGAGCTTGGTATGTTTCAGCTCTGATGGGGGTTCTCACAGAGCTCTGAGGTATATAAGGGAGATGGCTATTATATAGAGGACTTTGTTAGAGTAAGCCTCACTGAGTAGGAGTCAGACAACTAAACAGGTTTTTTTTAGATAGGTGTAATATGAGGTACATCTTTCCCCCCCTCTTGATTTGATGGATTAAATTGTAAAAAACGTTTCTTTGCTTAGATAGTATCAACTTGCAGATTAGTGGAGGTTATTTAGATATATTGTTACAGGGAAGCTGTGACTCAAGATTAATATCTTTGTTTAGATACATAGAATAGCTGCCTTAAAGGACCACTCTAGTGCCAGGAAAACATACTCGTTTTCCTGGCACTAGAGTGCCCTGAGGGTGCCCCCACCCTCAGGGACCCCCTCCCGCCCGGCTCTGGAAAGGGGAAAGGGGTAAAAACTTACCTTTTTCCAGCGGTGGGCGGAGAGCTCTCCTCCTCCGATCCTCCTCTTCTCCTCCCCGTCGGCTGAATGCGCACGCGCGGCAAGAGCTGCGCGCGCATTCAGCCGGTCACATAGGAAAGCATTCATAATGCTTTCCTATGGACGCTTGCGTGCTCTCACTGTGATTTTCACAGTGAGAATCACGCAAGCGCCTCTAGCGGCTGTCAGTGAGACAGCCACTAGAGGAAATAGGGGAAGGCTTAACCCATTCACAAACATAGCAGTTTCTCTGAAACTGCTATGT
Source organism: Pelobates fuscus (assembly GCF_036172605.1). Taxonomy (NCBI): domain Eukaryota; kingdom Metazoa; phylum Chordata; class Amphibia; order Anura; family Pelobatidae; genus Pelobates; species Pelobates fuscus. The sequence continues at coordinate 146,191,508 of NC_086323.1, read as the reverse complement.
TTATGAAAAAATGGGTTAACCCTAGAAGGACCTGGCACCCAGACCACTTCATTAAGCTGAAGTGGTCTGGGTGCCTAGAGTGGTCCAGTGTTTCAGGGAAACTGTGACTTTTAAAGCGACAGTGTCAATCCGAATCTAACTTTCTTTTTTTTTCTCTTTATTTCTGATCTAGTTTCCTTTAAAAGATAAGACAAAGTAGGGACTACTTTGTCTTGTGTATTTTTCAAAGCTTGACTTTCTTTGACCCAACTCCATTACCTGTGTCATAGAAAGTATTCACCCTTCTCATTGACACAGGAAATGAAGCTGATTTAAGCTCATCCTTTTGTTAAAGATGGTCAAGCGTTGGAAAAATAAATAGTAATCCTTACTTTGTCTTATGTTTTAAAGAGAACTAGATCAGAAATAAAGAAAATAAGAACAGATCCTGAGAGAGGAAAAGAAGAGGAAACAATGAGAGAAAGGTAAATTTGGAATACCAGCGCCTCTTAAGGATAGCATTAAACTGCTATCGCTCAATAGTTCTGCTGCTCAGTATGATATAGATTCCTCTGAGCTTCACAAATTAACAAAGGCGGATGTTTCTTCGGACAACATTTAGTGACATTTTTGATTGTGTATGTAGAAGCATAGTATCATAATTTTGATTTGGTGTGGCATGTTGGTCTTTCATTTTTCTTTTGTTGTGAGTCTATAGCAATGCACCAGCATTACAGAAAGGTTTGAGGGAGTTCCGCTCATTCATCAAGCAGACCATATCACAACAAATGCATTACTCAATGGAAACCCTACCCCTATTAGTAGGTTATCCAGTGGACTTGCAATTTTCAATAGACACCTCATCTTGCACATCACACTGGCTGCAATTATACACTGCACAAGTATGAAATCCAAGTTTACACCCTCCTCCTATGGACACACACAAAAAACCCTATACATTTTTGAGTGTATACATTTCTTAAACGATGCTAGTCCAATTGAAAAAGTTCAGTGTGATCTGGTAGGCTTGGAAGACATGAGCTATCAACTCTGAACAAGAAATTAAATTGCTTGTGCCTTTTGTCCAAAACCTATTTTAATACATCAGAAATATTTTGCATCTCATAATGAGAAGTCAATGTCAGCAAACCATTCTCCTTTTCAAGCAATCCCCGTTCTAGGTGCATCCTTTTTAGTATTGCTTCTAACAAAAGAGACAAAAGTAAAATTTATATGAAAAAAAAATGCTGAGTGACTTTTTAAGGAATCATCTGTAAAATCTTCTATTTTTGACAATTCTCTTCCTCAAGTTAGTTTCAGCACTTAATGTAGTTTTCACTATTTGACAGAGCTCATCAGCTCATCAAGAGTGCAAAGAGCAAACCACCTTTCATTTTCTGCTTGCTGAATATAATTGTCAGCAGAAAGTTGGCAAATAACTAGGGAATTTTAGCTCATCCGAATCTTTTTCAAGCGACCAAGTAACGCTTCTCTTGCCAAGCCATCCGATTATTAGTGTACTGCATTACCCTGTGATCTTTGTGGTATACACATGATCTGGAAGGACTGTGACTTAACTGTATCTTTGATCTGGGTTCTAAGTAATATATATATATATATACTTGTTTCAATTAGCTGTGGGAATTGGATGCCTAAGCAACACCATTACATGGATATATTGAGCATTGGGAATACCTGGTGTACTAATGATATTAGATTGAAGTGTGCACATCTCCTAATGGCTACAGCAGTACTTTCCAAACCAGTCCTCAAGGCATGCCTACCAGTCCAGGATTTAGGGAAATGCCCAGGTATGTCTAAGGTGTTTTTAGAAAGAAAGAAAAAATCTTGATACAACTGGGTAATCCCTAAATCCTGAGGTATTAAAAAGTACATAGGAATGAATTGTAAAGCAATTTCTTTAAACATTTAAACACATCTTTAAACACAATGTACTGGTAAGTTTTATATTGTTCCAGATAACATCTATTTCACTTTCTTTTGCTGTGCAGGTTGGTTTTCATGTATAGCTAATTAAGTTATGTATTCACTGTTCAGTCTAAGCACCCAAACCACTTCAGCTTAATGAAGTAGTTCTGCTTCTTAGATCATCTGTCACAATCTTACTGCTCAGTTTTCTGGCATTAGGTAAACCACTTTTTTCTACAAGCCTAGCTAAATGTCCCATGGCTGACGTATACAACCTCCCTTCACACTTCCTGAAGAAACATGTTGATTTGACCCCTATCTTAGGTACTGGGTACTTTAGATGTCCCTATCTCCTGATTTGTTAGTTGTCTGAGAGTGTCTGCAATTATCACAGCCAGCAAATAACACATTCACAACCTGCTGTGTGAGTAGACTTCTCACATAAAGCATTCACACACACACACACACACGAAAATAAATATACACACTAACATACAGATATATTTACATACTTACAAAGATGGACACACTGAAAGATACATGAACACACATAGATGTACATTTAGAAAAACTGGATAGCTATATTATATAGATGCCTACATAAATACATCCAGTAGTTTTAGATACAAAAGTCTGGGCGCATCTGTGGTTTCTTTAACCCCTTAAGGACACATGACATGTGTGACATGTCATGATTCCCTTTTATTCCAGAAGTTTGGTCCTTAAGGGGTTAAAGAGGCAGTCTTTTATTCAGGAGTACAGATTATAAGCAACATTTTTTTTATTTTTTTTATTATTCTTTTTGCAAATTTTACATATTTAACATCACAGACAAAAACAGTTCAGAATTAGATATAGACTTTCATTTACAATGGAAGGATATATGAACTGTTGAGTAAACTTCACACACAAAAACACAAATATCACAATTTAAAAGGACTGAGCGGATTAGACGGGCCTAAACTATAATAATTAGGTTACTTCATAACTTTCCTGAATACAGTACCATAGGGAAGAACTAGAGAGACCTTTATATATAAGGATATTCATAACAGAGAACGCATCAAGGTATATAGTTATTTCAGATTATCTAGCCAAGGTAACCATTTCTCATCAAATTTTAAGTGGCAACTTATAAGCAAAATTTTAACACCAATTAGTGCCTTTGTCAAATCAAGACTTGACAAAGGCATGGATAGGTGCCGAAACCATTATTTTTTGTACTCCTGAATAAAAGACTGCCTCTTTAAAGAAACCACAGGTGTGCCCCACAGGTGTGCCCAGACATTTGTATTTAAAACTACTTGACCTATTTGGGAGTTGACCTTTGTGGTTTGGAGGCACCCTGATGGGAGTATTACCCAAATAATAGTGTGTGCATTTCCTCTTCATTTGAAAAGATATACATAAATATGCACACACAGACATACATACACTGATAGATACACAGTCACTGACAGATACATTAATTGACAAATGTGTACTTACCAACAGATGAGTGATAATTTATCAGATAAGTGAACAAGCATGCATAAACAGACAGACTGGTATACACAAACAAATAAACAAACAAACACAGTCACTTACACTAACAGATATATAGACATACCGGTATATACAAGTACACTCAAAAATAAAGATACATAAACTGACAGATACATATAGATAAATACATGTAGTTACACAGACACATGTAATACATGCCAGATTTATATACATACATATCATACACAGAAACATACCGTGACAGATACATGCAAACTATGCCAGATGTATATACACATATCATACACAGAAACATACGTGACAGATACATGCAATATATGCCAGATGTACATATATTCATATCATACACAGAAACATACCTTGACAGATACATGCAATATATGCCAGATGTACATATATTCATATCATACACAGAAACATATCGTGACAGATACATACAATATATGCCAGATGTGTGTGTATATATAAAAGTATATATACACACACATATCATACACATAAACATACCTTGACAGATACATGCAATATATGCCAGATGTATACATATATATACGTATCATACACATATACACATATCATTCACATATCATACACAGAAACATACCTTGACAGATACATGCAATATTTGTGCACTGACAGATGCATATATAACACATGTTCAGATTCACAAGCTCAGACTGTACTTCTTGTTCATACATTAGTGAATAGCTTGCCTCGTGTGTATTTTTAACGTTTAGTGCCTTTACCCCTGCCTGACTCCCACCAGAGCCCCCATGCCCCCTACCAGGGCCATGCCATGCTCTCCCCCTCCTCTCCCCCTGTGCCCCTGGCTGTGCGTGCTGTGGCTGCACCGTGCATACATTACAGGATCCATGCTGCTGCTGGGGGTCCCTTTAATCTGCACATGACTTGCCAAGGATCCGTCGCTCACAGACAGCTGTCTCCATGGCTGGGTATCCTGATTTGGGGAAAAGCAACGCATCCCTCCTTCCCAGCGACATCAGCCCTGCATCCGTGGCTAAGCTGGCATCCCTGGGCTTCATCGCCTCTGTCAGCCTGGTGGGCAACCTCCTGTTCGCCTTCATCACCCTGAGAGCCAGGAGCTTGCACAGAGCCCCTTATTACTTGATGCTGGACCTGATCCTGGGAGATGTCATCCGCTCCCTGCTTTGTTTCCCTTTGGTGCTGAAATCCATCACTAGTGGATCTCAATGGACCTATAGCATGAGGAGCTGCCGGATCATGGCCTTTGGGGCAGTCCTGCTCTGCTTTCATGCTGCATTCATGCTTTTGTCCATCAGCCTGACCAGGTACATGGCCATAGCCCACCATAGGTTTTATTGCAAGAAGATGACAGGCTGGGCTTGTGCCCTTCTCATCTCCATGGCTTGGATCCTGTCCACAGCTATGGCCTTACCTCCAGTATTTGAGGTGGGCACCTACAAGTTCATAAGAGAAGAGGACCAGTGCACATTTGAGCATCGTTATGTTAAGGCTAATGACAGCCTGGGCTTCTTGCTGATGCTGGCCTTCATAGTGGGGGCCACTCATTTAATCTATATGAAGCTACTGTTTTTTATTTATGACCATCGCAAAATGAAGCCAGCCCAGCTTACTCCAGCTATTAGTCAAAATTGGAGCTTCCATGGTCCAGGGGCAGCTGGCCAGGCAGCTGCCAACTGGATTGCAGGATTTGGAAGGGGTCCTACACCCCCTACCCTAGTTGGAATGAGGCAGACAACCCAAAATCAAATCAAGGGACTTTTGGTTTTGGAAGAATTCAAGCAGGAGAAGAGGCTCTGCAAAATGTTTTATGTGATTACAGTTCTGTTTTTGCTATTCTGGGCTCCTTATTTGGTGGCCTGCTATTTGAGGGTGTTTTTGAAAGCAGCTTCACTGCCCCAACACTACCTGACAGTGGCAGTATGGCTTACATTTGCTCAGACAGGAGTAAACCCTATTGTCTGTATCCTGGTAAACAAAGAAGTGAGGCTAATTTTGAGAGCCTATCTTCCTTGTATAGGCACCCAGACACAAAGAGAGCCTCATATAGACATTTAAGGCAGGCCTGTAAATGTATATTATTTTGTTATGGGGTATGCAAACAATAGTTATCATGACATAATGCATTTTTTTTTTTTTTTACAATTTCCATGGGTGGTCAGACACAAACTACTTTCTTGTTGTAATTAAAATAAGTCTAGGAGTAATTGGAGTTTCAGTCAATCAAGGTTAGCATAATGAATTATTCATTATGTTTAAAGTGAAGTTTAATTAAACAAATGGAGATACATATGGTGTGTCTAAGGTACAGTGTGTGACATGTAACTGTCAGTACTGAGATTTCTTGCACAAGCTATGTTTTTTTTTATTTTTGTCCTCAAAATAATATATATAAAAATAATAATGATAATGTATTTATGTGTGTCCAGACACATACAAATGTGTTTGCAAAAATTGCCATTGAAGTGAAAAGTTTTAACCCCTTAAGGACCAAACTTCTGGAATAAAAGGGAATCATGACATGTCACACATGTCACGTGTCCTTAAGGGGTTAAACTTTGAACACAATAGCATTACATTAACACCATGAAGAATGTCAAAATTTTGCCAGGCACATACTTTCTGTCTATCTCTCTATCTGTATGTTTGTTGTACTGCACACAATGAAAATGAGACAGATTAAATTTGCGCAGGGCCCTAGGCCTGTCACCAGTCGACCACTCCTCCCGTCACTCTCTAGGCGTGAGGATGGTTAATAGGGCCAGCTTTGGCCAGGTATCTTCTGCCGCTAATAACCAGCAATGCCCTGTTTATCTGCCACACCTTCAGGCTCAGAGCATCAGAAATCCATTGGCATTCGAATTCAGGCATAGGGTTGGAATTACATATCAAGCACTACAGACACAGATATTTCAAAAACACCCCCGCCTACAACCCCCCCCCCCCAAAAAAAAAGTTTAATATTAGGTAAGAAAGGTAAATATAAATAAATATACATGTCAAATTTTGTCAGTTTTATTATTCCCACAGCTGTTACTATAACAACTTTTGGAATCTGTCATGTCCGCCTACATTAATGCGAGCTGGTCTATGAAGTATCCCACAGTCATGTATACACCTAAGTTTACACTTCCCAGCTGCTGGGTACTGATTAGGGATGTCACCTTCCAGGGACTTTGTAAAATAGCCATGACACCCCCTTCCGCCAAAGGTGACAAAGCCACTGTAGGAAAGCATGCTTGGAAATGTGTACTGTGTGTATGTTGTGTCATGGCCTTTGCATAACATCACTCCAACAGAAACCACAGTATCCACACTGGTTTACCTCTTGGGGAAAACTATCAGGGTTATTTACTAAAGTAAGAATGCAAAGTGAATTAAAAATTAATTTCAAATTTAAAGTCAAAATAGCCAAACTGAAAAAATTCTCTAATTCAGCTACAATTTCAGTTTGACTACTCTGGCCTTAAATTTGACATTCACTTTAAATTTTCACTTTAGTTAATAGCTATGATTGTTTGTTTAGCTAAGCGAGTTGGAACTTTTTCCGCCATCCAGCTATTTTACCGACATATTTGCAATTCTCCATACATTTCTGGTTTGGTGAACAACCTTGTTAGGGTCATTGAGTATACTGTGAGTTGTCAGTAATACATTAAGAATTGCAAGTTTCAGGCCGAAGTAACTAAATTGGACAAATGTTCCTACTTAGCTATTTTTCCTGCTTAGCTATTTTGGCTGGACATATAAAATAACAACACACCGTACTTTTGCTGTACTATAAAACCTGTGATCACAGGCATTGAGTTGAAAAATGTAGTTGAGTTATTACAGGCTTCCCCAAACGCCGGCCCTCCAGATGTTGCTGAACTACAACTCCCATGATTCACAGCCTATCTATTTCATTCATAGAATCATGGGAGTTGTAGTTCAGCAACATCTGGAGGGCCAGAGTTTGGGAAAGCCTGAGTTAGAACATGTTTCTAGTCTGCCTGTTTTACCCTAACATTTGTGTTTTCCACAAATTCACTGATAAGTGAATAAACCTGTAAATAGAGATTTTATAGTTTCACCACCAAGTTTGGGTCACCTGTTTCCATCACCTGTTTTTGGAGACATATCACTTGTGTATGCAGATGGGCAGTGCATAAACAGCTAAGAAAATCAACCCATAATGAAGAATTCACTATTGAACTCTTCTGATTAGTTTATTTATTTCCCTCCTACAGCATATGAATTCTTCATACAAGCACCAAGATAAAAATTGGGGCTTCTGAAAATCCTAGCACAGGACTATATGTTTGTACCATTAGTATTTCTTAAACCATTCGCTACTTAATAGGGATTTTCATGAACAGAAAAAAAAGCTTATTGAAAGTTCTGTAATCACTGATTTGTATATTAATCTATTGATTTGCATACTCATTTTAATAACTGTTTGAAAATATTCCAATGGCGCAATATCCTCTCTGCTACGGTTCTGATAATAGTACATTTTTAAAAGTTAGCTTTCTAATTATTTAGGAAAAGGCATTTGATTTCTGCTTTAAATCTGATATTTTTCATGATCAGTTTTACACATACTCGATTTATTGAATATAATTGGTTTAATTGTTAAATTTTACTGTATACTTATTTTCATCTTCAATTTATCCTGATATAAAAATAAAAGATAATGTGCAAATTTGTGATCTAATATAATGTGATGGTACATGGACAGCAGTATATAAGTGACTTTTATTTGATAATACCATGTATCTATAAATACACCTTACTTATTGTTAATTGTTGCCATGTTGCTTAAATTACTTGCACAAGTTTCGAACAATGTAAATAATTGTATACAATGTATATAGTGTGTTTCCTAAGAAAATGTTGTTAAAATGCAACAATCAGCTCTGTTTTATGTATTGATATTATGCATTATTGCAATGAAACCATGCCATTTTATAATATGAAATATTTCTTACTTTTTTGATATCAGATATACATTTCTATGGTGACATAAGTTTGAGTGGGGGACAATATAGTTTCTTCCCAGAACAAAATTAGAACGTTAAACTGCTATTTGTTTAAAAAAAAAAAAAAAAGAAAAAAGACAAAAAAATGATACTTTATGATGCTATTGGGCTTGATTCATTTTTAAATGTTTGAAATAAACTTGAATATCTAATGTCTAATATATCTGATCACTGTTGTTGTTTTTTTTTTAAATTCTTTATTTTTGGCAGTGCAGTAGTGAGTACATCATTTGGCAATGACAAGAATAAGGTACATCGATAATATACAATAGACAGTGTTGGTTTGTACAAAGATTTAAAGCATACTGCACTGTTATTTTATGGTTAAAGTAGCGTAAACAACATTTATGAGCAGAGTAGTTACATATCTCAGTTTGCATGTCTTAACCTCCCACAATGACGGCGTTTGCTTCCACTATCTGGGCAGAAGGGGAGACAACACATCTGTTTGAGGAGCTGGCCAAGCTTATAAGTCGGTTAATGTTAAGCACATGTTTAAAACACAAAAAACAAAAATATAGGATAACTGTGAATAAACATGCTGGATTGTCCAGTCTAACCCTAGGGACGTGCGGCGTAGGCCGACTAGGATTAACATAGCATGGGCCTGAGGTTCGGGGACACTAGTGGCTCGCTGAGTTCATGGATGGTATGCTAGGGCAAAGGCCCCGAACTTGCTGAGGTGATTGGCTGCCTGTTAGTTTAACTTGACAGGATGCTTAAAGTATAGGGGTTGTCTAAATTTAGTTCCCCTGGGTTCAAGCATGATAATGCTTGAGGGGTTCCGCCTCCTTTCCCTCTTTTTTTTTTATGTATTCTGTATTTTATTTTTCGTGCAGTGAGATACAGGTGGTCTGTGGTGCCACAACAGCAAAACAAACATACATAGTCAATACAAATGTCCAACGTCATGGCATACAAGAGAAATGCACATTTTTATATAGTATTAATGCTTATATCATAGATTTATATATTTATATAGCAGCCCTGAACATTGTTAGTAATAGGAAATTATAACCAGAAAAACTTTATGTAAGTAGCGAATGGGTGTTCGGTCTAGCGGTTAGGTAGTGGGAGAGTCAAGGTGGTTCATAAGTGTGCCAACGTTAACAAAATGCTTAATGCATGATACACCATCACCGATATAGCTACACTAGTTTTTACGAGCCGGATAGTTGCATGGTTGACCTTCTTAGTGTGATGTGCGCACATTTTTAAATATAAACACATTCGGTAATCACAGGCATATATATTTTTAAATGTATTCTTTTCCAACAAAATGTTAATTTTTGCTTGAATGAAATAATGTGTCCTATGAATACGGAAACAGAAATACATTGAGGCATTACTTTCAAAAACCCAATAAACACAGCAGCTTCTGGTGGTAAGTGAGTATATATTAGCTAGTTTGTACCATGACAGATCATTTCTATCATCTCTGTGCAAACCCTTATTATGATTTAACTTTTTCTGACTTGGCTAGTACTTGACATTATTATAAGCTTTTTGCCCTTTATAACCTTAATGAATGTTTGGTTGTAAGGTGTTTTATAACTGCTATGTGTGTGTTCATTTTTGCCTGTTTGTTGCATTTAAAAGATATGTGTGTTAGTATAGAGCTGTGGCTAGTATACTTCAAGTTAAGCAGTGGTAGGAATCTGTACGTAATCAGGCTATTTGCAGTTAACAGTTCTGACTCAAAAGGGTCTGTGTCCCGTGCGTGCCGTGGGCATCTGTATGGGCTGCTCAGCTGCTACCCTGTAGTGGGTAGCTGCATGTGTACAGGTGTCTGTCTCCATCCAAATTAAAGTTTCAACAATAAGTAGGGTGTAACAGTAACCAATAAGCAATAGGGGCAATAGTGGTTAGACATGTCATCAACGTTTGACATTAGGCATGGCATCAAAATTTTGAAACGTTAAACACAGTTCAGTCAGGGATTGATAAGCTGTGTGTCGACTGTCCCGACCGCGTCTTGGTGACACTTGAGGGGCGGGTTACCGTATGTTTGGTGTAAATGTTCTGGCTGTCTCGACAGGTATTCCGTGTGGTCGTCCGTCGCTGTTCAAGTGGTAATAGTAGCGTATGGGTCGGGTGTGAGGCCTTGTGGGATGAACGGGACAGTTCTGGTTGGGTCCCATCTGTGCTGCGGGGATACTGGGCTCTTCCGGCCTTTTGGGTTGAGGGAGTCCATAGTTAGGCCTAATGATTGTAGAAGTGGTGCCGCATCACACAAGTCCCGTACCTGATGCGAGTTAGGTCCCTGTTGGACTGTTAGGGTGTGGGATGGTCGCCAGCGGTAACTGAGGCCCTTTTGGCGGAGGAGGGTGGTGAGTGGCTGGAGGGACCGTCTCCAAGCCAAGGTGTCGTTGGAGAGGTCGGCGTAAAAACTCTGTGCCCTGCCATCAAATTGTAGGGACGTCCTGCCCCGCAGGGCGTCCAGTATCACCGTTTGTCAGTTCCGTATGGCGTCCCTGGTGGTCCCAGCAGGTGCCTTTGGTGATTTGGGGACCCTGAAGAGGTAATCTGGGTGAATGTGATCTGCCTGTGCGGGTGGCAGTATCATCGCGAGCAGGCGTTTGATGACCTGTGGTAGTTCTGCATCTGTGGTTTTCTCTGAGAGCCCCCTGATTTTTAAATTGTTACGCCACCTGGCGTCTTCGTTCTCGGCCATGCGGTGTTCGTGGGAGCGTTGCTGTAGTTGTAGCTCCTGCACAGTACGTTTGAGTTCCCCTATGTTCCTGGTGTTTGTTTCGGTTCAGGTCTCCATTGCATTTAGGCGGGTTGTTACTCCCTTTAGGTCTCCCCTCAGTGCAGTGATGTCCTTATGGATGTCGTCGTGGTGGTCAGCTAGTATTTGTTTAAGGATCGCCACTGTCACAGGTGTGGAGTCCGGTGTGGCGTTGGTCGGTGGTGAGGGCCGTCCTGATGTGTGGGCTGGTAGGTATTCCTCACCTGAGAGGTCGTCAGAGAAGTCCGAGCAGCCTCCGTGGAGTGCCGCCATGTTGGCTTCGTTTGCGCCTCGGGCCTGCCTCCACATGTCTCCCATGGTGAGTCCCGGGTTGTTTTTCCCCGTTTGTTTTTTGTTTGTTTTGCGACCCATGTTGTTAGGGTGTGGGCCGGGGGTTTCTGCCGTGGTTCAGTTGCCGGTTATATGGGTATTTGTCTTGTTTGGGCCTCGGAGCTCCAGAGTAGTGCGACCGCTTGTCTCGGCTTTCAAGCTCCGCCATCTGATCAATGTTTTATTACTTTATATAAAGATCTGTTTATTGCATATGTCACTATTCCCTGAATAGTGTTAATTGTAGTGAACTGAAAACTGAATTGCAAAGTCAAGGCAAATATAGGTGATCAGCTATAGTCAAAGCTTAGAATTCAGTTGTCAATTCACCAAAATTCAATGTTTAGTGAACAAGTGTAAATACTGAAAGCGAACATGCTCTGTCAGGACTATTTAGTTAACAGTCTAGTTGACAGGATACTAGTCGATCCAGCACGCAGAATTATATCACACCTAGGACTAAAGGTAACGTCTTACCGGGCCTTAGAATGGCTGGACTTAACGTACCAGAGAATAGTCAGAATACTTGCCGAGGTCAGGGACACAGAAGGAGACACAATGATGAGGAAACGCCAAAAGTCAAGGATACCAGAATTCAGGAAAGTCAATACAAAGCCAAAGTCAATAACCAGAAAAAAATGCTCAGGAGCACACTCTCGGATCACCAACTAAGGGAAACCACGACAGGCACTGAACTAAAAGTAATTTGGGTTTAAATAACCCTCCTTTGGCTGTAATTGGCTGCCTCCGACCTCTGACCCCAAAATGTGCGTGTGCGTCTATGACGTGATGTCGCACGCACGTTGGCCCCATCTTTGTTGTGGGCGAAGGTAATATTTTACAAAAATCCAACCTGCAGCGGCTAGTGCTCTTAAAAGCATCACACCCGCTGGGGACCGGACCAGAGGGAGGTCGGGCAGTGATCTGCCGCGAACAAGGCAAGTCATATTTGTTTCTGTTGGCGTTATTGCTTACCTTATGTGCAACCACACCGACAGAATCACCGGGAGCCGTGACACTAGTGCTATGAGCTCCAACAAGAGAGTTCTATCCACTCCCATTCCACATAGGACTTAGCTCCAAACACGAAGAGTCCTGACACTCCAAGGACTCCAAGACCATGCTACTTACTGAACCATGCTACCAGAGACAATGTAGAGGAAAGAAGAAACTAACATTGTGATAGGCAAAATGGAGAGGACAGAAGGGTAGAATATTGGTAAATGGACACAAGTTGGGGAGATGGAAACAGGGACAAGAGGAGGAGATATGAGGAGAGGGATACAAGTGAAGGAAGGATTGATATAGAGTAAGAAAAATAAGTTTTGGATTAGGTGATATAAGGAAAGAGAAGGGGGATATGTGTACATGTGGGTTTTTGGATTTGGGTTATCCCCATAGCAGGCCCCTGGTAGGCTCAACACTATTGAACCCATTTGAGAGACCTTATTTTGTTTATGTGCCCATACCAGATGCTCCAGAAACAGCCAAGCAAAGACTCACAGCACTGGCTATCAAATTGAACTGAAACATAGAGAGGCTGAGACTTGGAGAATAAATGCCACATTTACCTAAGAGCCAACCACAGTTGCAGTGCAACAACATATTAACCTAGAGCTGAGACTGAACAGTACTGGAAGAACATCTGGGAGTTCAACACCAACCCTCGATGGCTACTAGACTTGAAAGCAGACCACTACATGTTCCCAATACACAACAATGAGAAGCCCACACAATGACTTGGTCAGCACCAGGACCTGACATGATCCACACCTACTGGATGAAAAAGCTACAATGCCTCTCAGTCAAACAACACCATCTAACTACCGGGCAATCACATATCTAGGACTTACAATTTCCACTTGTCACTAATCAATGCACTCCTCCTGGATATGCCATGGACCCTCCAGGCTTGCTATGACAAGTGGCTTGCCTGACTAGTAGTGTAGGTCTTAAAATATTAAGATAGATAGAAAGATAAATAGATAGATAATTAGATAGAAAGGTAGGTAGATAGATAGACAGACAGATAGATAGATAGATAGATAGATAGATAGATATATGTAGAAAGGTCTCCCTTGATACTGGGATTTGTAACTATAATATTACACATTTATTCTACTCAATAATCTATGCTTACATCAGTGACTTAAAATATAATATATTTATTAAACAATAGAACACATGTACTGTTGTTGCAATATAATCTGACATACAAGGCTATTTCAATCTATGTATACTATTCTGTTAGCTGTATGTGTATAGTAAGAATGGTGAAGTCCCTGTTATCTTGACATTGCCCGGTTTTCTTAAACTGCTTCCTATATAACACGTATATAGCCACACAGTGAAGATAGCCCCAGCCAATCAAATCCTGACTTTGTGTCCAGTCATCCCCATGTAGGCAAATTCAGTTACCTGAAATTGTTAATATTGTTTACATAATGGCATGTCCCACCTTTATCTGACTTTGGCTGGCCCTTCAGGGCAGTAACTGGGTGAATCTGCTTCATTTGAGATATTATCTCCTTCCTACTTATTTGTAGTTATTTGAGTAGAAAATCCCTTTAACAGTCTGTGTTTACAGTTGGTTGTTGTCAGATAACATCTCAGGCCGCACCTGCTATTGTCCAGAGGGGGTTTTGATAAATGCGCTGAGGGCCAGCATCTGGATGTTGGGTTGGACTGTGATATGCATCAGAAATGATGTTATGTCAGGAGAAGACCAGCAACAGAAGAACGATTGTTTTGCATCTTAACCCCTTCTTTACCATCAGCTTGACTTGATAATTCAACTGAAGAATTGTAAGTTTATAACAATATGTACCAAATAGAAAGACGCTAGACCAAACATGCTGAAACGCCCAACAGTGCAAAAACAAAAATCACTGTTCTTCATCGTTTGCATAACTCAAGTTGCACTTTGAACAGTCATTCTTGGGCATAGAAACTCGTTTCCAAAACTATATATTAATTGTATAGGTTGAAAAAATACTAAAGTCCATCAAGTTTAACCTTGAAACCCATTCTTTTATGCTATCCCAAAGTTGCAGGATGACGTGCCAATGAGCACAGATAGGCATCGGGTTTATAAAAAAAATCAATATACATAATTTAAGAAAAATTCAGTTTAATTAAATGTAATGGGGGGCGGAGTCTGACAGCCGAGGCGAGCAGTCGCACGGGCTGAGAGCTCCGGCAGAAAATCGAGAAAAACGGGTAAAACAACCCCAGAAATCCGGGAGAAATACCCTAAAACGACCTACAAAGGCATCCAGCAGTACCCCTGAGCAACATGGGACGGAAAACAAAGAAACCGCCGGCCGAAAAAAACACCCGCCCGGCCTTACAATAGGCGACATGTGGAAGCAGGCCCGCGGGGCATGTGGACCAGACATGGCGTCGATACACGGCGGTTGCTCCGATTTTTCGGACGACCCATCCGAGGACGACTACCTGCCGGCAACCAAGGCGGTGAGACCTCCACAATTACCCAGTCCCAACCCAGAGACAGCTCCGGTAACAATTGCGGCCCTCACGCGGCTGCTAGCGGACCACCACAAGGATCTGCACAATGACATCGAGGCACTCAGGGGGGACATAAAAGGGATGACAACCCGATTAAACACATTGGAACACACAGCCACGGACACCACCCGAGATATTGGGGAAATCAGGTGAAACATACTCGACATCCAACACCAACAAGTGCTCCTTGAACACCGCATGGCGGAACAAGAGGATGCAGGTCGGAGGGACAACATGAAAATAAGAGGGTTCACTGAAAATATCCCCGACGCAGACCTGGCTCGGGCTGTGGCTCTCCTCATTACCAAAATACTGCCACCCATGCAGGCCAACAAGGTCACCCCCGCAAACGTATTTCGAATTCCCAAATCCCCCAGGGCACCTTCAGAGGCCACACAAGATATTATACTCACCTTACAATCCAGAACAGACAAGACAACACTTCAAAACGCCTTGAGGGAGAAGACGCCATTCCAATTCGAAGGGATGTCGTTGCATTTCCTCGCAGATTTATCGAGGGGTACCCTGGCATGGAGGCGATCCCTCCAACCGCTTACCACGCTCCTCCGCCAAAGAGGCCTCAAATATCGGTGGCAAACAACCCAAGTACTTACCGTGCAACAGGGAGCAGACTCCCATCAGATCAGAGAGCTGAACGACGCGACACCGCTACTGCAAGCACTGGGCTTACCGCCGGACTCACTCACACAGACAGCCCGGCAGGGTGCAAAGTCACCCCAACACTCGTGGGACCCGGCGAGATCTGTACCATTTGTACCGACAGGCCAAACACCTGACCCATACGTGGCACTTACCACCTAACAGGCAGACTCAATGGCATCGGAATCATCCTTGGGATGGCAGGGACACTCTTCAGTTAGGGAACCAATGGTCGACCTCATACGTACAAGCACTTAACTTACACCGAACCTCGCAACGATCAGGAGGCCCACATCCTCCCTGACGGCACCCTCTAAATACCTGACTCACAGTCTTGAAACACATACCTTCAAACAACAGGGTGGCCACTGCAATGGACGGCAGGGACATTTTTTCAACCGGACTACGACTACAACCTTTTTTCTTTTCTTTTTATATATATATTGGTACTGTTCTTATTTGTTATATCTTGTTTGATGGCTACACTACACCATATTCCTCTACACACCATCACAGGTGAACACAGTCTACTATCCAGACAGCCTGCATGTTATAGCGACTGATGCTATTAGGGGGTCCCAGGACCTTATCTGGTCCATGATTAAATAATCCTTGCGTTAGGACCTGTACAAGGGCCTGAATCTTGGCATTTGGCCGCAATCCCACACGGTCCCACACATAACATATTACCTTTTAACTGGCAAACACATAGTTACGTGGCGGCTTAGCTACAACACCCGATATACCAGGGCTGAAGTGACACCGAAGGCTAATACATTTGGACACAGGCTTCCTAACCTGCCTACCAAGTACCATAGCGTTCAACTCTTTCCCACACGGAGACCACACCGACAGGCCACCGACAGGTCACACTCACTATTAATAAACGTGCATGCATTGTTTATTTTACTTTTTAAAAATGTATTTCTTCTCTTCTTAACATGTTATGTTGTAATGTGCCGGTTATTATTTGGCTTAAGAATGCTATTGGGGCTAGGCAGGCCTACTGTCATGGTTATTATTATACTATTTGTAGATATTGGCCTAAAATCTCAGATGCTAACATTTGTATCCCTCATACGCTACCTGACAGGTGCAGCGACTTCGCACCATTTTTGCTTGAGTATTATAGATTAACGTGGATACCTTACAACATGTATTATATAATACTGGTGGAATCCGGACACGTAATTTAGTCCCCAGGCCACAATCCCGTTCATACCAATCTTGTTACTGCTGGTACGACTTGCCCTTACACGGGTTTTATATCTTGCGTTGTGCATAGTGGCATGACCACCTCCTCTCTACTTATGTTTAAATAATATGCAAGTTCTATCTGTTACCTACATGTTCACATTGAATGTCGCAGCTTGTTAGGCCATATTGATGTGTTAATCTTGACCAACAACATGAAAAGTGTGAAATCCTTGCCATGTTTCTACCTCCGTTGACAGGCTCCTATAGGCTGTTATGTTATGCTTTTTTGTTAAGCAATAATATTCCAATTGTCTACTCTACTTCTTAGCGGTTACCAGCCTGGTTTAAGCTAACGTTTAAGCAAATGTTACAGACCTTTATAAAACTCTCTTTAACAAAATTGTACTATTAATGCTTGCCATACTACCGTATCTCTCATCTTGTTTCATCGACCTGTATCTGCTGTCGTGGCGATATAGGTGTGCCTGTAATTCTTAGTACTACAAAAATAAAGAATTAAAAAAAAAAAAAAAAAAATGTAATGAACTTTTAAAAAACACCAAGTGAAAATTTGATGATAATTGTCCTTTAAAAAGTCAGTCTTACTCCCAGTTTTTTCTTCTTAGCTCATTATTGTGAGTAGCCCAGTGCTAAAATAAAGTTGAAATAAAGTACATTTTTATGCCTACAGGTGTGAAATTTCCCATTAGGCAGATTTAATAAGCTCGTGTTAGTACCAGGATCCTTGGCCAGTGTCCTCTGTAGTCAAATCATCCTTAAAGGGTTACTCCAGTATCCATGACCACTTCTGTTTTTGTAAGTGGTCATTGTGAAAGGAATCTGTCTGTTTCAGATTAAAACATTGCACATCCAGAGATATGTGCACGTGCCCCCGGGCAGGGCCGGATTAACATAGGGGCTGATGGAGCTGCAGCTCCAGGCCCAGGCCCATGGAATAGGCCCATTGGTTTAAAAAAAAAAAAAAACATTTTTAATTTTTTTTTTACACACTACTCTTAGGGTTGCCAGGTATTTCTCATGTATTTCTTAGGGTTGGCAGGTATTTCTCAGAAGTATTTCTCAGGTATTTGAGGCTGCCTAGCCGGTGCCGGTATTGCAGTAATACCGGCAATACAAATGTCTGTCTCAGTATAAACATAGATTATTCTGCAATACCAGCGCCGGCCAGTAGGGGTCGCTGTTTGTATGGAGAGAGGCAGTGATAAGAAGTTACGGCATCTCTCTCCCTGCCTCTCTCTACTCACTGATCCGCGGGGAGCAGCTCTGCACAGAGACTCCAGACAGCAGCTCCGAGACATGGGGACGCTGAGACATTGGGACACTGGGGAACATGGGGACCCTGAGCATGGACGTCCGCAGGAATTTTTCCGGGGGGGAGGGGGGCATAATTGTAATGACATCCATGCTTGGCCCCTTTTTGACAGTGTCATGAAAGGAAAGGGGCATAGTCATTTTCACATAAAGCAAGGATGAATAGCGTTTTCACAACTATGGTGTCAGGAATATATGTTTGTATTCCTGACACTATATAGTGTTCCTTTCATCAAATTACAGGAACATTCTGGTCACCATAACAACTTTATCTAAATGAAAATGCTGTGATGCAAGGAGGCCCCTGGGTGCTCTTTCTTTGAAGGGGTGAAACCGCTCTCAAATGGTTTACCCCCAAAGGCTTCCTTCAGCTCCAGATCTCCAGGTCGCTCAGTGGTATTCGACTTCTGAAACAGAGTGTCAGGAAGTGCAGATTGACGTTGGGCATGGGTGCCGCTGATTGGCTAGAGTGGTCAGCTGACACTCTAAGCCAATCGCTAGTTCCCGATTCATAAAAATGTTTTATGTTTTTATGAATGGGGAGCTACTGATTGGCTTAGAGTGCTAGCAGACCCATCTAGCCAATCAGCGGCACCCCTACCCAGCGGCCCTGACACTCAGTAAATAAAAGTGAACACATTAACACTGATATTGTTTGTTTTTACCTGGGGACATGAGAAGGTCCAAAGTTTCCCTGCCAGGCCCAGATACCAACGCCTTATGATGTGGTGTCCAGAATGAAGTGCTCCAATCTCATTTTCTTCTCCTTCATTTGACACAGCCTTCTTTGTCTTCTGAGGCTCCTTCTGCTCCTTTACCTTTCTGCTACTTTCTGCTTATTTTGCGCCCTTCTGCTCCTTTCTCTTTCTGATCCCTTTCTGCTCCTTGATGGCTCTTCCTGCTCCTTGATGGCCCTTCCTGCTTCTTGCAGACCCTTCCTGCTTCTTCCTGCCCTTCCTGCTTCTTTCTGCCCCTTCCAGCTTCTTGCAGCCCCTTGCTGATCCTTTCTGTTCCTTCTGATTCTTCCTGCCCCTTCCTGCTCCTTGCAGACCCTTCCTGCTCCTTGCAGCCCCTTCCTGCTCCTTGCAGACCCTTCCTGCTTTTTGCAGACCCTTCCTAATCCTTTCTGCCCCTTCTTTCTCCTTGCGGCCCCTTCTTTCTCCTTGCTGCCCCTTCCTACTCCTAGCAGACCCTTACTACTCCTTGCTGACCCCTCCTGCCCCTTGCAGACCCTTTCTACTCCTTGCTGACCCCTCCTGCTCCTTGCTGCCTCTTCCTACTCCATGCTGCCCCTTCCTACTCCTTGCAGACCCTTCCTGCTCCTTGCAGACCCTTTCTACTCCTTGCTGACCCCTCCTGCTCCTTGCTGCCTCTTCCTACTCCATGCTGCCCCTTCATACTCCTTGCAGACCCTTCCTGCTCCTTGCAGACCCTTCCTGCTCCTTGCAGACCCTTCCTGCTCCCTCTTCCTACTCCTTGCTGCCCCTTCCTACTCCTTGCTGCCCCTTCCTGCTCCTTGCTGCCCCTTCCTGCTCCTTGCTGCCCCTTCCTGCTCCTTGCTGCCTCTTCCTGCTCCTTGCTGCCTCTTCCTACTCCTTGCTGCCTCTTCCTACTCCTTGCTGACCCCTCTTGCTCCTTGCAGACCCTTCCTGCTCCTTGCTGCCTCTTTCTACTCCTTGCTGACCCCTCTTGCTCCTTGAAGACCCTTCCTACTCCTTGCAGACCGTCCCTACCCCTTCCTGCTGCCCCTTCCTATTCCTTGCTGACCCCTCCTGTCTCTTGCAGACCCTTTCTACTCCTTGCTGACCCCTCCTGCTCCTTGCTGACCCCTCCTGCTCCTTGCTGCTCCTTCTACTTTACCCTCCTGCTCCTTGAAAACCTTTCGACCCTTTCCTGCTTCTTGCTGAGCCTTTCCATTCCTTGCTGACCCCTCCTGCCCCTTGCAGAACCTTTCTGCTCCTTCTACTTTACCTTCCTCTATGCGGTCTCCCCCACCCCCCATCCCTCACTTACCTGCTCTGTAGGCTGCCTCTGTGCTGCTCCTCTGCGGTTTCAGTCATGAGAGAGAGGCAGGGATAAGCTGTAGCTTCCTAAGTAAATAAAAGTGAACACATTAACACTGATATTGTTTGTTTTTACCTGGGGACATGAGAAGGTCCAAAGTTTCCCTGCCAGGCCCAGATACCAACGCCTTATGATGTGGTGTCCAGAATGAAGTGCTCCAATCTAATTTTCTTCTCCTTCATTTGACACAGTCTTCTTTGTCTTCTGAGGCTCCTTCTGCTCCTTTACCTTTCTGCTACTTTCTGCTTATTTTGCGCCCTTCTGCTCCTTTCTCTTTCTGATCCCTTTCTGCTCCTTGATGGCTCTTCCTGCTCCTTGATGGCCCTTCCTGCTTCTTGCAGACCCTTCCTGCTTCTTACTGCCCTTCCTGCTTCTTTCTGCCCCTTCCAGCTTCTTGCAGCCCCTTGCTGATCCTTTCTGTTCCTTCTGATTCTTCCTGCCCCTTCCTGCTCCTTGCAGACCCTTCCTGCTCCTTGCAGCCCCTTCCTGCTCCTTGCAGCCCCTTCCTGCTTTTTGCAGACCCTTCCTAATCCTTTCTGCCCCTTCTTTCTCCTTGCGGCCCCTTCTTTCTCCTTGCTGCCCCTTCCTACTCCTAGCAGACCCTTACTACTCCTTGCTGACCCCTCCTGCCCCTTGCAGACCCTTTCTACTCCTTGCTGACCCCTCCTGCTCCTTGCTGCCTCTTCCTACTCCATGCTGCCCCTTCCTACTCCTTGCAGACCCTTCCTGCTCCTTGCAGACCCTTTCTACTCCTTGCTGACCCCTCCTGCTCCTTGCTGCCTCTTCCTACTCCATGCTGCCCCTTCCTACTCCTTGCAGACCCTTCCTGCTCCTTGCAGACCCTTCCTGCTCCTTGCAGACCCTTCCTGCTCCCTCTTCCTACTCCTTGCTGCCCCTTCCTACTCCTTGCTGCCCCTTCCTGCTCCTTGCTGCCCCTTCCTGCTCCTTGCTGCCCCTTCCTGCTCCTTGCTGCCTCTTCCTGCTCCTTGCTGCCTCTTCCTACTCCTTGCTGCCTCTTCCTACTCCTTGCTGTCCCCTCTTGCTCCTTGCAGACCCTTCCTGCTCCTTGCTGCCTCTTCCTACTCCTTGCTGACCCCTCTTGCTCCTTGAAGACCCTTCCTACTCCTTGCAGACCGTCCCTACCCCTTCCTGCTGCCCCTTCCTATTCCTTGCTGACCCCTCCTGTCTCTTGCAGACCCTTTCTACTCCTTGCTGACCCCTCCTGCTCCTTGCTGACCCCTCCTGCTCCTTGCTGCTCCTTCTACTTTACCCTCCTGCTCCTTGAAAACCTTTCGACCCTTTCCTGCTTCTTGCTGAGCCTTTCCATTCCTTGCTGACCCCTCCTGCCCCTTGCAGAACCTTTCTGCTCCTTCTACTTTACCTTCCTCTATGCGGTCTCCCCCACCCCCCATCCCTCACTTACCTGCTCTGTAGGCTGCCTCTGTGCTGCTCCTCTGCGGTTTCAGTCATGAGAGAGAGGCAGGGATAAGCTGTAGCTTCCTGCCTTTCTCCATTCACAGCGCCACCTACTGGCCAGCGCTGGTATTGCACTGTATTCTCACACTAAAACGAAAAATAGCAGCACAAGCTGAAAAATCCGGGGGGGGGGGGGCTAGTACCCCTCTTTACCCCCACATTCGAACACCCATGACCCTGAGACACTAGGGACACAGTGGCCCCATGTCTCCCAGTGGCCCCTAGTCTGTGCCCCCATGTCTCCCAGCCACTGTCCCTAGTGTCTCAGTGTCCCTATGTCTCTAAGTGTCCCCTAGTGTCCTAGTGACATCAGGACACTGGGAGACATGAGGACACAGACTCTAAGGGACACTATAGACATGGGGATACAAACACTAGGGGACACTGGGCAACATGGGGACACTGAGAGGCATGGAGACACAGGGAGACATGGGGACACTGGGCGACTTTGAGACATAGGAGACATGGCAGTGTCCCCATGTCTCCCAGCCAGTGTCCCTAGTATCTCAGTGTTCCCTAGACTCCCAAAGTCCCCTAGTCTCCCAATGTCTCTGTGTCCCCATGTCTCCTAGTGTCTCAGTGTCCACTAGTATAAAAGAAAAAATCTCAGGCACTCACTGTGATAGATTTAGGCAGGTTTATTGGACACCGCAACGTTTCGACCTGTACCCAGGTCTTTATCAAGTCTCCAATGTCCCCTATGTATCAGTGTCCCCTATGTATCAGTGTCTCAGTGCCCCATGTCTCTCAGTGCCCATAGTGTCTCTGTGCCCATAGTGTCTCAGTGTCCCCTAGTATAAAAGAAAAAAATCTCAGGCACTCACTGTGATAGCTTTAACCAGGTTTATTGGACACCGCAACATTTTGACCTGTACCCAGGTTTTTATCAAGTCTCCAGTGTCCCCTATATATCACAGTATCTCAGTGCCCCATTTCTCCCCGTGTCCCCTCGTGTCTGTCACTCAGTGTCCCCAAGAGTCTCAGATTTCCCAGGTCTCCCAGTGTTCCCTAGTATCTGTGTCCCCATGTCTCCCAGTGTCCCAATGTCTCTCAATGTCCCCTAGTGACATGGGGACCCTGGGAGACATGAGGACACAAACACTAAGGGACTGGGAGACATAGGGACACAGACATTCCCCCTTTTTGTGTATGTTCGCCCTTTCGGCCGTTCAGGTTATGTGATTTGTGTCAGTAGCCCACCCTTTTACCGCATCCATAGACTTCCTGCTTTACTGGACACTGCTGTTAGGGGGTATGGGTTTACTTGAAAGATGAAAGCATGAGATTAGCAAAGGGTATGTGTTTTCTCATAGTTGCATCCTATGAGTTTCCCTACTGCATCATCTCCATCAGATACATGACGTTTAGGAGGTAGGACTGTTTTAGTGTTTTTGGTCAATAAGATTTTGTAATTAGGCCCATCATAATTATCAGCACCAGGCCCACTGGGCTCTTAATCCGGCCCTGCCCCCGGGACACGTGACTTTGGCAGCGTGGTGTTCAGTTCCTGGACTGCCAAATGTCAATTCTGTGTATATTTTATGTCTGTCGTCCACCTCCATTCTGTCTTTCTTTAACCCCTTAGTGACCAGACTGCTTTTCAATTTTCTTGCCGTTTGGGACCAGGGCCGTTTTTACATTTCTGTACACGTTTTTGTGTTTAGCTGTAATTTTCCTCTTATTCATTTACTTTACCCACACATATTATATACCGTTTTTCTCGCCATTAAATAGTCTTTCTAAATATACCATTATTTTCATCATATCAAATGTAAAAAAAACACACTTTTTCTAACTTTGACCCACAAAATCTGTTACACATCTACAACTGCCAATAAACACCCATGCTAAATAGTTTTTAAATTTTGTCCTGAGTTTAGAAATACCCAATGTTATTTATCTGTCAGGAATCCCTGAATAACCCTTCACATGTATATATTTTTTAAAAAGAAGACAACCTAGGGTATTAAACTTGGGGTATTTTGACTCTTTTCATGCAACCATTTTACCACCAATCTATGCTAAATTAAAAAAGAAAATAATTGGTAATTTGTTTGACACACATAGCAATGAATTTAAGAATACATGTACTGAGAACTTTAAGGGTTACTGCCAAAGAATACACCAATATGTGTTCAGCAACATCTCCTGTGTACAGTGATAACCCCATGTATAGGTGTGTCGGGTTCTCTGGGAGCTAAAATACCTTATTTGGGAACTGTGCATTCCATTTTTGCACCTTGGTTTTGCACCCCTCCCTGTCACAGGTGCCTCATCTCAGGACCTTAGTTAGCCTTGTACCGCAGAGAACTCGAGATGGAAGGATTTCCCCAAGTGAGTAGCTCATTTAGTAGACAGTTGGTTGTTAGAGTAGGACCCAGTGGCGTACATACCAGGGTCGCAGGGGTCGCAGCAGCGACCGGGCCCGGCCAACCAGGGGGCCCGGCCGCCCCTGCGACCCGGTATGTACGCTCTGGGCCAGCCTCTTCTCCTGGGGGGCCCAGGAGCCGGCCACCTCCGGGCCCCCGAAGCTGGCCCTGCTTACACCCGGCGGCCGGCTGGTGCGCGAGGGAGCACTCTCCCCTGAGTGCTTCCTCTTCAGCTCCCTCGCGCACCGCACTGATACCGGAGCCGGAAGATGATGTCATCTTCCGGCGCCGGTATCAGTACGCGGCGCGCGAGGGAGCTGAAGAGGAAGCACTCAGGGGAGAGTGCTCCCTCGCGCGCCCGCAGGACCAGCCAGCCCGCCGGGTGACCGGCCCCCCCAGGAGCCCAGCAGCACCACTGGACCCCAGGGAATCCCCTCAGCACTCCAAAAGGTAAGGAGGCTGGGGGGATTAAATAAAAAAAAAACGTGTAAGTGTGTGTGAGTGTTAGTGTGTGTGTGTGTGTGTGTTAGTGTGTGTGTGTTAGTGTGTGTTAGTGTGTGTGAGCGTTAGTGTGTGTGTGTGTGTGTTAGTGTGAGTGTTGGTGTTTGTGTTAGAGTGTGTGTCTGCTAGTGAGTGTCAGTGAGTGTGTTACTGTGTGTGTCTGTTACTGTGTGTGTGTGTGTTAGTGAGTCTGTTTGATGTCTGTTAGTGAGTGTGTGTTTGTCAGTGTGAGTGTATGTTTTGTAAGTGAGTGTGTATGTATGTCTGCCGCTGAGTGTGTCTTTGTCAGTAAATGTGTGTGTCTGTTAGCTAGTGTGTATGCATTTGTTCGTGAGAGTGTGTGTGTGTCTTCAGCACTTACCTTTCTCCAGCGCCGGACTCCCATGGCGCTGGGGATCCCTCCGCCTCTCAGCTCCGAATGCGCATGCACGGCAAGAGCCGCGCACGCATTCAAACCGCCCATAGGAAAGCATTACTCAATGCTTTCCTATGGACGTTCAGTGTCTTAAAATGGCGGAAGCGCCTCTAGCGGCTGTCAGTGAGACAGCCACTAGAGGCTGGATTAACCCTCAGTGAAACATAACAGTTTCTCTGAAACTGCTATGCTTTCAGCTGCAGGGTTAAAACTAGAGGGACCTGACACCCAGACCACTTCATTGAGCTGATGTGATCTGGGTGTCTGTAGTGGTCCTTTAAGTGTGTGTGCATCTGCATGCAGTGGCGTACATACCGCGGTTGCAACCCCTGCGACCAGGTGCCCGCCGCCATGTGTTGCTGCCCCGGCCCGCGCAGAGTAAGCGCGAGGGGGGGCCCACGGATCAATTTTCGCACCGGGGCCCCATGGGTCATGTGTACGCCACTGGTAGGACCTGCCAAAAATGGGGTACATTGATGTTGTGGCAGGCTTATGCAATGTATGATCATATAATGTAACTAAACACCCATTATTTTTGGCCTAGATTAGGTGTTTTTAATAAAACTAGCAAAATCTGTCAGCACCAAAGTAGCTGTTAAGTAGATAAGGGAGTGCGCTGGATTTTCATTTTTACTGTACTTATTGGCCCCCAGCAGCACCCCATTTAAGCATGTTCAGGTCAGTGCAGCCAGCCCGTTGTTTTCCCTTATATATATTTAGGAGTCTAGCCATCTTCTTGGTTTTGCACCCCTCCCTGTCACAGGTGTCTCATCTCAAGACCCTATTTAGCCTTGTACTGCAGAGAACTCGAGATGGAAGGATTTCCCCAAGTGAGTAGCTCATTTAGCAGACAGTTGGTTGTTAGAGTAGGACCTGCCAAATATGGGGTACATTGACGTTGTGGCAGGCTTATGCAATGTATGATCATATAATGTAACTACATCCCCATTATTTTTGGCCTAGATTAGGTGTTTTTAATAAAACTAGCAAAATCTGTCAGCACCAAAGTAGCTGTTAAGTAGATAAGGGAGTGCGCTGGATTTTAATTTTTACTGTACACATTGTACTTTAGGCATGGATTATCAGCTCCTGTTATGTGTTACTGCCAAAGAACAACCCAATATGTGTTCAGCAACATCTCCTGAGAACAGTGATACCACCCATGTACAGGTGTGTTGGGTTTTCTAGGATGCTAAAAGACCTTATTTGGAGGGTGTGCATTCCAGCTTTCCAACTTGGAATTTTCACATCTGGTAATCATGCACCCATGAAGCCGGCGAATGTAATTTACCCCCATCAAACCAACACACAGTGCTTTTTGACCGTGATTTAGGAGAGCCTGCTGTTGGTTATTGCAGGAAAACACTCCAGGTTGTTTTCTGCAAGGTCTAATAAGTACACCCATGTCCCCCATGCATAGGTTTTTACCAGAATTTTCTGTTACAATTGTATGATTTGTAGCTTGAGTTGAAATTGAGAGTATTTCTTCGGATAGGCCTATCTTTAGTTTGGGGCCTATCACATACCCCAGTTTTATTTATTGCCATGAAAGTGTATATATTTGAAACGTGGACACCCTGAGGTATTGTATATGGAGTGCTTTCAGGGGCGGGCTGGGCCGGGGGGTAGGGAGGCAATTGCCCCCCAGGCCGCCCTAAATCCTTTTAAGACCGGCCGCGGCAGGCCGGCCCTTTAAATGCTGCAGCCACCTGAGCGCTCTGTAAAGAGCCTCAGGCGGCAGCAGGACAGATTCTCCCCTCCCCTCCCCTGTAGCGTGGCCGAGCTGCTCTCCGATCCGCGGTGCCCGGCCGGAGTGATGGGAAGGTGCACGCTCAGTGTGCACTTCCTTTCAGTCCGGCCGGTTACAGGAAACAGAAACTCCTGTTCCGTGCGGAGTTTCTGTTTCCTGTAACCGGCCGGACTGACAGGAAGTGCACACTGAACGTGCACCTTCCCATCACTCCGGCCGGGCACCGCCGACCAGAGAGGAGCTCGGCCACACTACAGGGGAGGGGGTAAGAAGAAGGGGGAGGGGTAAGTAGAGGGGAGGGGAATAAGAAGAGGGGAGGGGGGGGAGTAAGAGGGGAGAGGGGAGTAAGAGGAGGGGGGAGTAAGAAGAAGGGGGGAGTAAGAAGAGGGGAGGGGGGAGTAAGAAGAGGGGGTAAGAAGAAGAAGGGGGAGTAAGAAGAAGTAGGGGGAGTAAGAAGAAGTAGGAGGGTTAAGAAGAAGGGGGAGTAAGAAGAAGAAGAGGGGTAAGAAGAAGGGGGGTAAGAAGAAGGGGGTAAGAAGAACAAGGGGGGGAGTAACGAGAACAAGGGGGGGAAGTAAGACGAACACAGGGAGGAGGGGGGTAAGAAGAACACAGGGGGGTGTGGAGAAAACACAGAGGGAGGAGTGAGAAGAACACAGGGAGGGTGGAGGGGGGGATGAGAAGAGCACAGGGAGGGTGGGTGAGTGTGAGAAGAGACCGCTAGTGGAGGGTGGGGGAGAGGAGAGACCACTAAGGGGCAGGGGAGAGCTCTAAGGGACAGAAGGGACAGCTCTATAGGACAGGGGGCAAGACAGGGAGCTCTTTCACACACACACACACACACAATGCATCCCTATACATACACAGAAACACAACATGCTTCCCTTACACACAGAGAAACACACAATGCATCCATTACACACACACACACACACAGAAACATACAATGCAAAAACCCTTACACACACATGCAAACACACACACTGTTTTTCTTAAATACACACAGAAACACAATGCATCTCTTACACTCAATGCACACACATACAGACACACACCTTGCATCCCTTATGCATACAAACACAGATTCACACAATGCATCCCTTACACACAGCCAGAAACACATAATACATCCCTTATACACAAATACACTGCATCACCTGCACAAACTGGTATCCCTATACACTACATACCATAAGCACACATATTAGATCCTCTACAATAACTCATAACACATCCCCTACACACTCCACTCCCTGTGAGCGAACTCATGGGTGGGTGGAACATATAAGTGGACTTGTGAGTGGGCCTTATGGGCATACTCACCGTCAGACCCTGGGGCCCAGACCTTGAGCTGTGTAAGAGGCCCCCCAAAAATGTAGCTGCTTTCAATTCTCCCAGAACATTGAATTTTGTGACCACAGTTGCAAACAGCCGCCAGAGATCCTGTTCTACACCAGACCAGTGGAGCCAAACTGCAGCCCATCATCATCCTCATCTAATTGTAAGTAGGCAATCTAGTATATTATTAGTGACACTAATCTATAATTTACATCACATCAAAGGGACACTATGGCTTAATGAAGTGGTTCTGGTGTCCCTGCAGGCTTTTTAATGTAAATACACACTGTGTGCAGCACTGGCGTTAGTTCATATGGCAGATCATATGGGTGGGGCATTGTGATGTCACATGGGGGGCGGCAAATTTTTATTTTGTCTAGGGCGGCAAAAATCCTTGCACCGGCTCTGATCTTGGGCAGGTGCACCAGTCTACTGGTGACCCACAGGATGGGAGTGCACTGATTGCACTGCACTCTCCTCCTGCCCAGACCCGTCTTGACCGCAGTGCAAGTGCCCTCTGCACTCTGCCCCTAATTTACAGTGGCTCACACTCACAACAAGCAGTGCCTGGAGCCCTTTGCAGAGACGGAAACAAAGAGGTTCTGCGGCAGCTGGCCGTCCTGCAAGCATTACATTAAACAGCTGTTCCCCATGCAGCCACAGGTGGCGCTGTGCTGGGAGAATGTGATTACTCTTCACTTCCTCCTAGCCTACAGAGCAGCGCATGGGAGAGAGAGAGGAGGAGGCATGATTTAATCTTGAATAAATCCTCTAAGCAAACCTTTATAAATTTGGGGGGATCAGCTCTGTTTCCACAGTTTATTGGTGTTTACTCTCATCTCTGTATTAATATTGAGGGATGTCTAAGTAGTAACATCAGTGTGTGTCAGCAGGGCCAGCCGTTAGGGTGGGCAAGCTGTGCGGTCACGCAAGGTGCCATGACAACAGAGGCACCCGGCGGCCAACACAGCTCACAAGTTGGGTACACCAGCATATTTAATTTAAACGATTCGCTGGTGGTCCACTGGTGCGCACCAGCAGTAGGTGCAGTCAGATCATATCCTCTCCCTCGTGGTTCCGGCGCTCAGTTAGTGAGTCAGAGCACAGGCTCAGAGATTCTCAGCCTGTGCTCTGTAAACATTGAAAGTCAGAGCCGTGAAGGAGCGGGTATGGCAAAGAGCTACTGGTTAGCATAACATCTATATCCGTTATAAAACCAGGAAAAGGTGGGCATGGATGGTGAACTGATTTGGTGGCGCAATGGGCCACTTGACTGGTTTTGCCCCCCAGGCCTAAGGTTGCCAGCCCTCCCCTGAGTGCTTTGATGCTTTTGATGCTTTTGATGCAACCATTTTAGCCCAAAACATTGGAGAAAGTGTGTGGTGGTAAATTTTCATTTTTCACACACATTGCTTTTTGACTGTGACTTTAGGAGAGCCTGTTGTTGGTTATTGCAAAAAACACTCCAGGTTGTTTTCTGCAAGGCCTCCTGAGTACACCCATGCCCCCCATGCATAGCTTGTACTTGATCATAAAAATTGTCTGGCGCAGTAAAAGTAAAAAAAAAAAAACACAAACGCAGGAACAGTAAACGTAACCAAAAAAGAAAAAGAAAAAACTGAATGGCAAATGTAAATAAAAAATAAAAAATGGACCAGTGTTTGGTATTGCTTGAAGCAGTCCCCGATGCAGAGTCCAGGTTGTCCAGGTCAGGACAGTAAAAGATGGTGTCCTTTCTCTGCCCCTTCTTGAAACAGACACTGCATCTTTTTTGCGGGTTCTGCTTCGCTGCAATAAAGTGGGTAGCCCCAACTCTGTTCTCTCCCATCACCGCCTGGGGAGCAGGTGCATCTTGGTACAAAATACCCAAAATGATCTGGAGCTGAAACTGTAAAAAAAAATCACTTTCCTTCTGGGGTTTGCTTTTTTGAACAACAAAAAAGTGTTGTGGGTTGCAATCTGCATTTAGTAAATTGCAACCTTTTTGTACCAGGCCCTTGTCTTCCATATAATTAGGTAGGGCTGTAGCTGCTGATCTGCCAGATCAACCCCACCCATATGCCGGTTTTAGGCCTTGATGCACACTGGCTTTCTTGTGCTCTCAGCTTTGCCACGTACAGAGACCTCCACATTCCTTTCAGTGTGGATGGTGGTTAGAAGGTACACATCCTTCTTGTCTCTCTGCTCAACTGGCAACAGCTCCTCTTGGCGCAGAGCTGAGTCTCCCCCCTTCATAGCTGGGCGCTTGCAAGTTGTCCTGGGAAACCTGCGCAGTTCTTTTGAATCAAAACAATACAGTACCTTGAACAAAGGGACACTTGTATAAAAAATTGTCTGTATACAAGTGGTACCATTTGTTCATGAGGGGGAATATCAGGTCCCAGACAATCTTTCTACTGGTTCCCAGAAGTTCTGGGGAACCTGAAGGGTAAAGGTGGCTATCCTTTCCCTCGTACACCCGAAAGACCTGAGTATACCCAGTCTCGCTCTCACAAAGCTTTTACACCTTTACACCATACCTGGAGCGCTATAGTGGATCCCACTCTGAGTATTCTGTTCATCCTATGCCTTACAGGGGCCAAGCAGAGTCCAGCGCTGGAGTTTTTCCATTCAGGCCCGCTAGCCCACGTGTATGCATATACTGGATTCCAGCATTAGGAAAGGGTAGGTTTCCTCTGCATCACCTCATGTGGTGAACTCTGAGGTGAAGCATCTGGCAGAACCTCTGAAGCTGCAAGTCGCAAGCGAACAGCCAGCTTCTCCCAAAAAGAGCTGAAATGCTTGTTTAGATGAATCATCACATCCGAGCTCTCACAAAATGGGCCGTAGGAGCCTCCAGCATCCGCCATCTTGGTAACACTTGCCTTCTGTTCCCACAGTAGAGCTGCACTCTTACAGTGTAGCAGTAGTAGTTATAAAACTCAGTGCTGTACCAGCTCCTCCAGTGTCTATGTGTGAGGCTGGACAGGAAGTGGAAGGGGATCACTTCCCATTTGCCCAACTGCCTCTCATGACAAAGGAGGAGCAGGGAAGGCCCTCAGTGATGCACACTGTGTAACCGCTCCTG
Organism: Pelobates fuscus; assembly: GCF_036172605.1. Lineage (NCBI taxonomy): Eukaryota > Metazoa > Chordata > Amphibia > Anura > Pelobatidae > Pelobates > Pelobates fuscus. The sequence continues at coordinate 146,160,312 of NC_086323.1, read as the reverse complement.
CAGCTATAATATCATTCTTAGAAGACTGACTGGTCTACAGAAGACATAGGAGGGTGCGTAACCTTTCAAACTCCAATAACATTTCAAACTTCACCACTCAAAGTCTAAACCTGGAAATAAACCATTTACCTTAATCATATGTTTAACTCCTCTTAAAAATTAAACCCCAATACTAAATTTAACATGTAGATATAGATCCGACCCTGCATGCTTGCTCTCTCTATCAAACAATTATTGTGGGCACCTAGCCATCTTAGCCCTCTTCACAAAGCTGCACTTCCTTTAACTAGGTTTGCATTGATGATTTGGCCCCCGTGGTCTTCTAAGCTAGTGAGAAAACAACATCCAGTTTTCTTTGTCACCTTAAACTCCTCATTTGTCACTTCAGACATAAATGGATGCTGGTGGCACTGTCACGCCAAACTTATCTTTTCCAAATTGCTTCCTCTTCTCTTCTCTTTCCTACTCTGACTTTCTTTTTCCATTTGTCATTGATTTCTAACTATAAACAAGAAAAAAAAAGTAGGGAATACTTTGCTTTATGTATTTTCCCTACGACTGACTTTCTTAGACATTGAGCAGAGCTACCGTCTATTAGCGTCAATCCCCCAAACTGGCTTGGTATATAGATGCGGTGTCATGTGGTCAGCATGTGCGAGAGTACAAGCAGTGACGCCTGCTCTTGGTGCTAAAGCACGAAGAGTTGAAGTACATCCAATGGAAGAAGATGTCGCAGCCTGCGCGGGACAGTATCAAGATAGTAGAATTCACCTTTCCCTGCCCCCCGCCACAGGACCCCCAGCAAAGATGTCACTGTCGATGGTCTTTGCAAATTCCGAGGGGAGGTGGGGATGTAAATAGGTATTCCAACACTATAGTTTTAGCATTGCATTTTTGTATTTCTAAAACTATAGTTTTCCTTTAAGGAAAAAAAAAGCCCTTTTCTTATTTTTCAGAAAATTGTCAGACAAATCGATCCAGACAACATTAGTTTTTAGTCATTTCAGATGCTGACGAATTTGGATATTCGATCTCTCCTAATACGAATCCGCATGTCTACTTATGATATAAACATTCCAAATTCTACAATCATTCCATATTGATATTTTATTTTACTCCTTTTTATTACCAATTAATTAAAAAAATAAACTGAAATCATTGACACATGATGTACTGTAAATACGAATTAAATAAACTTAATTTGAATTCTTCTTTTTTTTAAGCTTTGCTAATTATGTGCATACTATTATTGCCAAAACTGTGAAAATGTGTGAGGTGTTTTTGCATTTGTTTTTATAATAAATGAGAATTTATATATGTATATGTCACATCAAATTAAAGCACCTTTTGTATTTTAAAAAGCTGTATATGATAAATGTTGATGCAATAAATGAGAAAAGGGAAAATTATGGTTGAACATACACACATACCAAAACAAAATGACAAAAATGCTTTTGTCCAAATGTACAAAAGAAGCAAACTGAAGCTGTTTTCTTAAGGGTTTAACACTACTGCTTTAAAAAAAAAAAAAAAAAAAAAAATATATATCTAATCATGTTCCAAAGCCTATTCAGTAAGTAGTTGTTGTTTTTTTTAATTTTATTTTATGTCAACTGTTTATCATAAAATCTTCATTAAAGGACTAGTATTTCTTTCCTTCTTAACAAATGTACATTGTGACATAGGTAGGATCACGTTTGTCATTGTTGCTTCTACAGAGTTCTATGTAGAACATAACGCTATTCTCGTATGTGTGCCTTGACATTTCACCCCAGCAAAATAAACAAAATCTTTGATATTGTTACTGAAGATAATATAATCAAGGCTTCGATGGTCCTTCATTTCTACATACCTGTGATATGTGAGAGTGATGATTTCCAAATGACCTTAAAGGACAGTGTATATGGAAGTTCAGCAATGCTGACTCTGACAGTCACCGGTTGAGAAAGCCTGCTTTCGTCATTCTACTGTGAAGACACTCTATGCTTTATTAATATATACGCACAATACCTATTCAATTATCAGCTGCTGATGAGTTAAACCTTGAGTGTTAAAATAACAGAAAAAAAAATCAACCTACCATAGATATATGCAAGGTCAACTTTAATATTCTGTTCATCTGTTTTTCAGTTGGATTGTACACAGAACACAAGGTCATCCCATGCGAAAAAAGGATGAGATGTTTTACCTTCAGTCACAGAAACAGGGCCTCTACAATAAGCATAGTAAATAATATTCACATCCTGAAGAGGTTGCCTTGGAAAACCCAGTTAAGAAAATATTGAACTGTATTTAGTTAAAAAAAATATACTAGGTACTGAATGTACAATTACTATAAATTGCTGGTCAACGGAACACTCTAATAACAAGAAATGTATATATATTTTAATTAGATGTATTTCCTAATTATTTAAATTCAGGTCCTCACTTTTTTTTAATTCAGCAATTTAATAACACCCAAAACCATATCTTTGTGCCAGTGACAGTCTTCTCACTGCAGTCTGATCAGGATGATGACTTTTGTCCATTCAGAAGAGAGACGCATTAAGCATCTAGATTAAGTTGTTTTGGTGCCTGGAGTGTCCCTTTAAGCACTCGTTTCTCTTTAAGTGAAAGCCGTGGGAAGTTTTCTCTCCTTTTCTGCATAAACACAGCAGAAAGTGAGATTGTGAAATGTTCATCCTAATCAACTTCTTTCTTTTTTACCTAGGTATTAGCATTTTGCTCTCATTTGACATTTTTTTTCTTTCATAAAGAATGGCCTTAAATGATTCAAGTCAAGTTAAAATGCACTGTACATTTTTTTAATGTATTTGAGCAAGGCAATAAAAATAAAATCTCTTTACTAGTTGTTTTTTTTTTTTATTCCTTAAAATCCTATCTCTTCTGCAAATTCTGTAACTAATCCATTCTCCCTCCTTTTTTTTTTTTTTTCTTTTTTACTTTATTTCAAAAGCTTGGCTCACAGGATGACTTTCAATAGATCGCAGCGAGGTAGCTGCTCTGCTACTCACGAAACCTTGACCCAGAACCCCGTCGTCTACGAATGATTTAGCACCGGGTTCCCCGCGAACGTGCGGTGCACTTGGAGAGAGATGGCACGCCCTCGTTCCGTCTGCCTTCCAGTCTCTAAGCGAGCGGCTCTGCCCACCGGCTCCCCCGGCGAGGGGGGCGCCGGCTATCGTCAGTCCACCGAGGCTCCTCGGCGCTGCGATATCGTCACTTTTAGGGGGGATTCTGACTTAGAGGCGTTCAGTCATAATCCCACAGATGGTAGCTTCGCCCCATTGGCTCCTCAGCCAAGCACATACACCAAATGTCTGAACCTGCGGTTCCTCTCGTACTGAGCAGGATTACTATTGCGACAACACAATCATCAGTAGGGTAAAACTAACCTGTCTCACGACGGTCTAATCCCAGCTCACGTTCCCTATTAGTGGGTGAACAATCCAACGCTTGGTGAATTCTGCTTCACAATGATAGGAAGAGCCGACATCGAAGGATCAAAAAGCGTTTCTCTCTCCTTTTTCAAGCTGGCAGTGTCCAATTAAATGATTCTCACATGGGGTTATTCACTAAAATCTGAATGGCCCCATGCCAAATGGGGCAAAACAAACAGCTGCAAACAAGATTTTTGTTCACACAATTAATTGTTCACACTAATTAACAATGTCCGTATTATGTAATTCTGGTCCTGACTTTGGTCTAAACCCCTGGATTGAACACCGCCGGGCAGGTGAAATCATTACCAAATGCTTCAAATCCGGGCTCGAATTTCTAACAATTTAAATTATTTGCCTACTGGCAGATTGCTGACCCCACTCATGGCCAGCAGGTGGGATTATTTAATACAATAAATGGGGGGACAGGACACATCCTCATGTCCCCTCACCCCACCTTTGGTCAGCGTTTGGGGGCTATTATAATTTAAGGTGGGTTGGAACCTAGTGTCCCCCCCTGGCTCGCACTCTTTAGTGCTGGGTGGGAGCCCTAATATTAATATTCTGGAAGGAGGACCCACCCTAGTAGTATTTTTTTCTGCTGTTTCCCTCAGTAATACTTGTGCTGTCTTTGAATTTGATAGTTAATAGTGAGATGACCCTTCTCTCTCCCCCTACTCACTTCCTTGACACACTTTGTTACTATATATCCCTTTGCCTTTTGTCTGATGAAGATGCAGGTGGATTTGCATCAGTAGCACTGGATTGTGGAATTGTTCACAACACTAGCCTCTACACTAGCACTTGGTTGACTAATGATAATGGGATGGGAGGTGGCGCTGTTAATAATAATCCCACTTGGTGCGCTACTTCTTGGATTCGTAGGAGATGATGCTCCAACTGTTTCAATTAAATGAGGTGATTCTACTGCAGAACGAGATGGACTAAGACATAGTGATGAGGGAACAGTAGGCAGGGCTGCCATCAGAAATTTTGGGGCCCCTGACACAGCTCAAGGTCTGGGCCCCCCGGTGCCTGCACCCGAGTCCGCCCAAAGTGCCCTCCTCCCCCCCCCCCCCCGAGTCAGCCCACAGGGATGCAGTGTGTATTGATTCTGGTGTGTGTATAGTGGATGTAGAATGTGTGTAGTGGATGCAGAGTTCGTGTGTTAAGTGGATGCGGTGTGTGTTTAACGGATGCAGTGTGTATAGTGGATACAGATTGTACATTTGTGTAATGTATGAGGTGTATATTAGATGCAGAGTGTGTGTTTGTGTAGTCGATGTAGTGTGTGTTTATAGTGAATGCAGAGTGTGTATGTGTGTTTGTGTAGTGGATGTAGTGTTTGTGTGTATTAAATGCGATGTGTATAGTGAATGCAGAGTGTGTGTTTGTGTAAGGATGTAGTGTGTGTAAATTTTAGTGAATAGTGTGTGTATATGTTAGTGTATAGTGTGTGTAAATGTTAGTGAATAGTGTGTGTAAATGTTAGTGTATAGTGTGTAAATGTTAGTGAATAGTGTGTGTAAATGTTAGTGTATAGTGTGTGTAAATGTTAGTGAATAGTGTGTGTAAATGTTAGTGTATAGTGTGCGTAAATGTTAGTGAATAGTGTGTGTAAATGTCAGTGAATAGTGTGTGTAAATGTTAGTGTATAGTGTGTGTAAATGTATGGGGCTGCAAAATGTGGGGGAAAAGCCTAAAGTTTTTTTTCCATCCATTAATAGTAATGTTTTATTCCCCCCTCCCTGTATCTCACATTGGGGGAGATCACATTGGCTGGAGCCCTGGAGCCCGAGGTCCTGAGGCATGATGCAGCCCCCCACTACCTGTATTCTGCAGGGGGCCCAGCACACTTGAAATATACTGCCCAACTACTCTGCTCTGTAGAAGTCTTGCGAGCCGTGCGGAGCGTTGCCATGGTAACCCGTGGCAATACTCTGACAATCGCGTCGCTCGCGAGACTTCAACAGAGCAGAGTAGCTGGGCAGTATATTTCAAGTGTGCTGGGCCCCCTGCAGGATACAGGTAGCGGGGGGCCCGCAGTGCACACATATATAGTGTTAATCGCTATATATGTGTGCACATAGCTAATGTGGGGCCCGGGACGACCTAAGCAGTCCGGGCCCCCCAGGACCGCAGGGCCCTGACAGTAGGTGCAAACCATAGTGGACTCCTGCCTCTGCAGACTATTCTCTTGTAAAGCCTCTGTATAATAGTCGATTTCCTCTTGGGATAGACCAAAACAAATGTCTGGAGTGGTGGGGGAAAGAGCAATATTATCATCACTGGATTCCTCACCTCCAAATCCAGATATTGGGGACACTACTTGGATACTCTGCTCTTACTCTGATTTCACAAATTATCCGATGAGCTCTCGCATAATTGCTTCTTGGCAGGCTACAAGTTGTAGGGGTTAACACAGGCAAAGGCAACACGTCCACTGGTTTTATCAAGCACCATAAAACACAGAAGGTTTGATGTTTGAACTAACTGTGGTAGAATGACCTGCAATGCAAGTGGAAGCAGCAACACACGTTATTGAGAAAAATCCAACTGGGTGGGGAATAAGGCATAACGGACATGCTGCTAATCCCACTATCCTGAGACTGAATAATACTGCTCATGGCAATGGTTGAGGCAGAGGTGGAGGTTGTGTCAGCAGCTCTTGTGAACAGAAAGACATATTTATATTTCCAGAGGCCATGGCAGTACTGCTGATGGTGAATTGCTGAAAATTACCCTTTCCCATACTCTTCCTCAACTTCTTCTTGGGATTAGGATGCAACATTGATGATGGTGTTTTTTCTTACTACAATACGTTTGGGATATTTGGGGTGTATTATGTAAACTAACACAACTTTATTTAGTAAATATAGGAGTTTGGATTGGTGCTTTGTGACTTTAATACTACAATTGCACAGCACACACTTAAAGGGACACTATAGTCACCCAGACCACTTCAGCTCAATGAAGTGGTCTGGGTGCCAGGTCCACCAGGTTTTAACCCTTCACGTGTAAACATAGCAGTTTCAGAGAAACTGCTATGTTTACATTGCAGGGTTAATCCATCAGGAAGACAGCCACTAGAGCGCTTCTGCGACGCTGGATGCAAAAATCGCATTCAGCATGCAGAACGTTCATAGGAAAGCATTGAGAAATGTTTTACTATGAACAGTTGGAATGCGTGCACGGATCTTGCCGCGCATGCACATTACGCTCCACTCGGGAGCTGACATCGGCAGGGGAGGAGAGGTCACCAGCACCAAGGGACCCCGGCGCTGGATTAAAGAGAGGGGCCCTGAGGGTGGGGGGAGGGGGGAACCTAAGGGTTATATAGTGTCAGGAAAACAAAGTTTTTTTTCCTGACACTTTAGTGAACCTTTAACTGAACACACTCAGAATGCTCCTGAACACACTCAGAATGCACACTCTATACCCCATAAACCTACACTACACTCCCTGTACTCTCATACGTTATACCACTATAAACACACACATTACACCTCCTGCATGCACACACACTAATTTATGTCCCCTTTAAATTCATATTCTGCACTGCCTGTACACACTACTCCACCTATGCATACATTACTGCACCTATACATATGTCCTCTACAGCTCCTATATGCATACACACACTAGAGCCCCTAGATACACTCACACTGGATGCTCTGGAGGAGCGTCAAATTAACATACTCATTTGGTGGGAGGAGGGGGTGTGCGTGTCAATGGTGGTGACATGATATGCCCCCTTTCTGGCCCGCCCCTAATAGTGGGCTGCTCTGCCTTTAATTGCCCGGGATGATTTTTTGTCCCAGTCCGGCCCTGCCTTTATGTATTTAAATATCCCCCGTCTCTTCTTTCCTCCAAACTATACATGTTAAGATCCTTTAACCGTTCCTGGTAAGTTTTATTCTGCAATCCATGAACCAGTTTAGTAGTCCTTTTCGGAACTCTCTCTCTAAAGTATCAATATCCTTCTGAAGATACGGTCTCCGGTACTATGTACAATACTCAAAGTGAGGTCTCACCGGTGTTCTGTACAATGGCATGAGCACTTCCCTCTTTCTACTGCTAATACCTCTCCCTATACAACCAAGCATTCTGCTAGCATTTCCTGCTGCTCTATTAGTGATTTCAAACTGGTGTTAAGTGGCATTGCTGGCAGTAGGAACCTGCACCAGCCATAACCACCAGTCTTACATTAGGATGAATGAAGCAGACTATCTATTACTCAAGGTTTGTTTGAGTATCACTATGGCAGTGACTAGGCAAGAGCAATTTAAAAAAAAAACAATATACCAGCACATTGCTCCCTCCAAAACTGTAATTGTTTTCCTAGAAACACTTAACAAAAAGTACCTTTCAAACTGTAAATTGGTGATTCCGAGTTCATGATTAAATTGTAAATTGGTGATTCCAAGGACACTGCACTAACCATAACCCCCAGTCTCACATTAGGATGAATGAAGTAGACTATTTACCACCTAAAGTTTGTGTGAATGCCAACGTGGTGAAACTTGTCAAGAGGACTTTTTTTTTCATTTTTTTTTCTTTTTACTGAACACTCCTTACCAAAAATATTTTCTTTTTGTAGTTAACAAACAAAAATAAAAACCTTTTAAAAAAATCCAGATTGGTAGCTTAGTCTCACACAAGAATCAATGACACAATGGCAGTCACCAATCTTCCACTCACAGTTGCTTTAAGTGCCACTGGCAATAGCTATGTTGCTAGGTTGCCTAATGCTGGCCTTGTTTCTAACTTTGCCCTTGATTTAAAAAGCCTTCAAAACGATTCAACAATGTTGGAAAAACTTTCCAAATTATTTGTTTACAAAAATCCCCATAAACTTTAATGGTGACTTTGTTGAATAAAACATTGGAAAGCTTATCTCACAATATTGAATACTCTGCTCTTACTTACTTAAGCTTACTATAACGAGGCCAATGTTGGAGACACGTTCTTAGAGTAGGGACAGGCAGCCTTAATGTTACAGACTCCATTTCCCCTGATGCTTTGCTAGAATTCAGACTGTATGAACATCATGTGAAATGTAGTCCACAACATTCTTACTGGCAAAGGTTGTCTACCCCTGCCTTTCAATATGTAGTTATAAGAATACATTGTGCGTTTTCCATGGTTTTCTAAGTATATGTGGATGTTACACAAACTTTACATGTGGTTTGGAGTTATAGTAAATTCCTCAAGGGCATGTATTTTAGGATTTGTGTTGTCAAGACATGCATTTTCCATACAAAGTCTGCAGCACGTCCATACCATAACCATGGAGGTGATTGTGATTGTTGTTTCCAAATTCTGTGAAATTTGTTCACTGAAGTAAAGTAACACTGTTTCTTTGAAATCGAGATTGAGGCACACTTTCTGGTCACACTGGGTTTGAAACACACTTGGTAAGCATAGTTACTATCAATTTTATTCTTTGACACACTTATTAGATACAGCGGGTTGGCATAGGTACCAACAATCTCGAATTTGCCTTGACAGTTTCACATTTTGTGGTAGTGTCCCAGAAAATGTATGTCCTGGAGACATGTCATTCATTTTGAAATCTGCTGACAGATTTGAAAATGCAAGAGGGGATTTAACCCCTTAAGGACCAAACTTGTCACATGTCAGGTGTCCTTAAGGGGTTAAACATTTTGTTGGATTTCATGCCAAAGGAATTTCAAAACAGCAGGCCACGAAAGTCATCTGCCCGATTTCCCAGGTGGCAGGGGAGCTTCTGTTACTATGATAGAAAGGGAGCCCTTTAAGCAGCTGATACACGCCCTTGGTCTGCCATATGTACTTCCCTTGTGATTAACTTTTAAGGATCACTATAGGGTTAGGAACACAAACATATATTCCTGACCCTATAGTGTTAAAACCACCATCTAGCCCCCCTGGGCCCCTCATGCCTCCATAAATATAGTACAAATCTTGCTGTATTCAAGCCTGAAGCTGCTGGCTCTGCCCTGTCTGCCTCAGAAAAACAAGCAGTCTGCTGACATCAGCAGAAGTGGTAGCCTGATCCAATCACAGTGCTTATCCATAGGATTGGCTGAGACTGACAAAGAGGCAAATCAGGGGCAGAGCCAGCATGATTCAAACACAGCCCTGGCCAATCAGCATCTCCTCATAGAGATGAATTGAATCAATGCATCTCTATGAGGAAAGTTCAGTGTCTGCATGCAGAGGGAGGAGACACTGAATGTTTGGATGCATTTTAGTCAGCCATGACCCAGGAAGGATCTCTAACAGCTATCTGAGGAGTGGCCAGTGAAGTTATCACTAGGCTGTAATGTAAACACTGCATTTTCTCTGAAAAGACAGTGTTTACAGCAAAAAGCCTGAAGGTAATGATTCTACTCACCAGAACAAATTCAATAAGCTGTAGTTGTTGACTATAGTGTCCCTTTCAGCAGGAACATATAGGGTCGTTCACAATGACCCGAACTGGATGGGGCAATACCATTCTGACTGCTAAACCCAGACATGGAATTCATCAACGTCAGAATTTTGTAAATCAGGCCCCGAAAAGCACTACCACAACATTTTACTTGGAGCAAAGTGGTTCCACAAGTTAAACCTCATGATGTGCTAAGACATCATTGGTCCTAAAAGGTCTTATTTTTAATGAAATGTCCAGCATGATGGTTTAAAATAATAATTTAAAGAGTTTATTCATGGAAAGTCGCTGCTAACGTTTGACAGGGCTTTGCTTAACCTGTTTGTGCTACCATTCAGCCAGTCTAATTCATATAAACGAGAACACAACCATAATTCATATATCAAATTATCTAAAAATAATAATTATAAAAAATAAACAGGGACACTTCTATGGCAAAATAGCAATCTAATATTAAAAAAAAAAAAAATCAAGTGAGAATGTTGTTCTGATACAGAATTATTACACTGTGATATAAATACAGATTACAGAAGCACAATACAGAGCAGTACAGAACGTTCTACATTCCTATTCCTTCCTTAAATAAATATTAGGCATGTTTTATTTTTAGCAAAGGCATCATACTTAGTAATGCAGTAAAAAAAAAATAATTCTTATTTAATGATAAATTATAAATTCACAGATTTTAATAAATATTTTATTTAAATACGTCTGAGTGCAAATTGCTTATTCATTTACAATTTCAACAGTTAGCAACTAGCTGATAGTTGAAACGTAAAGGAAACTGTTGCTTTAAGTTCTCGAGATGCTCCCATTCCATGCACAGATTTAAAGAGTGCCTGTCACAGTGCCACTTTTTACGTACTATAATACTATAATAAAACTGTATATATTTTTGTTAATAACATTAACTGTTTTAAAGTTATACTTAAGGTAAATTCTATTTGCAAACAGACAATACAGAGACACATGCCCTGCATACATGTACAGATTGCAAGTTAACACATGCCTGTCGTTTTGCAAGCAGTTCTACTAGGGGTCTTATAGGTGACAATCTGGCAGATGATTAATGACAAAGAGAAAAATACACTTTATAGGACACTCTAAGCACCAAAACCACTACATCTCAATGCGGTGGTTTTGGTGCATAGACACTGTCTATGTAGGTAACAGCCATATTTCTATTTACATTTGTCTATAAGGATGTCTGACAAACTGCCAGTAAAGGTATTTCCTCGTGGAGAGTGTCAACCCAACAGAGAAGTGTTGGATCCAATACTTCTTTAAGAGAAGCATCTGACTGGCTGAGCATGGTGATTGTTGCTCATGCCCAGTAGGTTGTTAATGCATGGATGATCTCAATGACAGATGAGTGGCTGCATGTCAGAGACCCACCAGAACTGTTTCTTTGGAGGGCAACATGTATGCCAAGTAAAGAACACTAACATTAAAAATAAGTATGTTTTTTTTTATTTTAGAATGTCCCTTTATTTATCTCTGTAATGCAAAAATATGTTGCTTAGCTATAACTTTGCAATGGCTAATAACATATTTAATTTACTACAATTTGGTGCTTATTGAATAACCCTGCCTGGCTTTATTCTTGATTTTGTGTGTATATCCTCAACTGCCTTGAATGCTTTGCCTGTTTTAGCCTCTAACACCTTATATCCATAGTGACATTGTGACAGGCCTACTTTAATATATCTGCTACATCGCACAACAAAAATGGGAGATCTGTACGTCAACAGGAAAGCAAAGTTAAAGTTTTCCGAGCATATGAAATGTGCAACTAGATAAGACATATACATTCACAAGGGATTCAATCACACTGTCATTAACATTGTTGCATATTTTTCTAGTATACAAATAGTAAAGATTTTCATGAGCTATTTGGGGGGAGGTATTTACTAAAAGCAGAATTTTCTGCTACATTTGGAAAATCTGGGATTTTCAATTAAGACTTTGCAATATTTACTATCATTTAATCCTAGAAAAATAATAAGATATGATAACTTTTCTATCATACTTTTCTATCATACGCCGGTAATGACCTCTCCTATGGTACTTCACCATCATAATGCAATATAGTGTTTTTCATATGTGAATTATCGTCATATGATTTAGGAATCACAAAAACGTGAAATGCATTGGGTATCTTTAGGACCTTAGTATCCACATTCCCAAAATACTGTTCCAGGACTGCAAACACGCCAACTTTTCAATACAATACTTAGCACGTTTCCTTGAAAAGGTTGTTTGAAAAAACAAAAAATATTAACTAAATAAATTCTAGAGCTTTGGAAAAATTCTGAAACTCAAGAAATGCGTTTGACACAGTTTCTTAAAAAAAAAAAATTGGAATAGATGTGGGTTTTTACTTTTTTTATGAAAAGTGGTGCTCATAGTGGCCCTAATTTATGATGCCCACAAAAGCCACATATTTTATCTTAATGACATGCTCTTAGGCAACATTATTATGCAAGTGCAGAACTGCACTTTTGTAGTAATTAAAGTTTATTATAGCCATCTTTGGTTTAAAAGTTAAAAGTAAAAACATGTATGAATCAAGGGTTCTCAAAACTCTTTCTTTAAATTAACTTGTAACATTCCTATTAATCAACAGAGTATATATCATTGTCTGTGTGTTGTATTAAGCCATTAAAACAATCTGCCATTTTTATGGTATTTATAATAATACTATTTTTACTATCAGCTAATTAAAACTGATACAGGCCTAGACTTGTGCACGAATCACATTCAGCTTTACTGAACTAATCAAATGCCTGTTAAATCGATTTGTAAACAATTAATTGACATCAATTCGTTCATGGTTTGGAAAACAAATCGATTTGTTTGTCCAGTGATTAACAGGCATTTGATTCGATCAGCACAGCTGAACTGGATTAGTGCACCACTCTATTTAGCCCTTCTCATTCCATAGTCTTTTTAATATAATTTACTTAAACAATATAGTTATAAAACATATAACTAACCAGTGTTGGTAGAATAAAACACATTACGTATGATTACAAGTATAAAGAATTAATATTAGACAAGGGAATGGAAGCCAGGTGAATTATGACACATATAATGGGCCTGATTAATTCAGAAATGGCAAATTAATTTGTAACATTAAACATATCTTTAAAACGGTTGGTTTATTAAAATATGTTAATGCAACAGAGAGACAATATTTTATACTCTGAAGTGGAGTTTTTTGGTTTTTGTTTGTTTGCTTGTTTTAGGTGGCAGATATACTTGTATTATAAAACAATCATGCTCTCTAAACCATGCTTACATCTGCTAAGCGAAGACAATGCTTTCTATATTCTGTGCCATAAAACATATCTCCTCGTCACAACAAAGTCCCTATATTTTAACTATATCTGTTGCATTGCATTTTGTAAAAACAACAATCTTTCATCTTTCAGACATTTGTATCTGTTTTCACCCAGTCTTGTACAAATCAAGCCCGGAAGACATGGGCAGGTGTGGTGAAGTCTTTTTCCTAAAAATGGAACCTAAAACAAAAACAAGACAAAAAAAATCAATTAACATTTGTTTGTCACATATTCTAGAAGTTTGAGTACCAGTTAGAATACACATCCATCCATCCATCCATCTTTTCTTGTCTGTCTATATATATTCTATTTGGAAATTGGAAGAATTCCATTTTCACATCTTTATTATCTTACATCTATTCCCACTGTTTGCAAATATGAAGGAGATAATAACTGCTGGTTCCACTGAAATTTATGCATAAACCTGAAGAGTTGGGAGAGCTTGCAACCTTTGGCCTAGCCCTAGTGGGCTATATGGGTATAAATAATGGCCTTTCTTGCACACAAATTTCACAGATCTCTGTGTGGATAATATGATATAATATGTGGATAAAGAGATATAAAACATGAAGGCTGCCAGGGTTACAAGGTGTGCCATCATGCTGTATATGCCTGTAACCTCCATCAATAGGACCTGCATAGAATGAAGGAGCATTCACAGAGATTAGTTAGTACACCAATGACAACAACCACAATGTGTTATGAATGTCATGACTACGGTCTCATCTTACCCTGAAGTCAATGGAAAACACATCCAGAGATATTAAGCTGGCATTCTGGTAAGCCTCAGATACCACAATCCACCAGCATATAATCCAGGCGAGGAGAGCACCAAGAGCATCAGCTCTTGGACCAAACCCACACGATGCTGGGCTAGCAAAGGCCCTTTACTAATCCTGCTCGCTGCCTTACTCATGTGCAAACATCTCAACACACCCCAATGTTTTCATTTACAGAAGAACTGTTTGTAGACTGCAGCCCCCAACCCTCTTGCCAGTTAACCCATGCTTGTGGCCAGGGTGTCAATATCCCCCCACCCCCCTTGCCAGCCCTCCCATGACTGAAAAGTATTTAGGATTCTCAGACATCCAAATGACAAATTGAAGTAAGTAGATCTAGTTTTTCAGTTATCTACCAGGCTCTAAAATCAAGTTGAGTTGTTACTGGAACAAAGAGGTTGTTTGTCCAGACTGAAGAGTCCTCCTCATGTGAAAGGTTAGTTTTAAAAGTTGGAATTTGTGAATCAATTGTTGCACACAACCCCTCCCTCCTTACCCTCGTATCTTGATGCCTTTATGTACATATTTCTCCTCTGGTGGAATTTACATAAAAATAATTCAAACTACAATACTAAAGATCAAGATATTACGGGATACTCACTCTGTGACTTAATGGATGACACTCATCGTCTTCACTTCCCAGAGGTGTACACACCCGAATGCTTCTTATCCAAAGGCTGACAGCGCAGCAAGTCCTGTTTCTACATTGTTCATCCTTGTCACAAACCTATACATCAACAGAAAAAAAAATACTTATTATATACAGACAGAAGTAGAAAAATGTAATTGAGTAACATCACGTGAAGTCCTGTTGACACCAGAAAGGATATAACAGATAGGAAATAGATAACAAAAATATGGTGACGAAAATCGCATGTGCCCATAATGTTATTACTAATAGTTACAGTATACATTTATGAAGCATTGTTTTCCAAAATAACAGGATTTTTAGCAAGTTTTACACTAGGGAAGCACTGATCCATATATTTGGATGGTGTACCTCTATGTTTTGTTAGATGGTTGTCAGGTGGATAGCCCTAGTATTAACACAGAGGGATAAAAGACCCATTGTTTAGTTTAGTTTATTTTTACGACCCATTTTTGTGGTTTGTTTCATGATTCAGGTAAACATAGCAAAATTCTAAATATATAGAGGACACTTGCACGGCAAAGCAAATAATGACGTTGTTTACATGTGAAGGAATGGTTTGCATCTCCAATCAAGGAACAAACTAGAAAGAAGACTGTAGGATATAAACACACCATGAATTTGGACATGATGCAAGTGTTCTCTTATGACACACATTTCTCTTGTTTCAAGGTGTTCTACTGTAAGGGAGCAGGTTGTAACAATTAAGTGAGAGTTACAGACAAAACTTTTTACAAACCTGCTTTATGGGAAGTTAATTTGCATAAAATAATGATAATATTTGCATAAATAAATAAATATTTCACTTCATCAATAGTGTTTCCTGAATACGTGCAGAAACCACTTGCATTCAGAGTGGATTTGCATGAGTGAAAATAACGAAATAATAAGGTGTCAATTGTTACGTAATGGACTTATTGTATACCTCATTTCTATTTTCAAAAGATTACATTAAA
This sequence comes from Pelobates fuscus, assembly GCF_036172605.1. Taxonomy (NCBI): domain Eukaryota; kingdom Metazoa; phylum Chordata; class Amphibia; order Anura; family Pelobatidae; genus Pelobates; species Pelobates fuscus. Next base: position 146,144,729 of record NC_086323.1, on the reverse strand, counting down.
TATGCTTTTTAAGAAATTAAAATTGTGATTATTTTTTTTTCTTTTTCATCTTTTATTTACCAATAATGTAGTAGCTATAACAGTTAATTTCAAATCGTAAAATAGCATTATTTTTTAATATGTTGCCGTAGATCTATATTGTCAGTTCAACACATATGGATTACAAAATAGAATATGAATGCATTAAAGTAACGTTCAATTTGAATTCTTATGTGATGACTGTATCTGTATGATTAGAGAACTGATATTAACCATAACATTTTTTTCATGCCTTGAAAACACTGGAGCAGAACATTTGGTTAATATATTAACTCAACGTGTGCAATTGGTGGGATTTTGACCCTTATTATTATGATGATGATTCATGGGAGCAGTTTTAGAAGTACAAGAATGCCGTCTCATAATTGAAAGATTTGCACAATAATAACTCTACATCTTTAAAAGAACCTGGACTTAAGGAAAGGTGTAATTATACACATTTCTGCTTTTACTATTTAAAAACTGTGAGCAGTTGTTACTGTGCCATCCTGATGGAGCATGTCCTTGGTTTTTGTGATGTCACAGATATTTGTCATGTGGGCCTGAATCACTTGAGTCACACATACACACTTTTCTAGAATTCCTAGGGATCTGACACTGATTGACTAGGTCAATGTCACCCCTGGAGTGGGCATGGAAAAAGCAGGTAAGTATAAAAAAAGAAATCAAATTTACATGCTTTCTTGGGCTGTAGAAAAATAGACAACTATCTTATTCAAACCTAAAAGGTTTGAATGAGACAATTGAAGTGGTGCATGTCCCTTTAAGGACATATCATAGGATTTGCCTAATTCCTTGTCCTTAAGGGTTTAAAAAATATTCTTCTACTCAAAATGCACATGGAATGTTTAAAAATGTATAAAACACTCCAGGGGGCCAGGGGGCCAGTTTAATTTCTGTTCTGTGTGTATTTTGAGTCATCGGAAGCATAATATTATGTCTTGATTCTAACACCACTTTCATCGTTACATGTAAAACAGCTGCTTGAACCTTACAGCTACTCTTGCATGAACATCATCAACCAGCTCAGTCTTAAGACAGGTGAATAGGTTTTTACTATGTATCTTCTCTCTGAGAATGGAATGGTTGTGAACCTATACAAACCTATACAAAATGAATCCAGAGGCATAGGGCTTTTTATTATTAGGGAATTGTCAGACAGACCACAAGCAAGAAACCGATAACAAGGGGTTTTATACAATAGCTTTGGAAAATAACAGTTGGAGATTTTTTTTTTTAAAGATTGTCACCTTTGACACATTGTTTGCTTCACCTTTGTCAAATCTCCATAATAACCAATTTAACAACATTTTTTTAGTTTGCTAACAAAACAAATTGAAAATTACAGCCCCACTTAATATGATTCTGTAAATAAAACTAGTTTTGCCATGTTATGAGTGCACAGAAAGTCTTCAATGCAACCAGTGGTATTTTTACACAGATAATTGTACTGTAATTAGAATGTTACAAAACAGGCAATCTGTGAATTTAGGTATGTTACTTATGCCTGTGGTGATTGCTCAATCCAAAGGTAGTTCTTTAACCCCTTAAGGACACATGACATGTGTGACATGTCATGATTCTTTTTTATTCCAGAAGTTTGGTCCTTAAGGGGTTAAACACACAGAACACAATAATTACCTGCTATTCCATAAAAATAAATATTGGGAAATTTGAATTAACTGATCAGAAAGTGTCAGGTCATAAAAACAACATATAATCGCAAAAATGTAATATTGGGCACTATACATATATATATATATATATATATATATATATATATATATATATATATATATATCTACAATTACATTTGGGTGCAGCAGATTCTTTATCCGAATTATGTAATTGGAAATGTTGCTAGCTTGTTAAAAACTTGCAATGACAAATGGGCTGAAAATTATATTATTTATGGATTTGGATGTCATCATTTCAAGATATAAAAACAAATATTTGTACTCTATATTTTAATTCTAGTGTATTAAATTGATCACATGACGGCTTTGTCAATTTGCAAAGGACATATACCATTGTAGGTGTAAAAGGGTTCCTATGTCATTAAGTGTTTTGTCAGATGGCAACGCCAACCTTGTTGTGCTTTACTGACAGACAGAGGGATAGCTAGTTCATGACTTTGAGAATAATAAATCAAGGTTACTAGTGTAGGAGTAAGTTCTACGGCTACATCACATTCTGATCTTTTATCGTCACCAGTAGAGAAACCAAGTAAAATTGGAATCTACTAAGAAAAATTCTAGAGTTACCTCATACAGTTTTTGAATTAGAAAATAGACGAAATGATGTTAAATTGTGTAGTCTAATCTCTTAGCAAAGCTACCCTGCTGTCCCAAATAAGTTTTGAGTTATCTTTGTATTATTGACATAGTTTGTAGTCAGTCATCAACCAACTGATTGTATTTTTTGTCAATAGGTTTATATTGTTTTAGGGTTTATTTTGCAGCAAATCCCCCAAATAAGGTATATGCATAAGTAAGAGCATAGAGGAGTACGATTAGAAATCCATATAAACACCATAACATTTTGTTGTTAGCAAGCATATGTTTGGTGCAATAAACATTATAAAATAATTAATAAAACATTATAAAATAATTTCAATCCAAAAAGATTATGACTTCTATACAACATACTAGAATTCTTGAACTTCTTGGGGGCAGAGCAAGCTTTATCAAACTCATTCCATCTAACAAAAAAAAAGGGGTGGGGGGAGAATATGTGGGACCCAAGGACCATGACCTCAGGAGAATTAGGTGGAAGGCATCTGAGTTTCTTCAGATGGGTGAGTAGTGGAGGGATCAGTGTGATTCTCAATTGGCCTCCAAAAGGGTCTACATTTATAAAATACATTATAAAATAGCAAACAAGCTAGAATTCTAGATAAGCTTTGAAGTCAACTACTACTTAACCCTGTTAGACTTTAAATTAATCAGCAGAATGCACCACTACAGGGACTATGTAATTAGCAATATGGAGAAACAGAAAATAAGCGGTAAGGTCACATTTCCAAAAAGACCAAATGCCATACACATAATTACAATAACCAAAACCCACATTATATGTAAAATGGCTATCTTTATTCGTAAACAATACCCAAAACTATATCAAAATAAAGAAGCATTTCTTGTTTTAAAAATTTTAAGTATTTCCACTCCGTTTAATGAACATAAATCACATTTATTAAGATATGCCATTTTCTAAAATATACATACATAGCAGTGGGGGGGGGGGAAAGTAGGTTCCAATTGCCAGGCATGCCAACATGCACCATCAAACAATAAGAGAAAATAGTGTACTGGCCAGTTGGCCTCAGGGTTGCCAGTAACAAGCTGGTTGGTACACAGTGAAGGTAACACTTTATTTAGGATCTGCTTAGTTTGTTGAAGGATGGGGTAGCTTTACTTATGTAATTCATGTATATTTCTAGGAGTGGAAATACGTTTGAGTTATTTTTTCAATTAATAAATGCTCCTATATAGAAATGTATTTTTGGGGGATGCTGCTTATGAATAAATATTTCCATTATATATATATATATATATATATATATATATATATATATATATATATTGTGTGTGTTTAGGTTATTGTATTTTACCATAAAGCATAAATATTTTTTTTTCCATAATTCACCTTTATTTAAATTTTAACAATATAAAACACACATGACACACATTAAACAACAAAATAAATAAATACATTTTTAAAAATAATCACACTGTCGGGGGGAGAGAGAAAGACAGTTCATTGGGCCCTCAAGTGCCCTTGGGACACTTTACTATAAAAGATGGTAGCTTACAGAGATTCCAATTTATTTATCCATTTATCCCATCAGCCAGAGTATAGAATTTTTGTGTTTTAACTAGTTGAAATACCTTTTTCCATTTTTAGTTGGTGGGATAGTTGTGCCTTAATTAAATGCCAATCAGGCTTAGTAAGGATTTTCCACTGTCTAGTTATGACAATTTTCACAGCTGTTAAAGCGTGAAGCAGTAATGCTTTTGAGGGAGAGTTTGATGAAGAAGCATCACTTCTGGTTTAAAAGCAGAAATACATTTTGATACATCCCGAACTAGTTTTAAAGAGGAAAATATAAATTAATACATACAAAAAAAATGTACTCCTAATAAGGATATGGGAAAAATAACTTTTCTGACTCATTTAAATGGTGTTTCTCAGTCTGTTTCCAACCAAAGTAGACTAACTTTTAATTATTCAAGCTCAATGGTTATGATGTTAATGATTCATTGACCATATACCCTCATTGATGTATTAATGTCTTTCTGAAATTATACTTCCACTTAATTACCACTGTCCCATCTAAAATTCCCCCAGGTTATTCTTTCATCATGCACGTTGGCATGCCGATATTTGGAAGTTACACTTTCCCTACTGCTCTGTCAGCTTTAGGCATAGTCTGGCCATGTACACCTTGTAACACATTTTATAATGTATCCAGATAAGATAATTATATTTATAAGATATATAATATTTAATCAAATACAGCAAACTTGGTAAACTCATCATACATGGTCCTATGAGAAATACTCCACGTTATATAGTGTCACAAGTTAAGAAACTTGAGGCATTTTCTCATTAGATAACAGTAGATAACTTTGCAAGTTATTAACCATTAAAGAAGACACACACATACTAGAATTCGTGAACTTCTTGGGGGCAGATCAAGCTTTATCTAACTCATTCCATCTCACCTATCTTCTCTGAGGGCCACTTAAAGAAGATGGTCTCTTGTGGTCAGAAAGACAGGGAAGTCCCATGGTCTAATCAACCACAGCATTTAGGTAGGTAATGAGTTAAGAACTTATGTAAAAGTTGATAACACTAACCTAAGACTTGAAGTAGTGATGTTAGTGTTTAGGGCTAAGGTAATTACTGAATTTAAGGTCCATGTATGTACTTTGACAAATACTGAGGTAAGAGATGGGCTGAGATAAGCACTGTATCAGCAAAAAGATCCATATTTAAGCAGAAACTGGGCTGCGGTAAATATTGAGGGCAGCATTGAGGCAATTATAGAGATACAGGCTGAGGAAAACCCCTAAGTACTAAAAAAAAAACTTAAAGTAATTGTAAGATAACGAATAAGGTGAGCGCTTAGAATGAGCAATGAGCAGTTCTAAAGTAAGCATTGAGGTAAGTGTTAAGGTAAGTCCTCAAGTTTAGAGCTGATGTAGTCCTAAGATAAATATTGAGGTATGAGCAGAGAGGTAAATCATAAAGCAAGCAGTAAGGTAAAAGTTGAAGTACTCACCCCAGTGACCACTGCAGGCTCTCCCATGGACAAGAGCAGGGTAGCACCTAACAGAAGTGCAAAGTATTTCCTCATGTTGTGGAACCGGAGATTCGCTGAGTTCTAGGCAGAAGGGGTTCCGCGGAGGAGGTCGCAGTAAGCCTGCGGAGTGAGAGGAGAAGACCTTCAGCCAGGAGATGCAGGACTTGGTGAAAGCGATGGTTCTGGAGAGCAACCCGGCTGCGTCCTGAGTGTAATGCGGACTGTTGACTTTGGTCCCTCTCTCCAGCGTGCTGAGCTGTTATAAAGCCCGGGCTCCATGACTCAGAGAAAGAAATAAAGGCATGCCTGGTGTCAATCACAATCCACGAGGCTGGATAAAGGAGGACCCACGCCTTTCTGGCCATGCTCCTCCACACCTCCATTGGCTAGATGAAGCATCACTAGGTGAACACTTCAAGTCACCAGGTGACTTCATTCTCTGCCTGCATCCTGTGAGGTATTCAGGAGAAACCCTGGCAGACATCCAGCAGTAATGCTACCGAGCTATTAATATTATACAAGCAGTGTGCTGGCAATGCTCATAATTATCACAGGCTCTGAACAATGAAGGCTAGGGGCTGGTCCTTCTAACACTCCAACCAATGAAATTTAACACCAGGTATCAGTCAAGTCTTCATTATATGGGAAAGCATGATGTGCACATAACACTGATGCCTTACTGTACTTACCTTGCAGTTAAATGTTTGTCAGTATCACACTGAGATACAAGTTATATTAGAGCAACTTTATTTCATTGTGTAAAGAATTATACAAGAGTATGTAATATATATATATATCTATCCTCTGTCTATATGTCTAACTGTCTGTCTATCTATCCATCCATCCATCCATCCATCCATCCATCCATCCGTCTGTCTGTCTGTCTGTCTGTCTGTCTGTCTGTCTGTCTGTCTATCTATCTCTCTCTCTATCTATCTGTCTATCTACCTCTCTATCCCCCCCTCTCTCTCTCTCTCCCTCCATCTATCTATCTATCTATCTATCTATCTATCTATCTATCTATCTATCTATCTATCTATCTATCTATCTATCTATCTATCTATCTGTATGTCTGTCTGTCTGTCTGTCTGTCTGATATGTTTGCAGATACATAAAAATCGATGTGCATTAGACAGAGACAGACAGTCAAACAGGCAGATATATATAGTATCATTACATTGGGTAATAGTAACATCCCCTGTATTGTATATGTATATATTAATGTATTTACAAATGCATACAGTTATGCATATGATTATGTAAATGCATAATATCTCAGGAAGCTCTGCAGTTTGAAAATAATTACAATTAATTACTGGAATGATTCAGACATACATAGGCAAATAAGGTACTCCAAATAAAATGTGTATCAGTATCACACTGAGATACAAGTTATGTTAAAGCAACTTTATGTCAGTGTGTAAAGAATTATACAAGATTATATAATACATGTCTGCCTATCATACATCTGCCTGTCTATCTATTTTTAGATCTGTTTATCTGTCTGTCTATCCATCCATCCATCTATCTATTTATTTGCACATATATATGTAAAGATATATCTGTGTGTTTGTCTATCAATCTGTCTGCCTGTTTGTCTGTCTCTTTCTCTGTCTCTGTCTCTCTCTCTCTCTCTCTCTCTCTCTCTCTCTCTATCATGCAAATAGTTTTTATGTATGTGCAAAGATATATATATTATATATATATATATATACATTAAATTAGATAAAAGTTTCAACTCCTGGATAGTGATGTTGCGAACACAAAATTTTCAGTTTGCGAACAGCGAACGCAAACTTCAGCAAACGTTCGCGAAGCGGCGAACCGCCATAGACTTCAATGGGCAGGCGAATTTTAAAACCCACAGGGACTCTTTCTGGCCACAATAGTGATGGAAAAGTTGTTTCAAGGGGACTAACACCTGGACTGTGGCGTGCCGGAGGGGGATCAATGGCAAAACTCCCATGGAAAATTACACAGTTGATGCAGAGTCTGGTTTTAATCCATAAAGGGCATAAATCACCTAACATTCCTAAATCACAATGGATATGCATTGACACCTGACATATGACATATTGACACCTTGACATATGGATTGACACCTGTCCTCAGAGACCCTGATACACACTGACACAAAGCAGAATAGGGACTGTTCCCCCTACATAGGGTCACTTGGCAGATATGGATTGACACCTGTCCTCAGGGACCCTGATACACACTGACACAGAGCAGAATAGGGACTGTTCCCCCTACATAGGGTCACTTGGCAGATATGGATTGACACCTGTCCTCAGGGACCCTGATACACACTGACACAGAGCAGAATAGGGACTGTTCCCCCTACATGGGTCACTTGGCAGATATGGATTGACAACTGTCCTCAGAGACCATGATACACACTGACACAGAGCAGAATAAGGACTGTTCCCCCTACATAGGATCACTTGGCAGATATGGATTGACACCTGTCCTCAGGGACCCTGATACACACTGACACAGAGCAGAATAAGGACTGTTCCCCCTACATAGGGTCACTTGGCAGATATGGATTGACACCTATCCTAAGGATCCCTGATACACACTGACACAGAGCAGAATAGGGACTGTTCCCCCTACATAGGGTCACTTGGCAGATATTGATTGACACCTGTCCTCAGAGACCCTGATACACACTGACACAGAGCAGAATAGGGACTGTTCCCCCTACATAGGGTCACTTGGCAGATATTGATTGACACCTGTCCTCAGAGACCCTGATACACACTGACACAGAGCAGATTAGGGATTGTTCCCCCTACATAGGGTCACTTGGCAGATATGGATTGACACCTGTCCTCAGAGACCCTGATACACACTGACACAGAGCAGAATAGGGACTGTTCCCCCTACATAGGGTCACTTGGCAGATATGGATTGACACCTGTCCTCAGAGACCCTGATACACACTGACACAGAGCAGAATAGGGACTGTTCCCCCTACATAGGGTCACTTGGCAGATATGGATTGACACCTATCCTAAGGATCCCTGATACACACTGACACAGAGCACAATAGGGACTGTTCCCCCCTACATAGGGTTACTTGGCAGATATGGATTGACACCTGTCCTCAGGGACCCTGATACACACTGACACAGTGCAGAATAGGGACTGTTCCCCCTACATAGGGTCACTTGGCTTATATGGATTGACACCTGTCCTCAGGGACCCTGATACACACTGACACAGTGCAGAATAGGGACTGTTCCCCCTACATAGGGTCACTTGGCAGATATGGATTGACACCTGTACTCAGGGACACTGATACACACTGACACAGAGCAGAATAGGGACTGTTCCCCCTACATAGGGTCACTTGGCAGATATGGATTGACAACTGTCCTCAGAGACCCTGATACACACTGACACAGAGCAGAATAGGGACTGTTCCCCCTACAAAGGGTCACTTGGCAGATATGGATTGACACCTGTCTTCAGGGACACTGATACACACTAACACAGAGCAGAATAGGGACTGTTCCCCCTACATAGGGTCACTTGACAGATATGGATTGACACCTGTACTCAGGGACCCTGATACACACTGACACAGAGCAGAATAGGGACTGTTCCCCCTACATAGGGTCACTTGGCAGATATGGGATTGACACCTATCCTAAGGATCCCTGATACACACTGACACAGAGCAGAATAGGGACTGTTCCCCTTACATAGGTTCACTTGGCAGATATGGATTGACACCTGTCCTCAGGGACCCTGATACACACTGACACAGAGCAGAATAGGGACTGTTCCCCCTACATAGGGTCACTTGGCAGATATGGATTGACACCTGTCCACAGGGACCCTGATACACACTGACACAGAGCAGAATAGGGACTGTTCCCCCTACATAGGGTCACTTGGCAGATATGGATTGACACCTATCCTCAGAGACCCTGATACACACTGACACAGAGCAGAATAGGGACTGTTCCCCCTACATAGGGTCACTTGGCAGATATGGATTGACACCTATCCTAAGGATCCCAGGTACACACTGACACAGAGCAGAATAGGGACTGTTCCCCCTACATAGAGTCACTTGGCAGATATGGATTGACACCTGTCCTCAGAGACCCTGATACACACTGACACAGAGCAGAATAGGGACTGTTCCCCCTACATAGGGTCACTTGGCAGATATGGATTGACACCTGTCCTCAGAGACCCTCATACACACTGACACAGAGCAGAATAGGGACTGTTCCCCCTACATAGGGTCACTTGGCAGATATGGATTGACACCTGTCCTCAGGGACCCTGATACAAACTGACACAGAGCAGAATAGGGACTGTTCCCCCTACACAGGGTCACTTGGCAGATATGGATTGACACCTGTCCTCAGGGACCCTGATACACACTGACACAGAGCAGAATAGGGACTGTTCCCCCTACATAGGGTCACTTGGCAGATATGGATTGACACCTATCCTAAGGATCCCTGATACACACTGACACAGAGCAGAATAGGGACTGTTCCCCCTACATAGGGTCACTTGGCAGATATGGATTGACACCTATCCTAAGGATCCCTGATACACACTGACACAGAGCAGAATAGGGACTGTTCCCCCTACATAGGGTCACTTGGCAGATATGGATTGACACCTGTCCTCAGAGACCATGATACACACTGACACAGAGCAGAATAGGGACTGTTCCCCCTACATAGGGTCACTTGGCAGATATGGATTGACACCTGTCCTCAGGAACCCTGATACACACTGACACAGAGCAGAATAGGGACTGTTCCTCCTACATAGGGTCACCATTTTTAGCCCAAGGCAGCTCATCTCATCAGGCCTTTTTTAGTCGAATGTATCGCCCACTGTCAGTCCCTTCGGGATCCATCCCTCATTCATCTTAATAAAGGTGAGGTAATCTAGACTTTTTTGACCTAGGCGACTTCTCTTCTCAGTGACAATACCTCCTGCTGCACTGAAGGTCCTGAGCTACTCATTTCCCGTTCCTCCTCCTCAGTGATCTCAATGAAGGTATGTTCTTCCCCCCAGCCACGTACAACACCACGGGTACCAGATAGGTGACAACGAGCACCCTGGGATGCCTGTTGTGGTTGGTCTTCCTCCTCCTCCTCAAAAGCCACATTCCTCCTCTGACTCCTCTTCCTCACAATCCTCTTCCAGCATTGCTGCAGGTCCAGCAAGCGATGCTGATAAGACTGTTTCTGGTGGTGATGGTGACCACAACTCTTCCTCTTCCTCTTCACGCTCATCTATGGCCTGATCCAGCACTCTTCACAGGGCACGCTCCAGGAAGAAAACAAATGGTACGATGTCGCTGTTGGTGCCTTCGGTGCGACTGACTAGGTTTGTCACCTCCTCAAAAGGACGCATGAGCCTCCAGGCATTGCGCATGAGCGTCCAGTAACGTGGCAAAAAAATTCCCAGCTCCCCAGAGGCTGTCCTAGCACCCCGGTCATACAAATATTCATTAACGGCTTTTTCTTGTTGGAGCATGCGGTCGAACATTAGGAGTGTAGAATTCCAACGTATCGGACTGTCGCAAATCAAGCACATCACTGGCATGTTGTTTCGCCGCTGGATATCTGCAAAGTGCGCCATGGCCGTGTAGGAACGCCTGAAATGGCCACACACCTTCCTGGCCTGCTTCAGGACATCCTGTAAGCCTGTGTACTTATGCACAAAGCGTTGTACGATCAGATTACACACATGTGCCATGCACGGCACATGTGTCAACTTGCCCAACTTCAATGCCGCCAACAAATTTGTTCCATTGTCACAAACCACTTTGCCAATCTCCAGTTGCTGCGGAGTCAGCCACTTTTCCACCTGTGCGTTCAGGGCGGACAGGAGTGCTTGTCCGGTGTGACTCTCTGCTTTCAAGCATGTCAAACCCAAGACGGCGTGACACTGCCGTATCCGGGATGTGGAATAGTACCTGGGGAGCAGGGGGGGTGCTGTTGATGTGGAGCAAGACGCAGCAGCAGAAGAGGACTCAGTCGAGGAGGTTATGGAAGAGGATGGAGTAGGAGGAGTGGAGGAGGTGGCAGCAGGCCTGCCTGCAAGTCGTGGCGGTGTCACCAACTCCTCTGCAGAGCCACGCATTCCATGCTTGGCAGCCGTTAGCAGGTTTACCCAATGCGCAGTGTAGGTGATATACCTGCCCTGACCATGCTTTGCAGACCAGGTATCAGTGGTCAGATGGACCCTTGCCCCAACACTGTGTGCCAGACATGCCATTACTTCCTTTTGCACAATCGAGTACAGGTTGGGGATTGCCTTTTGTGAAAAGAAATTTCGTCCGAGTACCTTCCACTGCAGTGTCCCAATAGCTACACATTTTTTGAACGCCTCAGACTCCACCAGCTTGTATGTTAAAAGCTGGCGGGCTAATAGTTCAGACAAGCCAGCTGTCAGACGCTGGGCAAGGGGGTGACTTTCTGACATTGGCTTCTTACGCTCAAACATGTCCTTGACAGACACCTGACTGTGGGCAGATGAGCGGGAACTGCTCAAGGCGAGAGACGGAGTGGCGGATGGTGGAGAGGGGGCAAGGAGGACAGCAGTGGTTGACGTGGCTGAAGATGCTGGAACAGGAGGAGGATGGCGGCTTTGAGTTTGTGTGCTGCTTGTACTCATGTGTTGATCCCATAGGCGTTTGTGATGTGCTATCATGTGCCTACGCAAAGCAGTTGTACCTAAGTGGGTGTTGGACTTCCCACGACTCGGTTTCTTTTGGCACAGGTTGCAAATGGCATCGCTGTTGTCAGAGGAAGACACACAAAAAAAATTCCACATTGCTGGCAGAGGTTGGCAGAGTACACGCAGTAGGCCTGACACACCCGCTTGAAGACAACTAACTGCTATTCAATCTATAACAGTGAAAACATTTTTTTTGGTTTTAAATGCACGCTATTGTGACACCAGATATGAGCGTCAATGTGCACTGGCAGAGGTTGGCAGAGTACACGCTGTAGGCCTGACACACCCGCTTGAAGATAACTAACTGCTATTCAATCTATAACAGTGAAAAAAAATTTTGGGGTTTTAAATGCACGCTATTGTGACACCAGATATGAGTGTCAATGTGCACTGGCAGAGGTTGGCAGAGTACACGCTGTAGGCCTGACACACCCGCTTGAAGATAACTAACTGCTATTCAATCTATAACAGTGAAAAAAGTTTTTTGGTTTTAAATGCACGCTATTGTGACACCAGATATGAGTGGCAATGTGCACTGGCAGAGGTTGGCAGAGTACACGCTGTAGGCCTGACACCCGCTTGAAGACAACTAACTGCTATTCAATCTATAACAGTGAAAAAAGTTTTTTGGTTTTAAATGCACGCTATTGTGACACCAGATATGAGTGGCAATGTGCACTGGCAGAGGTTGGCAGAGTACACGCTGTAGGCCGGACAGCCGCTTGAAGACAACTAACTGCTATTCAATCTATAACAATGAAAAAAGTTTTTTGGTTTTAAATGCACGCTATTGTGACACCAGATATGAGTAGCAATGTGCACTGGCATAGGTTGGCAGAGTACACGCTGTAGGCCTGACACCCGCTTGAAGACAACTAACTGCTATTCAATTTATAACAGTGAAAACATGTTTTGGTTTTAAATGCACGCTATTGTGACACTAGATATGAGTGGCAATGTGCACTGGCAGAGGCTGGCAGAGTACACGCTGTAGGCCTGACACCCGCTTGAAGACAACTAACTGCTATTCAATCTATAACAGTGAAAAAAGTATTTTGGTTTTAAATGCACGCTATTGTGACACCAGATATGAGTGGCAATGTGCACTGGCAGAGGTTGGCAGAGTACACGCTGTAGGCCTGACACCCTCTTGAAGACAACTAACTGCTATTCAATCTATTACAGTGAAAAATGTTTTTTGGTTTTAAATGCATGCTATTGTGACACCAGATATGAGTGGCAATGTGCACGGGCAGAGGTTGGCAGAGTACACGCTGTAGGCCTGACACCCGCTTGAAGACAACTAACTGCTATTCAATTTATAACAGTGAAAAAGGGTTTTTGGTTTTAAATGCACGCTATTGTGACACCAGATATGAGTGGCAATGTGCACTGGCAGAGGTTGGCAGAGTACACGCTGTAGGCCTGACACCCGCTTGAAGACAACTAACTGCTATTCAATCTATAACAGTGAAAACATTTTTTGGGTTTTAAATGCACGCTATTGTGACACTAGATATGAGTGGCAATGTGCACTGGCAGAGGTTGGCAGTTACACGCTGTAGGCCTGACACCCGCTTGAAGACAACTAACTGCTATTCAATCTATCACAGTGAAAATGTTTTTGTTTTAAATGCACGCTATTGTGACACCAGATATGAGTGGCAATGTGCACTGGCAGAGGTTGGCAGAGTACACGCTGTAGGCCTGACACCCGCTTAAAGACAACTAACTGCTATTCAATCTATAACAGTGAAAAAAAGTTTTTGCGTTTTAAATGCACGCTATTGTGACACCAGATATGAGTGGCAATGTGCACTGGCAGAGGTTGGCAGAGTACACGCAAGTTCTCTGCCTACATCCTGTGAGGTATTCAGGAGAAACCCTTGCAGACATCCAGCAGTAATGCTACCGAGCTATTAATATTATACAAGCAGTGTGCTGGCAATGCTCATAATTATCACAGGCTCTGAACAATGAAGGCTAGGGGCTGGTCCTTCTAACACTCCAACCAATGAAATTTAACACCAGGTATCAGTCAAGTCTTCATTATATGGGAAAGCATGATGTGCACATAACACTGATGCCTTACTGTACTTACCTTGCAGTTAAATGTCTGTCAGTATCACACTGAGATACAAGTTATATTAGAGCAACTTTATTTCATTGTGTAAAGAATTATACAAGAGTATGTAATATATATATATATCTATCCTCTGTCTATATGTCTAACTGTCTGTCTGTCTATCTATCCATCCATCCATCCATCCATCCATCCATCCATCCATCCGTCTGTCTGTCTGTCTGTCTGTCTATCTATCTCTCTCTCTATCTATCTGTCTATCTACCTCTCTATCCACCCCCCCCTCTCTCTCTCCCTCCATCTATCTATCTATCTATCTATCTATCTATCTATCTATCTATCTATCTATCTATCTATCTATCTGTCTGTCTGTCTGTCTGTCTGTCTGTCTGTCTGTCTGTCTGTCTGTCTGTCTGTCTGTCTGTCTGTCTGTCTGTCTGTCTGTCTGATATGTTTGCAGATACATAAAAATCGATGTGCATTAGACAGAGACAGACAGTCAAACAGGCAGAAATATATAGTATCATTACATTGGGTAATAGTAACATCCCCTGTATTGTATATGTATATATTAATGTATTTACAAATGCATACAGTTATGCATATGATTATGTAAATGCATAATATCTCAGGTAGCTCTGCAGTTTGAAAATAATTACAATTAATTACTGGAATGATTCAGACATACATAGGCAAATAAGGTACTCCAAATAAAATGTGTATCAGTATCACACTGAGATACAAGTTATGTTAAAGCAACTTTATGTCAGTGTGTAAAGAATTATACAAGATTATATAATACATGTCTGCCTATCATACATCTGCCTGTCTATCTATTTTTAGATCTATTTATCTGTCTGTCTATCCATCCATCCATCTATCTATTTATTTGCACATATATATGTAAAGATATATCTGTGTGTTTGTCTATCAATCTGTCTGCCTGTTTGTCTGTCTCTTTCTCTGTCTCTGTCTCTCTCTCTCTCTCTCTCTCTATCATGCAAATAGTTTTTATGTATGTGCAAAGATATATATATATATTATATATATATATATATATACATTAAATTAGATAAAAGTTTCAACTCCTGGATAATGATGTCGCGAACACAAAATTTTCAGTTTGCGAACAGCGAACGCAAACTTCAGCAAACGTTCGCGAAGCGGCGAACCGCCATAGACTTCAATGGGCAGGCGAATTTTAAAACCCACAGGGACTCTTTCTGGCCACAATAGTGATGGAAAAGTTGTTTCAAGGGGACTAACACCTGGACTGTGGCGTGCCGGAGGGGGATCAATGGCAAAACTCCCATGGAAAATTACACAGTTGATGCAGAGTCTGGTTTTAATCCATAAAGGGCATAAATCACCTAACATTCCTAAATCACAAGGGATATGGATTGACACCTGACATATGACATATTGACACCTTGACATATGGATTGACACCTGTCCTCAGAGACCCTGATACACACTGACACAAAGCAGAATAGGGACTGTTCCCCCTACATAGGGTCACTTGGCAGATATGGATTGACACCTGTCCTCAGGGACCCTGATACACACTGACACAGAGCAGAATAGGGACTGTTCCCCCTACATAGGGTCACTTGGCAGATATGGATTGACACCTATCCTAAGGATCCCTGATACACACTGACACAGAGCAGAATAGGGACTGTTCCCCCTACATAGGGTCACTTGGCAGATATGGATTGACACCTGTCCTCAGGGACCCTGATACACACTGACACAGAGCAGAATAAGGACTGTTCCCCCTACATAGGGTCACTTGGCAGATATGGATTGACACCTGTCCTCAGGGACCCTGATACACACTGACACAGTGCAGAATAGGGACTGTTCCCCCTACATAGGGTCACTTGGCAGATATGGATTGACACCTGTCCTCAGGGACACTGATACACACTGACACAGAGCAGAATAGGGACTGTTCCCCCTACATAGGGTCACTTGGCAGATATGGATTGACAACTGTCCTCAGAGACCCTGATACACACTGACACAGAGCAGAATAGGGACTGTTCCTCCTACAAAGGGTCACTTGGCAGATATGGATTGACACCTGTCTTCAGGGACACTGATGCACACTAACACAGAGCAGAATAGGGACTGTTCCCCCTACATAGGGTCACTTGACAGATATGGATTGACACCTGTCCTCAGGGACCCTGATACACACTGACACAGAGCAGAATAGGGACTGTTCCCCCTACATAGGGTCACTTGGCAGATATGGATTGACACCTGTCCTCAGAGACCATGATACACACTGACACAGAGCAGAATAGGGACTGTTCCCCCTACATAGGGTCACTTGGCAGATATGGATTGACACCTGTCCTCAGGGACCCTGATACACACTGACACAGAGCAGAATAAGGACTGTTCCCCCTACATAGGGTCACTTGGCAGATATGGATTGACACCTGTCCTCAGGGACCCTGATACACACTGACACAGAGCAGAATAAGGACTGTTCCCCCTACATAGGGTCACTTGGCAGATATGGATTGACACCTATCCTAAGGATCCCTGATACACACTGACACAGAGTAGAATAGGGACTGTTCCCCCTACATAGGGTCACTTGGCAGATATTGATTGACACCTGTCCTCAGAGACCCTGATACACACTGACACAGAGCAGATTAGGGATTGTTCCCCCTACATAGGGTCACTTGGCAGATATGGATTGACACCTGTCCTCAGAGACCCTGATACACACTGACACAGAGCAGAATAGGGACTGTTCCCCCTACATAGGGTCACTTGGCAGATATGGATTGACACCTATCCTAAGGATCCCTGATACACACTGACACAGAGCAGAATAGGGACTGTTCCCCCCTACATAGGGTTACTTGGCAGATATGGATTGACACCTGTCCTCAGGGACCCTGATACACACTGACACAGTGCAGAATAGGGACTGTTCCCCCTACATAGGGTCACTTGGCTTATATGGATTGACACCTGTCCTCAGGGACCCTGATACACACTGACACAGTGCAGAATAGGGACTGTTCCCCCTACATAGGGTCACTTGGCAGATATGGATTGACACCTGTCCTCAGGGACACTGATACACACTGACACAGAGCAGAATAGGGACTGTTCCCCCTACATAGGGTCACTTGGCAGATATGGATTGACAACTGTCCTCAGAGACCCTGATACACACTGACACAGAGCAGAATAGGGACTGTTCCTCCTACAAAGGGTCACTTGGCAGATATGGATTGACACCTGTCTTCAGGGACACTGATGCACACTAACACAGAGCAGAATAGGGACTGTTCCCCCTACATAGGGTCACTTGACAGATATGGATTGACACCTGTCCTCAGGGACCCTGATACACACTGACACAGAGCAGAATAGGGACTGTTCCCCCTACATAGGGTCACTTGGCAGATATGGATTGACACCTATCCTAAGGATCCCTGATACACACTGACGCAGAGCAGAATAGGGACTGTTCCCCTTACATAGGTTCACTTGGCAGATATGGATTGACACCTGTCCTCAGGGACCCTGATACACACTGACACAGAGCAGAATAGGGACTGTTCCCCCTACATAGGGTCACTTGGCAGATATGGATTGACACCTATCCTAAGGATCCCTGATACACACTGACACAGAGCAGAATATGGACTGTTCCCCTTACATAGGTTCACTTGGCAGATATGGATTGACACCTGTCCTCAGGGACCCTGATACACACTGACACAGAGCAGAATAGGGACTGTTCCCCCTACATAGGGTCACTTGGCAGATATGGATTGACACCTATCCTCAGAGACCCTGATACACACTGACACAGAGCAGAATAGGGACTGTTCCCCCTACATAGGGTCACTTGGCAGATATGGATTGACACCTATCCTAAGGATCCCTGATACACACTGACACAGAGCAGAATGGGGACTGTTCCCCCTACATAGGGTCACTTGGCAGATATGGATTGACACCTGTCCTCAGAGACCCTGATACACACTGACACAGAGCAGAATAGGGACTGTTCCCCCTACATAGGGTCACTTGGCAGATATGGATTGACACCTGTCCTTAGGGACCCTGATACACACTGACACAGAGCAGAATAGGGACTGTTCCCCCTACATAGGGTCACTTGGCAGATATGGATTGACACCTATCCTAAGGATCCCTGATACACACTGACACAGAGCAGAATAGGGACTGTTCCCCCTACATAGGGTCACTTGGCAGATATGGATTGACACCTATCCTAAGGATCCCTGATACACACTGACACAGAGCAGAATAGGGACTGTTCCCCCTACATAGGGTCACTTGGCAGATATGGATTGACACCTGTCCTCAGAGACCATGATACACACTGACACAGAGCAGAATAGGGACTGTTCCCCCTACATAGGGTCACTTGGCAGATATGGATTGACACCTGTCCTCAGGAACCCTGATACACACTGACACAGAGCAGCATAGGGACTGTTCCTCCTACATAGGGTCACCATTTTTAGCCCAAGGCAGCTCATCTCATCAGGCCTTTTTTAGTCGAATGTATCGCCCACTGTCAGTCCCTTCGGGATCCATCCCTCATTCATCTTAATAAAGGTGAGGTAATCTAGACTTTTTTGACCTAGGCGACTTCTCTTCTCAGTGACAATACCTCCTGCTGCACTGAAGGTCCTGAGCTACTCATTTCCCGTTCCTCCTCCTCAGTGATCTCAATGAAGGTATGTTCTTCCCCCCAGCCACGTACAACACCACGGGTACCAGATAGGTGACAACGAGCACCCTGGGATGCCTGTTGTGGTTGGTCTTCCTCCTCCTCCTCAAAAGCCACATTCCTCCTCTGACTCCTCTTCCTCACAATCCTCTTCCAGCATTGCTGCAGGTCCAGCAAGCGATGCTGATAAGACTGTTTCTGGTGGTGATGGTGACCACAACTCTTCCTCTTCCTCTTCACGCTCATCTATGGCCTGATCCAGCACTCTTCACAGGGCATGCTCCAGGAAGAAAACAAATGGTACGATGTCGCTGTTGGTGCCTTCGGTGCGACTGACTAGGTTTGTCACCTCCTCAAAAGGACGCATGAGCCTCCAGGCATTGCGCATGAGCGTCCAGTAACGTGGCAAAAAAATTCCCAGCTCCCCAGAGGCTGTCCTAGCACCCCGGTCATACAAATATTCATTAACGGCTTTTTCTTGTTGGAGCATGCGGTCGAACATTAGGAGTGTTGAATTCCAACGTATCGGACTGTCGCAAATCAAGCACATCACTGGCATGTTGTTTCGCCACTGGATATCTGCAAAGTGCGCCATGGCCGTGTAGGAACGCCTGAAATGGCCACACACCTTCCTGGCCTGCTTCAGGACGTCCTGTAAGCCTGTGTACTTATGCACAAAGCGTTGTACGATCAGATTACACACATGTGCCATGCACGGCACATGTGTCAACTTGCCCAACTTCAATGCCGCCAACAAATTTGTTCCATTGTCACAAACCACTTTGCCAATCTCCACTTGCTGCGGAGTCAGCCACTTTTCCACCTGTGCGTTCAGGGCGGACAGGAGTGCTTGTCCGGTGTGACTCTCTGCTTTCAAGCATGTCAAACCCAAGACGGCGTGACACTGCCGTATCCGGGATGTGGAATAGTACCTGGGGAGCAGGGGGGGTGCCGTTGATGTGGAGCAAGACGCAGCAGCAGAAGAGGACTCAGTCGAGGAGGTTATGGAAGAGGATGGAGTAGGAGGAGTGGAGGAGGTGGCAGCAGGCCTGCCTGCAAGTCGTGGCGGTGTCACCAACTCCTCTGCAGAGCCACGCATTCCATGCTTGGCAGCCGTTAGCAGGTTTACCCAATGCGCAGTGTAGGTGATATACCTGCCCTGACCATGCTTTGCAGACCAGGTAGTAGTGGTCAGATGGACCCTTGCCCCAACACTGTGTGCCAGACATGCCATTACTTCCTTTTGCACAATCGAGTACAGGTTGGGGATTGCCTTTTGTGAAAAGAAATTTCGTCCGAGTACCTTCCACTGCGGTGTCCCAATAGCTACACATTTTTTGAACGCCTCAGACTCCACCAGCTTGTATGTTAAAAGCTGGCGGGCTAATAGTTCAGACAAGCCAGCTGTCAGACGCTGGGCAAGGGGGTGACTTTCTGACATTGGCTTCTTACGCTCAAACATGTCCTTGACAGACACCTGACTGTGGGCAGATGAGCGGGAACTGCTCAAGGCGAGAGACGGAGTGGCGGATGGTGGAGAGGGGGCAAGGAGGACAGCAGTGGTTGACGTGGCTGAAGATGCTGGAACAGGAGGAGGATGGCGGCTTTGAGTTTGTGTGCTGCTTGTACTCATGTGTTGATCCCATAGGCGTTTGTGATGTGCTATCATGTGCCTACGCAAAGCAGTTGTAACTTAGTGGGTGTTGGACTTCCCACGACTCGGTTTCTTTTGGCACAGGTTGCAAATGGCATCGCTGTTGTCAGAGGAAGACACACAAAAAAAATTCCACATTGCTGGCAGAGGTTGGCAGAGTACACGCTGTAGGCCTGACACCCGCTTGAAGACAACTAACTGCTATTCAATCTATAACAGTGAAAACATTTTTTTTGGTTTTAAATGCACGCTATTGTGACACCAGATATGAGTGTCAATGTGCACTGGCAGAGGTTGGCAGAGTACACGCTGTAGGCCTGACACACCCGCTTGAAGATAACTAACTGCTATTCATTCTATAACAGTGAAAAAAGTTTTTTTGGTTTTAAATGCACGCTATTGTGACACCAGATATGAGTGTCAATGTGCACTGGCAGAGGTTGGCAGAGTACACGCTGTAGGCCTGACACACCCGCTTGAAGATAACTAACTGCTATTCAATCTATAACAGTGAAAAAAGTTTTTTGGTTTTAAATGCACGCTATTGTGACACCAGATATGAGTGGCAATGTGCACTGGCAGAGGTTGGCAGAGTACACGCTGTAGGCCTGACACCCGCTTGAAGACAACTAACTGCTATTCAATCTATAACAGTGAAAAAAGTTTTTTGGTTTTAAAAGCACGCTATTGTGACACCAGATATGAGTGGCAATGTGCACTGGCAGAGGTTGGCAGAGTACACGCTGTAGGCCGGACACCCGCTTGAAGACAACTAACTGCTATTCAATCTATAACAGTGAAAAAACGTTTTTTTGGTTTTAAATGCACGCTATTGTGACACCAGATATGAGTGGCAATGTGCACTGGCAGAGGTTGGCAGAGTACACGCTGTAGGTCTGACAGCCGCTTGAAGAGAACTAACTGCTATTCAATCTATAACAATGAAAAAAGTTTTTTGGTTTTAAATGCACGCTATTGTGACACCAGATATGAGTAGCAATGTGCACTGGCATAGGTTGGCAGAGTACACGCTGTAGGCCTGACACCCGCTTGAAGACAACTAACTGCTATTCAATTTATAACAGTGAAATCATTTTTTGGTTTTAAATGCACGCTATTGTGACACCAGATATGAGTGGCAATGTGCACGGGCAGAGGTTGGCAGAGTACACGCTGTAGGCCTGACACCCGCTTGAAGACAACTAACTGCTATTCAATTTATAACAGTGAAAAAGGTTTTTTGGTTTTAAATGCACGCTATTGTGACACCAGATATGAGTGGCAATGTGCACTGGCAGAGGTTGGCAGAGTACACGCTGTAGGCCTGACACCCGCTTGAAGACAACTAACTGCTATTCAATCTATAACAGTGAAAAAAGTTTTTTGGTTTTAAATGCACGCTATTGTGACACCAGATATGAGTGGCAATGTGCACTGGCAGAGGTTGGCAGAGTACACGCTGTAGGCCTGACACCCGCTTGAAGACAACTAACTGCTATTCAATCTATAACAGTGAAAACATTTTTTGGGTTTTAAATGCACGCTATTGTTACACTAGATATGAGTGGCAATGTGCACTGGCAGAGGTTGGCAGTTACACGCTGTAGGCCTGACACCCGCTTGAAGACAACTAACTGCTATTCAATCTATGACAGTGAAAATGTTTTTGTTTTAAATGCACGCTATTGTGACACCAGATATGAGTGGCAATGTGCACTGGCAGAGGTTGGCAGAGTACACGCTGTAGGCCTGACACCCGCTTGAAGACAACTAACTGCTATTCAATCTATAACAGTGAAAAAAGTTTTTTGGTTTTAAATGCAAGCTATTGTGACACCAGATATGAGTGGCAATGTGCACTGGCAGAGGTTGGCAGAGTACACGCTGTAGGCCGGACACCCGCTTGAAGACAACTAACTGCTATTCAATTTATAACAGTGAAATCATTTTTTGGTTTTAAATGCACGCTATTGTGACACCAGATATGAGTGGCAATGTGCACTGGCAGAGGCTGGCAGAGTACACGCTGTAGGCCTGACACCCGCTTGAAGACAACTAACTGCTATTCAATCTATAACAGTGAAAAAAGTATTTTGGTTTTAAATGCACGCTATTGTGACACCAGATATGAGTGGCAATGTGCACTGGCAGAGGTTGGCAGAGTACACGCTGTAGGCCTGACACCCGCTTGAAGACAACTAACTGCTATTCAATCTATTACAGTGAAAAACGTTTTTTGGTTTTAAATGCATGCTATTGTGACACCAGATATGAGTGGCAATGTGCACGGGCAGAGGTTGGCAGAGTACACGCTGTAGGCCTGACACCCGCTTGAAGACAACTAACTGCTATTCAATTTATAACAGTGAAAAAGGTTTTTTGGTTTTAAATGCACGCTATTGTGACACCAGATATGAGTGGCAATGTGCACTGGCAGAGGTTGGCAGAGTACACGCTGTAGGCCGGACACCCGCTTGAAGACAACTAACTGCTATTCAATTTATAACAGTGAAATCATTTTTTGGTTTTAAATGCACGCTATTGTGACACCAGATATGAGTGGCAATGTGCACTGGCAGAGGCTGGCAGAGTACACGCTGTAGGCCTGACACCCGCTTGAAGACAACTAACTGCTATTCAATCTATAACAGTGAAAAAAGTATTTTGGTTTTAAATGCACGCTATTGTGACACCAGATATGAGTGGCAATGTGCACTGGCAGAGGTTGGCAGAGTACACGCTGTAGGCCTGACACCCGCTTGAAGACAACTAACTGCTATTCAATCTATTACAGTGAAAAACGTTTTTTGGTTTTAAATGCATGCTATTGTGACACCAGATATGAGTGGCAATGTGCACTGGCAGAGGTTGGCAGAGTACACGCTGTAGGCCTGACACCCGCTTGAAGACAACTAACTGCTATTCAATCTATAACAGTGAAAAAAGTTTTTTGGTTTTAAATGCACGCTATTGTGACACCAGATATGAGTGGCAATGTGCACTGGCAGAGGTTGGCAGAGTACACGCTGTAGGCCTGACACCCGCTTGAAGACAACTAACTGCTATTCAATCTATAACAGTGAAAACATTTTTGGGGTTTTAAATGCACGCTATTGTGACACTAGATATGAGTGGCAATGTGCACTGGCAGAGGTTGGCAGTTACACGCTGTAGGCCTGACACCCGCTTGAAGACAACTAACTGCTATTCAATCTATCACAGTGAAAATGTTTTTGTTTTAAATGCACGCTATTGTGACACCAGATATGAGTGGCAATGTGCACTGGCAGAGGTTGGCAGAGTACACGCTGTAGGCCTGACACCCGCTTAAAGACAACTAACTGCTATTCAATCTATAACAGTGAAAAAAAGTTTTTGCGTTTTAAATGCACGCTATTGTGACACCAGATATGAGTGGCAATGTGCACTGGCAGAGGTTGGCAGAGTACACGCAAGTTCTCTGCCTGCATCCTGTGAGGTATTCAGGAGAAACCCTTGCAGACATCCAGCAGTAATGCTACCGAGCTATTAATATTATACAAGCAGTGTGCTGGCAATGCTCATAATTATCACAGGCTCTGAACAATGAAGGCTAGGGGCTGGTCCTTCTAACACTCCAACCAATGAAATTTAACACCAGGTATCAGTCAAGTCTTCATTATATGGGAAAGCATGATGTGCACATAACACTGATGCCTTACTGTACTTACCTTGCAGTTAAATGTCTGTCAGTATCACACTGAGATACAAGTTATATTAGAGCAACTTTATTTCATTGTGTAAAGAATTATACAAGAGTATGTAATATATATATATCTATCCTCTGTCTATATGTCTAACTGTCTGTCTGTCTATCTATCCATCCATCCATCCATCCATCCATCCGTCTGTCTGTCTGTCTGTCTGTCTATCTATCTCTCTCTCTATCTATCTGTCTATCTACCTCTCTATCCCCCCCTCTCTCTCTCTCTCTCTCCCTCCATCTATCTATCTATCTATCTATCTATCTATCTATCTATCTATCTATCTATCTATCTATCTATCTATCTGTCTGTCTGTCTGTCTGTCTGTCTGTCTGTCTGTCTGTCTGTCTGTCTGTCTGTCTGTCTGTCTGTCTGTCTGTCTGATATGTTTGCAGATACATAAAAATCGATGTGCATTAGACAGAGACAGACAGTCAAACAGGCAGAAATATATAGTATCATTACATTGGGTAATAGTAACATCCCCTGTATTGTATATGTATATATTAATGTATTTACAAATGCATACAGTTATGCATATGATTATGTAAATGCATAATATCTCAGGTAGCTCTGCAGTTTGAAAATAATTACAATTAATTACTGGAATGATTCAGACATACATAGGCAAATAAGGTACTCCAAATAAAATGTGTATCAGTATCACACTGAGATACAAGTTATGTTAAAGCAACTTTATGTCAGTGTGTAAAGAATTATACAAGATTATATAATACATGTCTGCCTATCATACATCTGCCTGTCTATCTATTTTTAGATCTATTTATCTGTCTGTCTATCCATCCATCCATCTATCTATTTATTTGCACATATATATGTAAAGATATATCTGTGTGTTTGTCTATCAATCTGTCTGCCTGTTTGTCTGTCTCTTTCTCTGTCTCTCTCTGTCTCTCTCTCTCTCTCTCTCTCTATCATGCAAATAGTTTTTATGTATGTGCAAAGATATATATATATATATTATATATATATATATATATACATTAAATTAGATAAAAGTTTCAACTCCTGGATAATGATGTCGCGAACACAAAATTTTCAGTTTGCGAACAGCGAACGCAAACTTCAGCAAACGTTCGCGAAGCGGCGAACCGCCATAGACTTCAATGGGCAGGCGAATTTTAAAACCCACAGGGACTCTTTCTGGCCACAATAGTGATGGAAAAGTTGTTTCAAGGGGACTAACACCTGGACTGTGGCGTGCCGGAGGGGGATCAATGGCAAAACTCCCATGGAAAATTACACAGTTGATGCAGAGTCTGGTTTTAATCCATAAAGGGCATAAATCACCTAACATTCCTAAATCACAAGGGATATGGATTGACACCTGACATATGACATACTGACACCTTGACATATGGATTGACACCTGTCCTCAGAGACCCTGATACACACTGACACAAAGCAGAATAGGGACTGTTCCCCCTACATAGGGTCACTTGGCAGATATGGATTGACACCTGTCCTCAGGGACCCTGATACACACTGACACAGAGCAGAATAGGGACTGTTCCCCCTACATAGGGTCACTTGGCAGATATGGATTGACACCTGTCCTCAGGGACCCTGATACACACTGACACAGAGCAGAATAGGGACTGTTCCCCCTACATGGGTCACTTGGCAGATATGGATTGACAACTGTCCTCAGAGACCATGATACACACTGACACAGAGCAGAATAAGGACTGTTCCCCCTACATAGGGTCACTTGGCAGATATGGATTGACACCTGTCCTCAGGGACCCTGATACACACTGACACAGAGCAGAATAAGGACTGTTCCCCCTACATAGGGTCACTTGGCAGATATGGATTGACACCTATCCTAAGGATCCCTGATACACACTGACACAGAGTAGAATAGGGACTGTTCCCCCTACATAGGGTCACTTGGCAGATATTGATTGACACCTGTCCTCAGAGACCCTGATACACACTGACACAGAGCAGATTAGGGATTGTTCCCCCTACATAGGGTCACTTGGCAGATATGGATTGACACCTGTCCTCAGAGACCCTGATACACACTGACACAGAGCAGAATAGGGACTGTTCCCCCTACATAGGGTCACTTGGCAGATATGGATTGACACCTATCCTAAGGATCCCTGATACACACTGACACAGAGCAGAATAGGGACTGTTCCCCCCTACATAGGGTTACTTGGCAGATATGGATTGACACCTGTCCTCAGGGACCCTGATACACACTGACACAGTGCAGAATAGGGACTGTTCCCCCTACATAGGGTCACTTGGCTTATATGGATTGACACCTGTCCTCAGGGACCCTGATACACACTGACACAGTGCAGAATAGGGACTGTTCCCCCTACATAGGGTCACTTGGCAGATATGGATTGACACCTGTCCTCAGGGACACTGATACACACTGACACAGAGCAGAATAGGGACTGTTCCCCCTACATAGGGTCACTTGGCAGATATGGATTGACAACTGTCCTCAGAGACCCTGATACACACTGACACAGAGCAGAATAGGGACTGTTCCCCCTACAAAGGGTCGCTTGGCAGATATGGATTGACACCTGTCTTCAGGGACACTGATGCACACTAACACAGAGCAGAATGGGGACTGTTCCCCCTACATAGGGTCACTTGACAGATATGGATTGACACCTGTCCTCAGGGACCCTGATACACACTGACACAGAGCAGAATAGGGACTGTTCCCCCTACATAGGGTCACTTGGCAGATATGGATTGACACCTATCCTAAGGATCCCTGATACACACTGACGCAGAGCAGAATAGGGACTGTTCCCCTTACATAGGTTCACTTGGCAGATATGGATTGACACCTGTCCTCAGGGACCCTGATACACACTGACACAGAGCAGAATAGGGACTGTTCCCCCTACATAGGGTCACTTGGCAGATATGGATTGACACCTATCCTAAGGATCCCTGATACACACTGACACAGAGCAGAATATGGACTGTTCCCCTTACATAGGTTCACTTGGCAGATATGGATTGACACCTGTCCTCAGGGACCCTGATACACACTGACACAGAGCAGAATAGGGACTGTTCCCCCTACATAGGGTCACTTGGCAGATATGGATTGACACCTATCCTCAGAGACCCTGATACACACTGACACAGAGCAGAATAGGGACTGTTCCCCCTACATAGGGTCACTTGGCAGATATGGATTGACACCTATCCTAAGGATCCCTGATACACACTGACACAGAGCAGAATGGGGACTGTTCCCCCTACATAGGGTCACTTGGCAGATATGGATTGACACCTGTCCTCAGAGACCCTGATACACACTGACACAGAGCAGAATAGGGACTGTTCCCCCTACATAGGGTCACTTGGCAGATATGGATTGACACCTGTCCTTAGGGACCCTGATACACACTGACACAGAGCAGAATAGGGACTGTTCCCCCTACATAGGGTCACTTGGCAGATATGGATTGACACCTATCCTAAGGATCCCTGATACACACTGACACAGAGCAGAATAGGGACTGTTCCCCCTACATAGGGTCACTTGGCAGATATGGATTGACACCTATCCTAAGGATCCCTGATACACACTGACACAGAGCAGAATAGGGACTGTTCCCCCTACATAGGGTCACTTGGCAGATATGGATTGACACCTGTCCTCAGAGACCATGATACACACTGACACAGAGCAGAATAGGGACTGTTCCCCCTACATAGGGTCACTTGGCAGATATGGATTGACACCTGTCCTCAGGAACCCTGATACACACTGACACAGAGCAGCATAGGGACTGTTCCTCCTACATAGGGTCACCATTTTTAGCCCAAGGCAGCTCATCTCATCAGGCCTTTTTTAGTCGAATGTATCGCCCACTGTCAGTCCCTTCGGGATCCATCCCTCATTCATCTTAATAAAGGTGAGGTAATCTAGACTTTTTTGACCTAGGCGACTTCTCTTCTCAGTGACAATACCTCCTGCTGCACTGAAGGTCCTGAGCTACTCATTTCCCGTTCCTCCTCCTCAGTGATCTCAATGAAGGTATGTTCTTCCCCCCAGCCACGTACAACACCACGGGTACCAGATAGGTGACAACGAGCACCCTGGGATGCCTGTTGTGGTTGGTCTTCCTCCTCCTCCTCAAAAGCCACATTCCTCCTCTGACTCCTCTTCCTCACAATCCTCTTCCAGCATTGCTGCAGGTCCAGCAAGCGATGCTGATAAGACTGTTTCTGGTGGTGATGGTGACCACAACTCTTCCTCTTCCTCTTCACGCTCATCTATGGCCTGATCCAGCACTCTTCACAGGGCATGCTCCAGGAAGAAAACAAATGGTACGATGTCGCTGTTGGTGCCTTCGGTGCGACTGACTAGGTTTGTCACCTCCTCAAAAGGACGCATGAGCCTCCAGGCATTGCGCATGAGCGTCCAGTAACGTGGCAAAAAAATTCCCAGCTCCCCAGAGGCTGTCCTAGCACCCCGGTCATACAAATATTCATTAACGGCTTTTTCTTGTTGGAGCATGCGGTCGAACATTAGGAGTGTTGAATTCCAACGTATCGGACTGTCGCAAATCAAGCACATCACTGGCATGTTGTTTCGCCACTGGATATCTGCAAAGTGCGCCATGGCCGTATAGGAACGCCTGAAATGGCCACACACCTTCCTGGCCTGCTTCAGGACGTCCTGTAAGCCTGTGTACTTATGCACAAAGCGTTGTACGATCAGATTACACACATGTGCCATGCACGGCACATGTGTCAACTTGCCCAACTTCAATGCCGCCAACAAATTTGTTCCATTGTCACAAACCACTTTGCCAATCTCCACTTGCTGCGGAGTCAGCCACTTTTCCACCTGTGCGTTCAGGGCGGACAGGAGTGCTTGTCCGGTGTGACTCTCTGCTTTCAAGCATGTCAAACCCAAGACGGCGTGACACTGCCGTATCCGGGATGTGGAATAGTACCTGGGGAGCAGGGGGGGTGCCGTTGATGTGGAGCAAGACGCAGCAGCAGAAGAGGACTCAGTCGAGGAGGTTATGGAAGAGGATGGAGTAGGAGGAGTGGAGGAGGTGGCAGCAGGCCTGCCTGCAAGTCGTGGCGGTGTCACCAACTCCTCTGCAGAGCCACGCATTCCATGCTTGGCAGCCGTTAGCAGGTTTACCCAATGCGCAGTGTAGGTGATATACCTGCCCTGACCATGCTTTGCAGACCAGGTAGTAGTGGTCAGATGGACCCTTGCCC
Organism: Pelobates fuscus; assembly: GCF_036172605.1. Classification (NCBI taxonomy): domain Eukaryota; kingdom Metazoa; phylum Chordata; class Amphibia; order Anura; family Pelobatidae; genus Pelobates; species Pelobates fuscus. The sequence goes on along the minus strand of NC_086323.1, from coordinate 146,115,182 downwards.
CAAAACTGTGTGCCAGACATGCCATTACTTCCTTTTGCACAATCGAGTACAGGTTGGGGATTGCCTTTTGTGAAAAGAAATTTCGTCCGAGTACCTTCCACTGCGGTGTCCCAATAGCTACACATTTTTTGAACGCCTCAGACTCCGCCAGCTTGTATGTTAAAAGCTGGCGGGCTAATAGTTCAGACAAGCCAGCTGTCAGACGCTGGGCAAGGGGGTGACTTTCTGACATTGGCTTCTTACGCTCAAACATGTCCTTGACAGACACCTGACTGTGGGCAGATGAGCGGGAACTGCTCAAGGCGAGAGACGGAGTGGCGGATGGTGGAGAGGGGGCAAGGAGGACAGCAGTGGTTGACGTGGCTGAAGATGCTGGAACAGGAGGAGGATGGCGGCTTTGAGTTTGTGTGCTGCTTGTACTCATGTGTTGATCCCATAGGCGTTTGTGATGTGCTATCATGTGCCTACGCAAAGCAGTTGTAACTTAGTGGGTGTTGGACTTCCCACGACTCGGTTTCTTTTGGCACAGGTTGCAAATGGCATCGCTGTTGTCAGAGGAAGACACACAAAAAAAATTCCACATTGCTGGCAGAGGTTGGCAGAGTACACGCTGTAGGCCTGACACCCGCTTGAAGACAACTAACTGCTATTCAATCTATAACAGTGAAAACATTTTTTTTGGTTTTAAATGCACGCTATTGTGACACCAGATATGAGTGTCAATGTGCACTGGCAGAGGTTGGCAGAGTACACGCTGTAGGCCTGACACACCCGCTTGAAGATAACTAACTGCTATTCATTCTATAACAGTGAAAAAAGTTTTTTTGGTTTTAAATGCACGCTATTGTGACACCAGATATGAGTGTCAATGTGCACTGGCAGAGGTTGGCAGAGTACACGCTGTAGGCCTGACACACCCGCTTGAAGATAACTAACTGCTATTCAATCTATAACAGTGAAAAAAGTTTTTTGGTTTTAAATGCACGCTATTGTGACACCAGATATGAGTGGCAATGTGCACTGGCAGAGGTTGGCAGAGTACACGCTGTAGGCCTGACACCCGCTTGAAGACAACTAACTGCTATTCAATCTATAACAATGAAAAAAGTTTTTTGGTTTTAAATGCACGCTATTGTGACACCAGATATGAGTGGCAATGTGCACTGGCAGAGGTTGGCAGAGTACACGCTGTAGGCCGGACACCCGCTTGAAGACAACTAACTGCTATTCAATCTATAACAGTGAAAAAACGTTTTTTTGGTTTTAAATGCACGCTATTGTGACACCAGATATGAGTGGCAATGTGCACTGGCAGAGGTTGGCAGAGTACACGCTGTAGGTCTGACAGCCGCTTGAAGACAACTAACTGCTATTCAATCTATAACAATGAAAAAAGTTTTTTGGTTTTAAATGCACGCTATTGTGACACCAGATATGAGTAGCAATGTGCACTGGCATAGGTTGGCAGAGTACACGCTGTAGGCCTGACACCCGCTTGAAGACAACTAACTGCTATTCAATTTATAACAGTGAAATCATTTTTTGGTTTTAAATGCACGCTATTGTGACACCAGATATGAGTGGCAATGTGCACGGGCAGAGGTTGGCAGAGTACACGCTGTAGGCCTGACACCCGCTTGAAGACAACTAACTGCTATTCAATTTATAACAGTGAAAAAGGTTTTTTGGTTTTAAATGCACGCTATTGTGACACCAGATATGAGTGGCAATGTGCACTGGCAGAGGTTGGCAGAGTACACGCTGTAGGCCTGACACCCGCTTGAAGACAACTAACTGCTATTCAATCTATAACAGTGAAAAAAGTTTTTTGGTTTTAAATGCACGCTATTGTGACACCAGATATGAGTGGCAATGTGCACTGGCAGAGGTTGGCAGAGTACACGCTGTAGGCCTGACACACCCGCTTGAAGACAACTAACTGCTATTCAATCTATAACAGTGAAAACATTTTTTGGGTTTTAAATGCACGCTATTGTTACACTAGATATGAGTGGCAATGTGCACTGGCAGAGGTTGGCAGTTACACGCTGTAGGCCTGACACCCGCTTGAAGACAACTAACTGCTATTCAATCTATGACAGTGAAAATGTTTTTGTTTTAAATGCACGCTATTGTGACACCAGATATGAGTGGCAATGTGCACTGGCAGAGGTTGGCAGAGTACACGCTGTAGGCCTGACACCCGCTTGAAGACAACTAACTGCTATTCAATTTATAACAGTGAAATCATTTTTTGGTTTTAAATGCACGCTATTGTGACACCAGATATGAGTGGCAATGTGCACTGGCAGAGGCTGGCAGAGTACACGCTGTAGGCCTGACACCCGCTTGAAGACAACTAACTGCTATTCAATCTATAACAGTGAAAAAAGTATTTTGGTTTTAAATGCACGCTATTGTGACACCAGATATGAGTGGCAATGTGCACTGGCAGAGGTTGGCAGAGTACACGCTGTAGGCCTGACACCCGCTTGAAGACAACTAACTGCTATTCAATCTATTACAGTGAAAAACGTTTTTTGGTTTTAAATGCATGCTATTGTGACACCAGATATGAGTGGCAATGTGCACGGGCAGAGGTTGGCAGAGTACACGCTGTAGGCCTGACACCCGCTTGAAGACAACTAACTGCTATTCAATTTATAACAGTGAAAAAGGTTTTTTGGTTTTAAATGCACGCTATTGTGACACCAGATATGATTGGCAATGTGCACTGGCAGAGGTTGGCAGAGTACACGCTGTAGGCCTGACACCCGCTTGAAGACAACTAACTGCTATTCAATCTATAACAGTGAAAAAAGTTTTTTGGTTTTAAATGCACGCTATTGTGACACCAGATATGAGTGGCAATGTGCACTGGCAGAGGTTGGCAGAGTACACGCTGTAGGCCTGACACCCGCTTGAAGACAACTAACTGCTATTCAATCTATAACAGTGAAAACATTTTTTGGGTTTTAAATGCACGCTATTGTTACACTAGATATGAGTGGCAATGTGCACTGGCAGAGGTTGGCAGTTACACGCTGTAGGCCTGACACCCGCTTGAAGACAACTAACTGCTATTCAATCTATGACAGTGAAAATGTTTTTGTTTTAAATGCATGCTATTGTGACACCAGATATGAGTGGCAATGTGCACTGGCAGAGGTTGGCAGAGTACACGCTGTAGGCCTGACACCCGCTTAAAGACAACTAACTGCTATTCAATCTATAACAGTGAAAAAATTTTTTTGCGTTTTAAATGCACGCTATTGTGACACCAGATATGAGTGGCAATGTGCACTGGCAGAGGTTGGCAGAGTACACGCTGTAGGCCTGACACCCGCTTGAAGACAACTAACTGCTATTCAATCTATAACAGTGAAAAAAGTTTTTTGGTTTTAAATGCACGCTATTGTGACACCAGATATGAGTGGCAATGTACACTGGCAGAGGTTGGCAGAGTACACGCTGTAGGCCTGACACCCGCTTGAAGACAACTAACTGCTATTCAATCTATAACAGTGAAAAAAGTTTTTTGGTTTTAAATGCACGCTATTGTGACACCAGATATGAGTGGCAATGTGCACTGGCAGAGGTTGGCAGAGTACACGCTGTAGGCCTGACACCCGCTTGAAGACAACTAACTGCTATTCAATCTATAACAGTGAAAACATTTTTTGGGTTTTAAATGCACGCTATTGTTACACTAGATATGAGTGGCAATGTGCACTGGCAGAGGTTGGCAGTTACACGCTGTAGGCCTGATACCCGCTTGAAGACAACTAACTGCTATTCAATCTATGACAGTGAAAATGTTTTTGTTTTAAATGCATGCTATTGTGACACCAGATATGAGTGGCAATGTGCACTGGCAGAGGTTGGCAGAGTACACGCTGTAGGCCTGACACCCGCTTAAAGACAACTAACTGCTATTCAATCTATAACAGTAAAAAAATTTTTTTGCGTTTTAAATGCACGCTATTGTGACACCAGATATGAGTGGCAATGTGCACTGGCAGAGGTTGGCAGAGTACACGCTGTAGGCCTGACACCCGCTTGAAGACAACTAACTGCTATTCAATCTATAACAGTGAAAAAAGTTTTTTGGTTTTAAATGCACGCTATTGTGACACCAGATATGAGTGGCAATGTGCACTGGCAGAGGTTGGCAGAGTACACGCTGTAGGCCGGACACCCGCTTGAAGACAACTAACTGCTATTCAATCTATAACAGTGAAAAAACGTTTTTTTGGTTTTAAATGCACGCTATTGTGACACCAGATATGAGTGGCAATGTGCACTGGCAGAGGTTGGCAGAGTACATGCTGTAGGTCTGACAGCCGCTTGAAGACAACTAACTGCTATTCAATCTATAACAATGAAAAAAGTTTTTTGGTTTTAAATGCACGCTATTGTGACACCAGATATGAGTAGCAATGTGCACTGGCATAGGTTGGCAGAGTACACGCTGTAGGCCTGACACCCGCTTGAAGACAACTAACTGCTATTCAATTTATAACAGTGAAATCATTTTTTGGTTTTAAATGCACGCTATTGTGACACCAGATATGAGTGGCAATGTGCACTGGCAGAGGCTGGCAGAGTACACGCTGTAGGCCTGACACCCGCTTGAAGACAACTAACTGCTATTCAATCTATAACAGTGAAAAAAGTATTTTGGTTTTAAATGCACGCTATTGTGACACCAGATATGAGTGGCAATGTGCACTGGCAGAGGTTGGCAGAGTACACGCTGTAGGCCTGACACCCGCTTGAAGACAACTAACTGCTATTCAATCTATTACAGTGAAAAACGTTTTTTGGTTTTAAATGCATGCTATTGTGACACCAGATATGAGTGCCAATGTGCACGGGCAGAGGTTGGCAGAGTACACGCTGTAGGCCTGACACCCGCTTGAAGACAACTAACTGCTATTCAATTTATAACAGTGAAAAAGGTTTTTTGGTTTTAAATGCACACTATTGTGACACCAGATATGAGTGGCAATGTGCACTGGCAGAGGTTGGCAGAGTACACGCTGTAGGCCTGACACCCGCTTGAAGACAACTAACTGCTATTCATTCTATAACAGTTAAAACATTTTTTGGGTTTTAAATGCACGCTATTGTGACACTAGATATGAGTGGCATTGTGCACTGGCAGAGGTTGGCAGTTACACGCTGTAGGCCTGACACCCGCTTGAAGACAACTAACTGCTATTCAATCTATGACAGTGAAAATGTTTTTGTTTTAAATGCACGCTATTGTGACACCAGATATGAGTGGCAATGTGCACTGGCAGAGGTTGGCAGAGTACACGCTGTAGGCCTGACACCCGCTTAAAGACAACTAACTGCTATTCAATCTATAACAGTGAAAAAAATTTTTTGCGTTTTAAATGCACGCTATTGTGACACCAGATATGAGTGGCAATGTGCACTGGCAGAGGTTGGCAGAGTACACGCTGTAGGCCTGACACCCGCTTGAAGACAACTAACTGCTATTCAATCTATAACAGTGAAAAAAGTTTTTGGGTTTTAAATGCACGCTATTGTGACACTAGATATGAGTGGCAATGTGCACTGGCAGAGGTTGGCAGTTACACGCTGTAGGCCTGACACCCGCTTGAAGACAACTAACTGCTATTCAATCTATGACAGTGAAAATGTTTTTGTTTTAAATGCACGCTATTGTGACACCAGATATGAGTGGCAATGTGCACTGGCAGAGGTTGGCAGAGTACACGCTTTAGGCCTGACACCCGCTTAAAGACAACTAACTGCTATTCAATCTATAACAGTGAAAAAAAGTTTTTGCGTTTTAAATGCACGCTATTGTGACACCAGATATGAGTGGCAATGTGCACTGGCAGAGGTTGGCAGAGTACACGCTGTAGGCCTGACACCCGCTTGAAGACAACTAACTGCTATTCAATCTATAACAGTGAAAAAAGTTTTTGGGTTTTAAATGCACGCTATTGTGACACCAGATATGAGTGGCAATGTGCACGGGCAGAGGTTGGCAGAGTACACGCTGTAGGCCTGACACCCGCTTGAAGACAACTAACTGCTATTCAATTTATAACAGTGAAAAAGGTTTTTTGGTTTTAAATGCACGCTATTGTGACACCAGATATGAGTGGCAATGTGCACTGGCAGAGGTTGGCAGAGTACACGCTGTAGGCCTGACACCCGCTTGAAGACAACTAACTGCTATTCAATCTATAACAGTGAAAAAAAATTTTTGGTTTTAAATGCACGCTATTGTGACACCAGATATGAGTGGCAATGTCCACTGGCAGAGGTTGGCAGAGTACACGCTGTAGGCCTGACACCCTCTTGAAGACAACTAACTGCTATTCAATCTATAACAGTGAAAAAAGTTTTTTGGTTTTAAATGCACGCTATTGTGACACCAGATATGAGTGGCAATGTGCACTGGCAGAGGTTGGCAGAGTACACGCTGTAGGCCTGACACCTGCTTGAAGACAACTAACTGCTATTCAATCTATAACAGTGAAAACATTTTTTTGGTTTTAAATGCACGCTATTGTGACACTAGATATGAGTGGCAATGTGCACTGGCAGAGGTTGGCAGTTACACGCTGTAGGCCTGACACCCGCTTGAAGACAACTAACTGCTATTCAATCTATAACAGTGAAAAAAGTTTTTTGTTTTAAATGCACGCTATTGTGACACCAGATATGAGTGGCAATGTGCACTGGCAGAGGTTGGCAGAGTACACGCTGTAGGCCTGACACCCGCTTAAAGACAACTAACTGCTATTCAATCTATAACAGTGAAAAAAAGTTTTTGGGTTTTAAATGCACGCTATTGTGACACCAGATATGAGTGGCAATGTGCACTGGCATAGGTTGGCAGAGTACACGCTGTAGGCCTGACACCCGCTTGAAGACAACTAACTGCTATTCAATCTATAACAGTGAAAAAAGTTTTTGGGTTTTAAATGCACGCTATTGTGACACCAGATATGAGTGGCAATGTGCACTGGCAGAGGTTGGCAGAGTACACGCTGTAGGCCTGACACCCGCTTGAAGACAACTAACTGCTATTCAATCTATTACAGTGAAAAACATTTTTTTGTTTTTAAATGTAAGCTATTGTGACACCAGATATGAGTAGTGGCACTGGGCAAGTGGGCACAGTATCCACTGTGAGCCTGACACAGAAACTGGCAGGCAGGCAACTGCAATTAGATTACACAGGATAAAAAAGCAGACTGATGTTCTAGCCCTAAAAAGGGCTTTTTGGGGTGCTGTACTTACAGCAGAGATCAGATGAGTCCTTTAGGACTGTAGTGGACACTGAATACACTAGCCTAGCTATCTATTTCCCTATCAAATGAGCAGCAGTTTCCCTCCTCTATCTAAGAATGCAGCTTCAGAATGAATCTAAAATGGATGCTGTACAGGAGGTGGGAGGGTCTGGAAGGGAGGGTCTGCTGCTGATTGGATGTAATGTGTCTGCTGACTGTGAGACACAGGGTCAAAGTTTACTCAATGATGACGAATAGGGGGCGGATCGAACCGCGCATGTGTTCGCCCGCCGAGGCGAACGCGAACATGCTATGCTCGCCAGGAACTATTCGCCAGCGAACAGTTCGGTACATCACTACTCCTGGACATAATCTGAAACCAGAGTAATCTGAATGTACCTTTCCTGTTTAAATACTTTTGATATATATGTATGTATTGTATATGTGTAGATACATGTATTTACAAATGCATACAGTTATGTAAATGCATAATATCTCACGTAGCTCTGCAGTTTAAAAATAATTACAATTAATTACTGGAATGATTGTGACATACATAGGCAAATAAGGTACTAGAAATAGCATCAGGTAGATTTCAATTCAATTTACATACATCCTCAGGAACTTTTGTTGCAACTGTTAATTGTTGGTGAAGGAAATCAAGTTCTCGATAGGGAGCACAATAATAGCAATATAAAAACACCACTTGAATTGTGTTCAGATACTATATCTCTAAAGCAGTGTCTGTCACAAGTGTTCTACAATATCTGGGGGTCTTCCTCCTGGCCAACTATGCTTTAGACGTTAAATAATTGGGGGGCACTACATAGAAATAGATTTTTATTGTTATTATTACTTAGCTATGTAGGTTAGGGGCAATTTGTGTGTTTAATGTACAGCAAATATTGTGTTAACTGGAACCTTCTTTTAATCAAAAAAGAAACATGAAAAGTTGTTAATTAGCACTTTTCACGTATTTCTTTTAGGTACAAATACATAACAAGTCAAGGTAGTATTAGCATAATTAGCATTTTGTGCTAGAATATTACAACATGTGTTAAAGGGACACAAAGCACCAAAACAACTTCAGCTTAATGGAGTTGTTTTGTTGTATAGATCATGTTCCTGCACTTCTTAATTCTCTGCCATTTAAGAGATAATACACTTTCAGGGTTATTCACTAAACACTAGATGTTGTCCAGATGTACAAAATCTTGTAAAAATGACTGAATTCGGACCACAGTGGCAATTCTCATATTCACTAAAACCAAATACAGTCGGAATTCGGTTGGTCTGAGTATATCTTCAGCAATCGCCCAAATGCATTTGATGTCTGGACTCAAACTAATGCTTTCATATCTAAATCGTATACAAAGAATAGAACTTGGAATACGCAGAAAGCCTTGGTTTTACTAAAAGTTTGAACCAAATGCATTCGGCAGAATGCCCATTCACCAATTAAAGTTCATTAGCTTTGTTGCAAGTGAATGATGATTTGAAGTACCATTTGCACACTGGCAGCATTAGCAGCTAGCGGGCAGATACTTAAAAACCCTTGGCATCAGAAGTGTTAATTATGTGGCACTTGCTAGTCAGCTGGCACATTACAAAAGTTAAGAAAAATAACTTAATAAATAAAAACGTTATGGGGCAATAAGACTACTATAAGGGAGGTTTAGTTTTTAAATGTTAATTATTAATGCGTAATCTTTAAACCTAGCGGCTTGGCATTCATTGCTGCCCATTAAAAAGAAAGATCTCATCCGATAGGGAAGGGATTTGTAAAATAAAAGGCGGGGGACATAGTCCCCTTCCGTGGGGTCTTTAGAATAAATAAAGGGGGATGAACAGATCACTGGCCACTTATCTCGATACTTGACTCTCACTGATATTGCATATAGCGTGGGAAATAGTTATGTATATTCCTTACGCATGAGAAAACTTGAAAGATGGACAAAATACCGCTGTCACGTTTTGACATTTCATGTTTCACATGTTGTACTCATGCGTATCCCTTAATTTTCACCCAAATAAGTAATATGGGCGATGGGAACTTAATGCGCCCATTAAAAAGGACATCAAAGCCATTACCGAACGGGTGCAGGCATCTGAAAAAGACAACACGAGCCTGCAGAACCACCTGACGGAGCTACAAGAATCAGTACAGCAAATATATACACACCAAAGAGACATGACTACACAGCTCACTGCTCTTTTCTTAACATAAAAATAAGGGGCATCCCTGCGGAAATCTCACCAAACAAACTACCACACTACTCCAGACACCTCCTGGCCACAATCTTGCCTCCAACTACAGAAACTAGCCACAGCAGAGATCTATCGCCTACCCTCATCCGTCAGGGCACCAACAAACTTAGCCCGAGACGTGATACTTAAATGTCCAACAGTACAGGAAAAAATACAGCTCATGGCGGCTCTTAAAGAGAGAACACCACTGGCTTTCGAGGGAACTACATTGAATTTCTTCCAGGACCTCACGAGAGCCACTCTCACCTGGAGAAAAACCTTCTCTTCTCTCACCAGCTTGAGATCGGCGAGCATCGAATACAGGTGGGGGACCAATGGTTCCATAACAGTGAAACGGAACGGAACGCAACACACACTCACCTCAATGGAGGGCGCACACGCGTTCCTGGAGACACTGGGACTGGACATTACGATCTCTGCTAATCCACCTCAGAGAACAACCACGGATAACTGGGACCCAGAACACATCACTCCCTTTGTTCCACGGGCCGGCAGCTTCCAGACCAGCGAATGGCGACAGCCTCTGGAGACCGGTTTGATGCAGGACACCTAACCCCTCCAGCAGAAGCATAACCAGGACTCAAGCATAATCTTTGCAAATCTTACTACCGCCAAAAGTTTTTTGCCTACGCTGTTTAATGTTGAATGATTTGGCTTACATGTTGCCTCTAGGTCACTATCCTCCATGTTCGAATCTGCAAATATTTAGCACCAACTGACACTTAGCCCACCTCAAATCGTCAGGGCACGGCAGTACACCCACATATACACCCACACTTTGTAGCGGGACAACAAAAGCATCCCTCCAAACCCCCTCCCCCACCCCCACCCGCCGGCAACTCCCCTGGTCAGGAGTAATTACATCTAAAATCTAGAACACACTCACCAAGCATGTAGCTGTACTGCAGAGCACACACACCCAATCATGCTCGGCACCTCAGAGGACGTACCCCATGTACCCTGTACAGCAGTACCGGCACTACGCCACTCAGGCAAATACTAGCACACCTCGTAGATTAGTCGTTTGCATGCTCCAGCAGAGCAACACCTCTTGTAGTAAAGCAGCTGGGGCTAAATTCAACCCTTAAGCCTCTCCACACTCCAACAACACCATATCTCGCAAAAACATACGCTCCCTTAAGTTCAAACGTACCACACTAAGACGCCCAACTTGGTAGATGAGGCTGGGAAGCCTTTACATAGGCCCATGCATGCATTCGTAAAACACTACAGGTCCATTGTCACAAACCTGATGAAACCGAAGAGATACACCACGATCGAAACATACAGTCAGCCTGTACACAGCCTGTCCTATAAAACATACTAAAAAAGTGCTTATCCATGACTGCGACACAACTGTTGAAACTATGCCTGTTTGTCAAATTGCCTGTGGCTATTGTGGCATTGCAAGCATGTACCTATTGATTGATGCACAAAAAAAAAAAAGAATTTAAAATTCTATTTATGTTTTCTTTTGAAAGAAAATGCGTACAATATAAAACAGCATTTAACAAAATAAGAGCTTTAACAATCTTTTACCAGTACTTGCTATGCACTATCTGGAGAATACGTAAGCAATCACTACAGAGCCAAGAATTATAATTTATTCTGCAGACCCACACAGTTGTATTTCAGTAGAAGGTGCGTTAAATTCCAATTGTGTGAGTTAGAGAGAATAATTACAATATTGCCGAAATGTGCAACCGATTGTAATAATATGATCAAGGAATCTAAAGTGGTTACATCATGTAGGAAATTTTACCCAAACACTCTTGTAGATACGAGCACCTTTTGACAGATTAAACCTGGGATGGATATTTCTAAAGATTATCATTGTGAAATCAGAAGCTCAATGACTCATTAGTGCATTGTGTTTTTTTTTTTTTTTAGTCCTTGTCATCTGTGGCTCCATTCCCATCCATACTTTTAGGGGTTTGGGAATTAACAGGACTAGTCCATTTGGTTTGGAACAGGGATCTCAAACTCTGATGTTGATGACCTACAACTTCAAGAATTCTTTAATAGCCATAGATGGCCAGAGAATCAAGGGATTTGTCATTCAGAAACATCTGGGGGGGAGAATTTGAGACGCTTGGTCCTGATGGCAGCACACGAGATTTGTACTTAAAGGGACACTAGGCACCCAGACCACTTCAGCTCATTGAAGTGGTCTGGGTACAGTGTGCCTATTGCCCTTAGTGCTTCAATGTTAAACACTGCAGTTCCAGTTTGTGACGAGAGCAATCTCGCCACATTGCATTGGAGAAGCCTGGCTGCCCGCCTCCTGCCTTTGGACTATGGCCCTGGGAGATTGGGCCCTTTAAAAACAGTATTCGGCCCTAACAGAGTGCATGTCACTCATTCTGGCCCTTTAAACACAGTGGGGCCATTCGGTACTTGCCCTGTGTGAGCGGTGATACCCCCAGATAGCTATGCCATGGAGCCTATTCATATAATGAAAGACTATGGGAAAGACTTTAGCTCCATGGCAATTGAACTGTGTGAATAGGATCTGAGCGCTATTCGGTAGTTTTGTGCGTTCAGATCCCAGCTATCTGGGGATATGTGAAATGTCTGTGTGTTATGTGTAAAAGGGGACTTTATGTATTTTAAAGTGTTTTATTTCTTTTTGCAACCATGTGGTTAATGGAGTCTGCTTCTAGCCCTGGATAATTGGATTACTTTCCCCTTTGTCTCCAGGATAGAGGCCTCTGTAAAACCTGCTTAAACCAGATTGCTATGCTGCCAGCCAGGGACCAAAATATACTTTTACTAACTTTTGAACCCCTGGTCTGATTCATGCCATTTTCAAATATGTTGTTCCCCTGAATGGATTGATTGTGAATAGGTAATTTTTATGTGAATGTGATGTATGGTTTTAGAGTTATGAATGTTAGGTAAAAAGTATGTTAAACTGTAAATGTTCTGGCCAGCAGATAATTGAGCTATGTATATTGCTAAAACTCAATTATCTAGCCTGGCCCAGAGGAGGAGTTTTGTGTTGCATAAATTGTGAGTTCTGTGTGCCAGTAAATCAGTCTTGTTCCAGCATTAAGCTTTGGCTCATGTGTGGATTATTCGGCGAGACCAGCAAGTTATTACTCTGTGGATTACTTGGTGATTTTATTTTATGGGAAGAAGGGAATGCTTGACGGAGTAACGGATTGTACCATCACACAGTTCATGTTTACATTGCAGCTCTAGGTCTGCCCACAGTGGCTGTCTACCAGACGGCCACTGGAGGTGTTTCCTGCATCCAAATGGACCTTTGACGGTGGTCATCCTCACACCCTGCATGAGGACGTCCAGCATCAGATTGTTCCCCTTTTTAAACCTTTATTGACCACCGCAGGAGGGCGCGAGGGAGGTGGGAGGCAGAAGGAGCTATGGTGCCAGGAATACTGCTTTGTATACAGCTTTTTCAAGTACACACACCTATTTTAGCCTGGTCTCTCTTACAAACTCTTGGCAACTAGAGACATAAGGAACTGGGAATATTATATAATATTGTATTACACAGTTCTGTGATTAATAATTTTATAAACAGCATTGGAGTTTGACATCTAACAAATAATACATTACATTCCACCACTCCCAATCAGATCATTTGGAGGAAGGAACAAGATGTTATACATTATAGTGTATGTAGGGCATTTAAGTCCCCTAGATTTCATATCACAATCCATTCTTCATAGAGCCACTGGAATTTTTTATTTTTTTATAATTTTTTTTGTAGATTGTTATTCTTATTTGTAGCATTGGTGGTTTGAAAGTTTTTGTTTTGTCTATACTTTTAAAGGTACACTCCAAGCATCATAATAACTACAGCCCACAGTAGTAGTCATGATGCCATGAGTTCCCAACCCCATTAGCCAGTAATGGGACAAACTATTTGCCCTCTTACCTGGTCCTGTCATGTGCTGAGGGTCCTCTCTTGCTGGCTGGGAATTACATCCAACTTATATAGAGTCAGCTGGTGCTCTCAGTCAATGAAACCAACTCTGTGCATAATAATTAGCCTGCACTCACTTTCTCTCCGGCTTCCAGCATTATGTTTAGCAATACCCACCAAGTGGCCCTAAGTGCGTAGACCACCCTAAACACCCCTCCAGCTTGCAGGCCGCACCAACTGTACCAGCAGAAGTTCTGCCAGAGCAACAAACTGCGATGCATTGTGTGTGTTCTGACAACCCATTCAGGCAACCTTCATCCATTGCACCATGGTCCAGTTCTGACACTTTTGTCCTCATTGAAGGCTCTTTCAGAGAAGGAGGTGGGGTGGGAGGGGAGGGGGGGTCAATGTGGGCACTCTGCAATCTATGATGCACTGTGTGTTCTGACACAGGATGGATGTTTAGAGGTAAATTCTTTGGGGTGAGTCTTTACTATTATTTTTTCAGACTACACATATTTGTGAAAGGCAGAGGATATGCAAACGTAATATTAAATATACTAGGAAGTGAGAATTCTACTTTAACATCTTGATGTGGAATTCCACCATAACAAATCTGTTTCCTTCTTTTAACATTTAGCAGATTTGAAATTATCTATATTAACTTTAGTCTCATTTTAAATGTAAGATTTCAGGCCATCTCACTCTGTACTTTTGTACCAGTTTCTCTAATGATGTTTTGCTCCTGTTAGATTCCATATATTTTGTTGATGTACCCATTGTACAGCTCTGTGGAAAATCTTTCACTTTAGTAACTCTAATTATAATAATAGAAGGCAGGATATGACTTCATAAGGGGCAAGGTAAAATATATATGACTATAAGGAGCTGGCCTATTGTTTGGTGGTGTTATAGTATAGGTGCAACACATGAAGTGGTCTGTAGTATAAATAATAAAATATGCTATATTTATTAATGTCCAAAAAGTTCACTTCTATAAAACATTGTATTCTTATTTTGAGGATTCTGAAGTCAAGAGCTTTTTAATATTTTTTTTCCTGTCATAAACAATCAACAAAGACATTATTGGTTTCTCGCTGTTTAAATTCGGAGGCATCTTACATAGTTACATAGTTACATAGCTTAAAAGAGACTTGCGTCTATCAAGTTCAGCCTTCCTCACATATGTTTTTTGCTGTTGATCCAAAAGAAGGCAAAAAAAAAACAGTTTGAAGCACTTCCAATTTTGCAACAAGCTAGGAAAAAAAATCCTTCTTGACCTCAGAATGGCAGTCAGATTTATCCTTGGATCAAGCAGTTATTACCCTACATTGAAAGATTATATCCTTGAATATTCTGTTTTTGCAAGTATGCATCTAGTAGCTGTTTGAACATCTGTATGGACTCTGATAAAACCACTTCTTCAGGCAGAGAATTCCACATCCTGATTGTTCTTACAGTAAAAAAACCTTTCCTTTGCCTTAGACGAAATCTTCTTTCTTCTAGTCTAAACGCATCTAAAATACATTTATATATTACTTTTCATAAAATGAAAAATCTGCATTATGGTGGTTGGTTATTTATTTATTTATTAATATATGTTTGCAAATCACTTAAAGGGACTCCTGGCATTTCCCTGGCACAGCAGGTCCCCTCTCCCTCCCACCCCCCATCCCAGGTTGCTGAAGGGTTAAAACCTCTTCAGGGACTTACCTGTAACTAGCACCGATGTCCCTCGGCGCTGGTTCAGGGACCGCCCACGCTCCTCCTCCGCCGACGTCATCCAGCGGGGGAGACCTATTGCGCATGCGTGGCCAGCAACGGGGGAGACCTAATGCACACGCGCAGCAATGCCGTACATGCGCATTAGACCTCCCCATAGGAAAGCATTGAAAATGCTTTCAATGCTTTCCTATGGGGATTTCAGCGATGCTGAAGGTCCTCACATAGTGTGAGGACATCCAGCGATGATATAGCATAGAAAATCTGTGCTATAAACCCGGAAGTGCCCTCTAGTGGCTGTCTAGTAGACAGCCACTAGAGGAGGAGTTAACCCTGCAAGGTAAATATTGCAATTTATGAAAACTGCAATATTTACAGTTGCAGGGTTAAGGGTAGTGGGAGTTGGCAGAAGTGGTCTGGGTGCCTGGAGTGTCCCTTTAATCAGGGAAGGGCTTACTTGCACAAATCTTCCTGGAGTTCCCTTAAAGATACACTATAGTCACCAGAACCACTACAGCTTAATGTTGAGGTTCTTGTGTCTATAGCCTGTCCCTGCAGGCTGAGCACTGTAATTGCTGCCTTTTCTACTGCCTAGGTACACCTCTATGTGCAATCACTCAGACGGCCACTAGAGGTGCTTCTCAGTCCAGTACTGCATAGTGTGCAGCACTGACGTTCAGCGTATCCACGCTCTGCATGGAGGAGTTGAACGTTCTCCACAGAGATGCATTGATTCAGTGCATCTCGATGAGGAGATGCTAATTGGCTTAGTGTGGCATTTGCAGCTCATACACAAAAGCCCCCCAATGCCTTCCTATGGGAAAGCATTGGATTGGCTGAGATCATGACGATTGATGATCTATGCCATGGAGGCGGAGCCTGGTGGGGCCATCCGCAGCAAAACGGGTGCAGAGTGGGATAAAAGGTCAGTAAAATTACCTTTCCCACGCGATCTAAAGCGTTAGCCACTATAGGGAATTTATGTTTGTATTCTTGACACTATAGTGTTCATTTAATGTGAATGAAATGGTATAAATCAGGCTTAAAAAATATACCAGAGTTTCAAATCCATTTGCCAATTCATACATGTGCAGCAGTTTCACCATCCATACATTTTGTTTTGAATATTTTTATTGTTTTCACAATATAAACGCAGATATCAAACTGATTCGTAGTAAAGCAAATAGTTGCCCGCGCAGGGGCATAAGCATCAGCAAATAAAGGTGCATACACTTTGTCGCTTACACAGAAACGGATTTGTCATAACTGGTATAACAGAACATATTGGTTCATATTGTCAACTGATCTATGTAATTAATTTGGATTAGCGCTTCGTGAGCTGATTGTGTACTTTATGCAATCAATTTTTCTTATAAGATCCATGCAAACATTATAGATCCTTACGTAAGTAAACGATCCAGGGTATTCCTGTGCACTGTTAAACTAAAAGCTGCATGGTCCGACGTATAGCGCATGTAATCAACTGAGCCTACACTCTGGTGTATAATTCTGAGGAGCATATGTAATTTCTGGCTGAGGCGTGAGTATGTAATTATCTATGTATTAACCATGCTATTAAATATGTAAAAAACATAAGCACCCTTTAGGATAAACATTAAGCTCCACTATTAGCTACATATCTAGTTAATTTAATTAGTTCTGCTCTGGCTCAGCCTCATCAAAAACTCAGTAAACAAAGATAAACTAATGAAAGAATTAAATAAAGGTAAGCCTCAATTTGCGTCCGAGAATTTTCGTATAGCGCGTATTAACCATATGCTCCCTATATAAGCTCAGGTGACCGTTGAAACGTGTAATACTGTAATCATACATGACAGAAGCATGGTATTAGTCTAGCATCTTGAGGCATCGGTAAATCCCATCTATTAACATGTTTGCAGCAGTTAGGCACGGGCAACGTAAGCACGCCATAAAATGGGAGTGCAATCACTTAACTAGCCAGCTATCGTTCCCTGAGTTCTTAAAGGACCTGTACAATAATGCTAACTGTGTAAAAATTGAATGCATGCGTGGAAATAATCAAGTAAAGAAAGATAAATACATTTTAAAAATGTAGATAGCTAATGACGTGTAGGTACAAGTGTACGTGCGTCTTCCTATTACATCCTGTTTTACATCTGTCTGGCTATCTAGTCAACAAGAATAAACGGCCTTTAGCGGGGGCCCATAGGGGCTTTCGAAATGTGAATAGCTAATGACGTGCTGCTACACGTGTACGTGCGTCTTCCTATTGGGACATGTTAACATTGTAATTTACATCATGTTGAAATAATCAAAACAGGGAAAAGCTAAAATTACATAAAGAACGGTTTCTCAAACAAATTATCTAAATACTGTCCCTTTATCCTTATCTGTCCTTCGTTGCGTTATATATTCCTTGCTTGGGACAGAGCTCAGGCGAAGTAAATAATAATAAAAAAGTCTCTCTGCTGGAGGTGGCATAGCCGTGCCTGGTAAGGTACGGTGCAACTGTGCAGTCCGCTCCCCACTTTGGCCTCTGGTGCGCTCATGCCAAGGGTGCTCCTATGTGTCCAGTCGGTCGGTCATTGCAGGGTCTCCTTAAAACCTCCGGTGCATCCGTCCCCCCCATTTCTCCATCCAGGCCTGCTCTGGCCGTGCAGCCGGGTACACCGCAGTGCTGTGGGCACTCAGGGATGTCGGCAGTCCGTCCATCCATACATTTTGTATTCACATTGTCAGTGTTATATCTAAAGGCACAATGGGAAACTCACTTACAACATATTTAACCTGTTTTATTTTTTTCCTTTAAACTTGTATTAAATATTTAGAAAATTACATCATAATCCAGTTCAGACAAGACAAAGCCAGAACAAACATTGCAAAGGAAGAAAATAATATCAACGTTGTTTATTTCCTTCTCTTCTCTGTATGTTTTCACTATGCTGTCTGTCAGCTGCAAAGGACACAGGTTATAAGTGTGACTGACAGAGATCCAAGATGAAGTTACCCATTTTCTTGACAAAGAGATACGGCTTTCTACATTTAGTTTTCACACTTCACAAATATATATTTTGTTAAATATATTGAAAAATGTGGGAAGTGACAGTTCCCCTTTAAAAGGTGCCATGCTATGAGTCCAAAGGGTGTAGAAAATTGTACTTGTACCTGTAGAAGGGACAGTTTATAGGTGTCAAGGAGAGTTTCAGTTTTTGTATGTTTTTCAGGAAGTGTGTAGGGAGGCTGTGTAAGTCTCAACTGGGGAGGTGTGGCTTGGACTGCATAAAGAAAGTGATTCAACGCCTTTGTGGCGAAGACTTAAGCCGTTAGAATGTAGTGGCACGATCTATACATCAAAATCACTTCAGTAAGTTGTTTTGGTCCTTAGAGTGTCACTTTGAATAACTACTTTAGTATAGTGTTTGGTTTACAAGATTATTGTGCATTCAAACTTCCTGTTTTTTTTTAATTCTTTATTTTATCGTGCATATAGGCTCAACAGAAAAGCTTGTGGTACCCCTTTTGACCCATCTTGCTGAGAATCTAAATAGATCTGTTTTTAAGTATTTCTAACATGTCAACATGATTTCTATGTTTATGAATTACTCATGCATCTTAACTTGTTGTTCAGTATGTAATTGGCATGCCATTATATTTCATGGCCTCGATATCTTTGTCCTTCCTACCAAGGCTTGCGAATAGTATTTAGAACAGGATACGTTTGAATACATGAAAGAAGGTAACATAATAAAATAAATGGCTGACCCTGTCCTTGGTGTAGAAATATTTATACTGCAACTGTCCTATCTTTGTTTAAAATGCGCATTACAATTTGTTTTACTTTGATATGACTTTTCTTTTGTCCTTATGTAAAATACGTTGAAATATTGGCACTAAATGTATTCTAAAACAACACTGTTCCTTTACATTAGTGTACATTCAGTGCATATTGAAGACCCTCTATAATACAGATTGACTTGTCATGACTTGTCATGTTAAGCAATGATTGGAAAGCAAGTGAGTATGATTATTATGACTTTTATTACTATATTATTTCTGGAGCAAAAGCATGTTTTTAGTGCATCACAATACATTTTCACCAATACACAAAAATATAACTTTAGCAGTGTAACAAAATTACACTAACACAGTTAAATATGGAATGTAATTGATATTATATGAAAAACCATACATAAAAAAAAACAGTATTATTTGAGAATATATTCATATTAGTGGAGGCGTAGGAAAACAATAACCACATAAAGAAGAGGGATAACTTTATATTTATCCACAATATAAACAGAAAAAATTGGTCTTAGTAACATTTAATTCCTAGAAAAAAAATGTAACGTAATATTTTTCACGTCATGTTTTTATTTTTTTATTTTTACGTTTTATTTTTATTATTGAGTAATCAGATAGTAGCCAATGTATGACAATATAAATTTCCGTACAAGACTACAACTATTCCCAATTATAACTTTTTTTTTATTTCATTATTACTGTTATACTTTGCAGCTAATACAATGTGAGCAGGATATTGCTTTGCTGCAGAGAAGTTTAGATAAATTGGGGAACTGGGCACTTAAATGGCAGATTAAATTTAATATAGAAAAATGCAAAGTGCACTTCAAGGTAAAGAATGCAAAAGCAACTTACACCCTAAATCAAGCATGTCAAACTCAAAGTCTGGCACGGGCCACATAAACAAGGTTTAAGTTTATGTGAGCTGCCAAAAAACAAAAACCTTAAATTTTCATAGAAACGTAGGTTTATTTTAAAAAGTACAGAATAAAAAACAACAGCATCCCCCTCTACTAAACCACAGCACCCCCCTCTACTAAATCCCAGTCCCCCCCTCTACTAAACCACAGCACTCCCTTTACCACCCAGTGCCAAATCTGATCCTCCCGCTACTTCTTGAAACCCTGTGAAGGTGGAGCACGTCGATGTCACGTGGCATTGCATGCCTCTTTGCACCTCCAGGTACTCCACTGTCCAGTCGCAGCCAATGCAACACTGACCAACACACACACATACTCACTGACAGACACACACACACACAGACACACACACACACATACTCACTGACAGACAAACAGACACACACATACAGACACACACACAGACACACACACATACTCACTGACTGACACACACATACTCACTGACAGACACACACACACAGACACACACACACATACTCACTGACAGACACACACAAACAGACACACAGACACACATATACTCACTGACAGACACACACACACTGACACACACACACACACAGACAGACACACACACTCACTGACAGGCACACCCAGACAGACACACACTGACACAGACACACGCAGACAGATACACACTGACACAGACACACACACTGACACAGACACACACACTGAAAGACACACACACACATTTACACATTCTTGCACTCACATCATTTAATTTATTGTTCCCTACCTTTGGGAGCTGGTGTGGGGATCTTCTGTTTGGAGTTCTCCTTCCTGCTCCTCACTGCTCCCTCGCGCGGTTTAGTGATGCTGGGTGCCGGAATATGACGTCATATTCTGGCGCCTGGCTTCACTACAGACGGCGTGCGAGGGAGCAGTGAGGAGCAGGAACACTGAGCTCCCTCGCTGGCCCTCCTCCCAGGCCGGGTAAGTTTTAGCAGAGTATGCACCTGCAATGTGGGGAAAGCAGGTGTCTACTCTGCTATAACACCAGCATGTACTCGCGGCTCGCCTGGCCACAAAGATGGTCCTTGTGGGCCGCATGCAGCCCGTGGGCCACGAGTTTGACATGCTTGCCCTAAATAGTAGTGAATTAGGGATAACAACACACGAGAAGGATTTGGGAATTGTTATAGACAACAAACTAGGTAACAATGTGCAATGTCAATTGGCAGTTGCTAAGGCCAGTAAGATATTGTCATGTATAAATAGGGACATTTATTCTCGGCATGAGAATATAATTTTGACTCTTTATAATATGCTGTCCAGTTTTGGGCAACTGTTCTATAGAAGGATATCATGGCACTCAGGGCCGGATTAACATAGGGGCTGATGGAGCTGCAGCTCCAGGCCCAGGCCCATGGAATAGGCCCATTTAGAAAGAAAAAAAAAAAATTTTTTTTTTTTTTTTTTTTTTTTTTTACACACACTACTCTTAGGTTTGCCACCTGACTGGTATTTTACTGGCACAGCCAGTATTTGAGGCTGCCTGGCCATGCCAGTATTGCAGTAATATCGGCAATACAAATGCAGGTATTTTTCTCCGAATAAATGAGATTACTCTGCAATACCAGCACCGGCCAGTAGGGGTCACTGTGTGTCTAGAGAGGCAGGGATAGGAAATTACAGCATATCCCTGCCTCTCTCTACTACTCACTGATCCGTGGGGGAGCAGCAACACAGCACAGAGTCCAGACAGCAGCTCTACAGCTCAGGTAAGTGAGGGATGGGGGGAAAGGCAGGAGGGACACTTGGGGACACTGAGACACTAGGGGACACATGGGGAAACTGAGACACTAGAGGACACATGTGGACACTGAGACACTAGGGGACATATGGGGACACAGACACTAGGGGACACTGAGACACTAGGACACATGGGGACACAGACACTGGGAGACCTGGAAACACTGAGACACTTGGGGACACTGGAAAACATGGGGGCACTGAGACACTAGGGGACACTGGGACACATGGGGATGCTGAGACACATGGGGACGCTGTGAGACATAGGGACATTGGGACACGGAGACACTATGTCCCCATTTCTCCCAGTGTCCCCATGTCCCCCATCCAGTGTCGCTAGTGTCTTGGTGTCCCCATGTCTCTGTGTGCCTAGTGTCCCCATGTGTCTCAGTGTCCCTATATGTCCCAGTGTCCCCATGTCTATGTCCACAACTGTCCTCATGTCTCCCAGTGTCCCCAAGTGTCTGTCTCCCAGCCAGTGTCCCCTAGTCTCCCAGTGTCCCCTAGTCTCCCAGTGTCCCCTAGTCTCCCAGTGTCCCCTAGTCTCCCAGTGTCTGTGTTCCCATGTCTCTGTCCCTAGTGTCTTAGTGTCCCCAAATGTTTCGGTTTCCCCATGTCTCCCAGTGTCTGTGTTCCTAGTGTCTCAATGTGCCTAGTGTCCCCATGTCTCCCAGTGTCCCTATATGTCCCAGTGTCCCCATGTCTATGTCCAATACTGCCCCCATGTCTCCCAGTATCCCCAAGTGTTTGTCTCCCAGTCAGTGTCCCCTAGTCTCCCAGTGTCCCCTAGTCTCCCAGTGTCTGTGTCCCCATGTCTCTGTGTCCCTGGGTCTCTGTGTCCCCATGTCACTCAGTGTCCCTGCGTCTCTCAGTGTCCCCATGTCTCACTGTGTCCCCAGTATCCTAGTGACATGGGGACACACTGAGACATGGGGACACTGGGAGACTGGGTGACATGGGGACACTGACACTGTGATACACTGGGTGACTTGCGAGACTGAGACACTGGGAGCAATCCATCTATACAGCAGAATCAAACTGTGAGTAGTTTGTTGGTGATTTTACACAATTTTCTCTGATGTCACTCCTTGTGATTATACAAATGATTAAGGCTGGTATATTTTTTCAAGAAAGGTGGCAACCATAACTACTCTTCACATACTCTTGCTTAAATGAGCACTATAGGGTCAGGAACACAATCATGTATTTCTGACCCTATTATGTTAAAACCACCACCCTGGTCCCTTCTTGGCTCCCTAAGTATAGTAAAATATACTGCTGGGTCTGCATCTGAACTGACTGTCTGCTGACATCATCAGAAGTGGTGGTCTGAGCAAATTACAATACTTCCCCATAGGATTGGCTGATACTGTCAACTTGGCAGATGAGGGGCAGAGCCAGCACAAGCTCAACATAGCCCTGGTTAATCAGCATCTCCTCATAAAGATACATTGAATCAATGCATCTCTATGAGGAAAGTTCAGTGTCTGCATGCAGAGGGTGGAGACACTGAATGGCAGTGCTGCACACTAGACAGTACTGCCACAGGAAGCACCTCTAGCAGCCATCTAAGGAGTGGCCAGTGGAGTTATTTTCTCTGAAAAGACAGTGTTTATTGCAAAAGGCCTGAATGGAATGATTCTACTTACCAGAACAAATACAATAAGCTGCAGTTGTTCTGGTGACTATAGTGTCCTTTTAAGTTTGGAAGCTTAAGAGGGATGTATGGGAACAAAACTTGTGTGGACTGGCTGACAATAAAATTAGTTTAGGTAATGCAGACGTTGGTCTCTCTAACACTGTGGCATGTCCCCTTTCTTTTACACTTACTACATACACCTTTTATCTGTCTCAGACTATATACCAGGAACTTCTGCCTGCTAGTAAGAAGGTAAGGAGAGAAGTGGACCAGTGAGTGCTAGGGGACAGACCTTAGAAAGCATGGAGTGAGCGCATCATTAGACGCATTTATGTCAAGCTCAGGGTGCTGCCTGCATAGTATGCCCTTAGTTGGACAGCCTGCAGGATTGGCTGGCAGCCTGACATGCATTCATGCCAGGCTGTCCTTCAAATTCTTTGGACAGACATGCCCCCTTTTTGGGCATGTTCTCCCCTTTTGGCAGGTCTGGTCACGTGATTCGCACCAGTGGCTCACCCTTTTACCCTGCCCATTGACTTCCTGCTTCACTGGACACTGCTGTTAGGGGTTATGGATTTACTTGAAAGATGAAAGCATAAATTAGAGAGAGATTAGCATAGAGTATGTGTTTTCTTATAGCTGCATCCTATGAGTTTCCCTCCAGCACCATCTCCATCAGATACATGACGCTTGGGAGGTATGACTGATTTAGCGTTTTTGGTTGATAAAATTCCGTAATTAGGCCCATCATAATTGTCAGCACCAGGCCCAGTGTGCTCTTAATCCGGCCCTGATGGCACTAAAAAACATGCAGAGGCAGCCTACAAAATTAATAAAAGGAATGGAGCATTTTAGTTATGAAGAAAAGGTTAACAAATGTAAATCTCTTTAGTTTGGAAAAACAGCGCCTCAGGGGGGTTATGAAAGCATTATTCAAAAAGATCCAGGCCTAGTACAAGCGATTGTCTGGAAATCTATTCATAAACAGGACTGTACAGAGGACACAAGGTCACGCATTTAGAATGGAACAAAGGCAATTTAGTCTAAGGCAAAGGAAAGGGTTTTTTACACTAAGAACAATAAGGATGTGGAATTCTATGCCTGAAGAAGTGGTTTTATCAGAGTCTATACAGATGTTTAAACTGCAATTGAATAAGCACTTGAAAAAAACATAATTTTCAAGGATATACTTTATAATTAGTGTGGTAATAGCTTCTTGATTAAAGGAGATATCTGACTGACATTCTGGGATCAAGAAGGATTCCCCCCCCCCCCCCCCCCATTTGTAACAAAATTGTAGATGTTTCAAACTGGGTTTTTGCCTTCTCTTGGATCAACAGCAAAACAAATGAGAGAAAGGATGAATTTCATGGACGCATGCCTCTTCAGCTATATAACTATGTAGCAATAAAAAGTACATTAAATATAATTTTCTCATTACAACAAAATATAAAACAAAATAAGTTTTATTTTAAATCTATCTCTCTTACCCTTAAACTGATTTTTTTAACGTAGGTCTCAATTGAATATTTTTGGATAGCATTTTCAAATAATTTATTATTTCTGGATAAATATAATATAATTTATTTTATTTAATATAATTTAATATTGTGAAAACATATTTTAATATTTCATATCTTGTTATTTATTATATTGATATTTATATAATTTTGATACTTTAATATTTTTAAAAATGTTTATCCAAAAATGTTAAATCATTTGAAAACTTTTCAACAAATATTAAATCATATGAGTGTTGGTAGGTGTTTTCTTTGTTAATATTTGATTTAACTAAATTTTATTATATTTTATTTTGGTTTAACCTATATTTTATACAATGCCTAATAACCAAGCAGTGGCGGACTAAGGGGGGGGGGGCGGAGGGGGCGGTCCGCCCTGGGTGCCACCAGGTAGGAGGGTGCCATAAAAAAGGTCTGAGAGCTAAAGGGGGACGTGTGAGCTGTGCCCCATGGCAGCTGGGGTGTCGCACAGCTCACACGCAGAGACCAGTAAGCTGAAGTGGCCGCACAGAAGTTTGGGGGCGGAACTATGGTTGTTTGGGGGCGGAGCCAATTTGAAAGCAGGGGCGGGGCTTAACACAGCCCTTACCCGCTGCTGTTACTGCTGCACATGGAGGTGCAGCAAGAAGAAATCCCTGCTCCTCCACCTACCAGGCTCCAGGGAAGGACATCAAGGAATCCAGTCCTCATCCAGCCCACACTGTCTGTAAGTAAAAGATAGTGTGTGTGTAACTGTCTGCCTGTAATTGTGTGTGTGTGTGTGTAACTGTCTGCCTCTAACTGTGTGTGTGTGTGTAACTGCCTGTAATTGTGTGTGTTTGTGTAACTGCCTGTAACTGTGTGTGTCTGTGTGTGTGTGTGTGTGTGTAACTGTCTGCCTGTAACTGTGCGTGTGTGTGTGTGTGTGTGTGTGTAACTGTCTGCCTGTAACTGTATATGTGTGTGTAACTGTCTGCCTGTAATTGTGTGTGTGTGTGTGTGTGTAACTGCCTGTAACTGTGTGTATGTGTGTGTGACTGTCTGCCTGTAACTGTGTGTAACTGTCTGCCTGTAACTGTGTGTGTGTGTGTGTAACTGTCTGTAACTGTGTGTGTGTAACTGTCTGTAACTGTGTGTGTGACTGTCTGTAACTGTGTGTGTGCGTGTGTGACTGTCTGTAACTGTGTGCATGTGACTGTCTGCCTGTGACTGTGTGATGTTGCCTGTAATGTGTGTGTGTGTGTGTGTGTGGCTGTAACCGTGTGTGTGACTGTATATGTGACTGTCTGCCTGTAACAGTGTGCGTGACTGTGTGTTACTGCTTGTAATGGACTGTGTGTATGACTGCCTGTAAATATATGTGTGACTGTCTGCATGTGACTGTCTGCCTGTAACTGTATGTGAGGGGGTGCAGGGATTTTGTAGAAGTGACAGGGGTTTTAAAAAGTTTACAAATTTGTGCAATACATTTAAAAATTTTTTAAAAAAGAACACATTTAAAAAATTTAGTAGGTATTTTTTTTTTGAGGGGTGTGCCAAACCCACATGCTCTAGGTACGCCCCTGTAACCAAGTGATATTCTGTGTACGTTCCAAGAGTTGATTGTAAGCCAGTGGAAATGCATGTTTAAGATTTGTTCAGATTAATACTTTGACTTAGGTGAATTGGTTGACTTGGTTTACAGAATTTACCAAAACATTGTGGTTCTGCAGAACGGCACTGTTGCTGTCAGAGTGAAATAGCAGAGTCCAATTCTGGTATTTCAACCAGATGGTCTTATTGGGTATTAACCTTCCAGTGTTTTAGTAGGGGAAAGCATTGGATTTGGTGAGATCGTCAAGATCGATTATCTAAGCCAAGGAGGCAGATCTTCCCATGGAGACTGGCGCTGTAAGGGAGGAAAGGTAAGTAAACTACCCAGGGCTAAATTTACCATCTCTGCTGCCCCAAGGCCAGTTTCTTTAATGCAACCCAGCCCATCATATATACAAAGCCTGGTGGGTGGGTGGGTGCGTGTGGGTGTATATGATTGGATGGATGAATGTGACTAGTTTGGGGTATGTGATGATTGATGAATGTGAGTAGTTTGGGCTATGACTGTATGGTAATTATGACTAGGATGGATGCTGGATAGCAATAAGTGCAAGTTGGGTGTGGATAGGTGACATATTATGTGGCTAATTATGTGTATGTGACAGGGTGAGTGGGTATGACTGGAAGGTGAGATGGGACCAGTTGACTGGGTGGATAGTGGAATATGATAAGTTTAGAGTGTGGTTGGGTGGCAGAATGGCAATGCACTCTCTCCTGCAGTTCCTTGGGCTGCCTGCGGGGGAGAGAGGACTGCCCGGTACGGTGTTGTAGCGTTACTTACCTTATCCGGGGGCCGGCCGCGGTCCTCTCTTCAAGCCGCGCGCGGTCCTGCGGCTGCACGAGCCGCGCGCGGCTCATCCGACTCGCCTAACAGGAAGACGGGCAGTGACCGCGAGATGCGGTCACGTGTCCCGCCTGCAGCTAAGAGCGCGCCGCGAGTCTCGGGCGCGCTCTTAAAGAGACAGTGGGAGCCTAAATTGCAAAAAGGCTTCCATTGGCTCCTGTCATGCCAATCACCCCATACACTTACCTGTTGGGGGTGTGGAAGTGACAGGAGCCAATCACATTAATTTGAAGGCTACTTATACTCACCCTTTTTCCTTAGTTCCTTGCCCTATCGTGGTTTCTGCTACAGTTCCCTTTTGTGCTTGTTGTGTTCAGTTGTGTTTCTCCGTATTTGACCTTGGCTTTGTATTCTGACTTAGTTTTCGCTTTATCCTTGTCTGTACTGTTTGCCGGCTTGCTGATTCCTGTGTACCAGACCCCGGCTAGTTCTCGTTTACGCTGTCTCTTTGTGCCCTTGACCTCGGATCGTTCCTGACTCTGTACTTCTCCTATTACGTCGAGTCCGGCCACTCTAAGGTCCGGTAGACGTATCTCTCCTCTGTGCTGTCTTCTGTTTGGCTGGATCCTGCGTGTAGGGGTATATACTTGTTACAGGTGTGATAATATGCATTACTATTTGTCATCATTTCTTCCATCCTCTCCTGTATATATATATATTTATCATATGTAAGTCAAGTCTAGTATTGTTACACAACAATCTGGAGTGGAAACTATTTTATCACTAGAATTTTTTTGCGAGATCCGAAGATGTCGGTCAAAGCACACTCCCAATTGATTTGGGGAGATTTATAAATAGTGCCTCATTTGAAGATAATGGAATAAATCTTTTGCTGGTTAGATCTTATAAGTATATTAAGTATTCAGAAGTAACAAGAAGATGAGTTAACAATTATTAACTGTTTATATTTCTTTTTTAAACCTTCAGATTATGAAGGGTTGGTAATGGTGTAACATTAGATATTGGTTGTTATGGTGATTTACACTCTTTTACAATTATGCATAGCATAGCAAACATATATAAAAAAAAAAACATTCTTCTTTTTTACATATGAAATCTTACATATAAGCTTTTAAGCTAAGATGAAATGAACCATTAATGTCACCGTAAGTGGGTTTTTCAGTATTCTAAATATCCATGAACTTTGATTTCTCTTGTTTTCGTGATATACCAATGGGGGCATGATGCCTTAGAATTATTAACTGCAAAGGTATTTTTTAAAAAGTAACCTTGATCAGTAACGTGTAATTGTATCTAGACAGGCACACAAATTCTGGCTGTGTGTACGTAATGCATTATAGCTTCAGGGGTTTTTAATAAGTATTGTATAAAATAAAATGGATTCCACTTGTTCAGCTGCATTGTACACACTATCAATCAAGGTCGGTTACGCTGAAAGCTTCTTTTCATTGGGATGTAGTGATTCTTACTATCGCAGACACCAGGTATCCGTTGCCCTCACAGAGTTAATTTTTTTTTCCATTAATCTGCAGTGGTCTGTCTTCAATGACCGAGCCTTGTGCAGAGCAGCCATTTACGTGCATGTTTCTCTTTGTGCGCATCATTATTTAATGAAGTGGAACATGGAGAATTAAAATTCTTTCTGCTTGATTTTCAGATGTTTCTTTCACTTTCAAAACAGATATAGGTGTTTTTATTAACGCTACAGTGGAATATATCCCTGTTATGCTCTCGTTGCCAAGTAATTAGAACGGACTTCCAAAAAAATTGTAAGAAACTGTCAATGTGAAATCCAAAGTTTTCTAGCAAATTTTTGTTTATCGTGATAATTTGTATTCATTTTCAAAGACAATACAAAACAGTACATAAATATTTCAGTATCAAACAAAGAAGCATACATATTCCCTAAAGACTCTATTATAGGGACATTGTACCAGTGTTAATTTTGGCGGCAAATTTCAATTTAGTTTTAGTCATAGTCTTTTGACTAAAAAGCCATTTTTGTTTTACTTGTATTGTAGTCATCTGAATTGTTTTAGTTTTAGTCTAGTTTTAGTCAACAAAATCTCAAAAATGTTAGTCGACTAAAATTTGACTAAAATTGTTAGTCGACAAAATTAACACTGCATTGTAAGTAAAAAGGCCTATTGATAAATTACTCCACAAAAAAAGGGAAAAAAAGGATAAACGTACTATGAAAAGAAAATTGACATGCATAGACTCAATCACATCAGATATAATCAGACAAAAATACACCATACAACACGGAGTATTGAAGATAAATGAATCTCTATGCAAAACCCCAAAATACAATCACTGGGAATAAGTAATAAAAAGAAAAAAGGAACGAGCACTATTCCATCAGGGGACTACATTGTGTGCAATAAATTCCAACCATGGAGACCAGATCTCACTATAATGAGATAATTTATCATTCATGGCGTAAAAATATTGTAGTTTTGTTTTTATTATCATATCAAGTCATATCAAATTGAAGTTATTCATGAAACATTTACTTAATAAAAGGTAAATTACAATATATTGTTTCATAATTATCAATACTTTAATGACTGCTGAGAAATGACAATCTAATTTTTCCTATTCCTTCGACATTTTTACTATCATCAGTCCAGTGAAGAAAGGGTCTATGCCTTAGGTAAAAAAATTCAAGGTTACGTGCAAAGTTGATAGCACATAAAGCACCCAGCAACTCTGAGAGTGGGTTAGAACTGGAGTGATTTATAAAAACAGACACAGGTCTATGAAAGTCTCTTAGAGCTGTCAGTTAAGCAGCTCGGAACCAGAGCTCCAGAATGATTATAGCAACTTTGTCCGGCTAACTTGGGTTCAGCTGTGGACCATGTTATCAGTTTTTAAAAACAGCTCCCTATGCCTTATATGATGAGTGGAACTGCATTTTGAGTTAAACTACTTAACGAAACTATCTAAGTACCATAACCACTACAGCTTGCTACAGGAGCACACCCCCCTCCAGTGAGAGGTATTCTCACTTGAACACATAACTGATGCATTTGGTAGTCTGCACTTATCTGTCTCTTTAGAAACCTACTTGGCACAAGCACATGCAGGCGACTCCTAAGAAGACAGTGGTTCCTAACTGAGCCAAGACCACAATTTGCCAAAAGACAAGTTAACTGTTTTGGATTATATCTTTATCCAATTCGTGAACCAAATGTCCACACTGCTTCTCATTTCCCTGTTTGGAGGCCAATCTTACAGTCTGGTCAGCTTTCTCTAAGCACCATTATATGAGGCCTACACAAAGGTACTGAAAATGTCTCCAAAGTCAAGACAGTTCTCAACTTCACAGTCATTTACAGAACCAAGCCATCCAAAGGAAGAGATCCAAAATTTTCAAGCTTAGAGTGCCAATAACAAAACTCGGGGCTTGCATCCCAGCTACAGCTAGATGGAGACAGAAATAATAATTTATCACTTTGAGTTGGTGGTTTATTATTCCAACTCTATGGGTACCTGTATAGTACCTGGGGGTCTCTTAAAAGGCTGCCAGAGGAAAAAGAATAGGGTAAAAATAACCTGCCATATTTGTATGAGACCTTGGTTACAGTGAAGGTCCTGGACCTTCATTATATTATAGCTCTACAAGAATAACCAGACTTTTGCCCATGAAAGCTCAGAGTCTGCAAGACATATTGTCCACGTTTATCCTGATATGGCTCTCAATGTGCTATCCGTATTAAGACTAGTGTTCCGCAAATGTTCGCGAACCTGCGAACCGCGCGAACCGCCATTGACTTCAATGGGCAGGCGAATTTTAAAAACAACAGGGACTCTTTCTGGCCACAATAGTGATGGAAAAGTTGTTTCAAGGGGACTAACACCTGGACTGTGGCATGCCAGAGGGGGATCCATGGCAAAACTCCCATGGAAAATTGCACAGTTGATGCAGAGTCTGCTTTTAATCCATAAAGGGCAGAAATCACCTAACATTGACACCTGTCCTCAAAGCCCAGCTCTGATACACACTGACACAGAGCAGAATAGAGACTGTTCCCCCTACATATGGTCACTTGGCAGATATGGATTGACACCTGTCCTCAAAACCACTGATACACACTGACACAGAGCAGAATAGGGACTGTTCCCCCTACATAGGGTCACTTGGCAGATATGGATTGACACCTGTCCTCAAAACCCCTGATACACACTGACACAGAGCAGAATAGAGACTGTTCCCCCTACATAGGGTCACTTGCAGGGCCGGTGCAAGGATTTTTGCCGCCCTAGGCAAAAAAATTTTTGCCGCCCCCCCATATGTCCTGCCCACCATGTGACATCACAATGCCCCGCCCATATGCTCTGCCATATGGGCAAACGCCAGTCTTCACAAAGTGTCTTTTATCTGAAAAGACAGTGTGTTTACATTAAAAAGCCTACAGGCACAGGCTATAGACACCAGAACCACTACATTATGCTGTAGTGCTTCTGGTGACTATAGTATCCATTTAATGTAAGGTAAATTAGAGATTAGTGCCACTAATAATATATTGGATTGCCTACTTACCACCAGATGAGGACAAGAGGCTGATGATGGGCTCAGTCTGGCTCCACAGGTCTGGTGTAGAAGAGGCTCTCTGGAGACTGTTTTTAACAGTGCTCACAACAATTAATGAACAGGAAACAGCTCCATTTTTTAGGGCCCCTTACACAGCTCAAGGTCTGGGCCCCCAGGGGGCATACGCCTACAATGCCCACCCATAAATCCACCTACATGGCCCATCCATGAGTTGGGGATTTTTTGTGTGTGCAATTTGTGTAAGGGATGTAGTGTGTTTATATGGGATGTAGTGTGTGTTTGCGTGTAAGGAATGCATTGTATGTTTCTGTGTGTGTGTGTGTTTGTGTGTGTGTAAGGGGTGCAAGGTTTGTTTCTGTGTATGTAATTGAATGCAGTGTGTGTCTGTAAGGGGTGCATTAATTATGTAAGAGAACGTAAGGGATGTATTGTGTGTGAGTAGGAATGCATTGTATGTTTCTGTGTGTGTGTGTGTGTCACTTAGTGCTCTCCCTTGGCCCTCTGTTCCTCTGCAGTCCCCCCTTGGTGGTCTTCTCACTCCACTCTCCCCCCCTTAGTGGTCCTCCCTCTCCCAAACCCCTTAGTGGTCCTCCCTCTCTCAAACCCCTTAGTAGACCTTCCCCTACTCCCACCACCCCCTTAGTGGTAATCTCCCCCCCCCTTAGTGGTCCTTACCCTCCTTTCCTCTCCTTAGTAGTCCTCCCTCCTTACCCCCCTTTGGTGGTCCTTCCCCCCCTTAGTGGTCCTCCCTCTCCCAAACACCTAGTGGACCTCCCCTCCTCCTCCCTCAGTGGTCCTTACCTTCCCACCCCCGTTCCCCCTGTGTTCCTTCACCCCCCTCCCCCAGTGGTCCTGACTCACCCCTCCCCTAGTGGTCCTTACCCTCCCCTAGTGGTCCTTCCTCCCTCCTCCCCTCCCGTAGTAGTCCTTACCCTCCCTCCCCTCCCCTAGTGGTCCTTCCTCCCCCTCCTCTAGTGGTCCTTACTCTCCCCTCCCCTAGTGCTCCTTACCCCCCCCCAGTGGTCCTTACCCACCCCCAGTGGTCCTTATCCCCCCCTCTCCCTCCCTCCCCTAGT
Organism: Pelobates fuscus; assembly: GCF_036172605.1. Lineage (NCBI taxonomy): Eukaryota > Metazoa > Chordata > Amphibia > Anura > Pelobatidae > Pelobates > Pelobates fuscus. Next base: position 146,082,389 of record NC_086323.1, on the reverse strand, counting down.
GGTCCTTATCCTCCCTCCCCTCCGGTAGTGGTCCTTACCGCCCCCTCATGGTCCTTACCCCCCCAGTGGTCCTTACCCACCCCAGTGGTCCTTACCCACCCCCTCCCTCCCCTAGTGGTCCTTATCCCCCCTCTCCCTCCCCTAGTGGTCCTTATCCCCCCTCTCCCTCCCTCCCCTAGTGGTCCTTATCCTCCCTCCCCTCCCCTAGTGGTCCTTATGATCCTTACCCCCCCAGTGGTCCTTATCCCCCCTGGTCCTTACCCTCCCCCAGTGGTCCTTATCCCCCCTGGTCCTTACCCACCCCCAGTGGTCCTTATCCCCCCTCTCCCTCCCTCCCCTAGTGGTCCTTATCCTCCCTCCCCTCCCCTAGTGGTCCTTATCCCCCCTCTCCCTCCCTCCCCTAGTGGTCATTATCCTCCCTCCCCTCCCCTAGTGGTCCTTATGATCCTTACCCCCCCAGTGGTCCTTATCCCCCCTGGTCCTTACCCACCCCCAGTGGTCCTTATCCTCCCTCCCCTCCCCTAGTGGTCCTTTCCCCCCTCATGGTCCTTACCCCCCCAGTGGTCCTTACCCCCCTGGTCCTTAGCCCCCCCCTGGTCCTTAGCCCCCCCGCCCCACCCCCCAGTGGTCCTTATCCTCCCTCCCCTCCCCTAGTGGTCCTTTCCCCCCCTCATGGTCCTTACCCCACCCAGTGGTCTTTATCCCCCCCCCTCCCTCCCTCCCCTAGTGGTCCGTTATTTCCCCCCCCAGTGGTCCGTTACCCCCCTCCCTCCCCTAGTGGTCCGTTACCCCCCTCCCTCCCCTAGTGGTCCGTTATTCCCCCCTCCCCTAGTGGTCCGTTATTCCCCCCCACCCCCCCTCCCCTAGTGGTCCGTTATTACCCTACCTCCCCTAGTGGTCCGTTATTCCCCCCCTCCCATAGTGGTCCTTACCCTCCCCTCCTGCCCATGTACACTCAGTGAGCGCTTCCCTTCAGTCCGCCGGCGGCTGGGTACAGGAAACAGAGGTTCCTGTCCCTGGTTCCGCGCCGCCCGGCCACGCTACATGGAGAGACCGGCAGGAGGGAGCGCTCTGCGCTTCCCTCTTACCGGTCACTGAAACCCGGCCGCCCTCCATGCACCTGGGGCTTGTTAAAGCGCAGAGGCGGCGCAGCATGAGGAGGCGCAGCGGGGACAGGGATCCGGCGCCCCCTGATAAGTTGCGCCCTAGGCGGCTGCCTAGGTCGCCTTACAGGTGGCGCCGGCCCTGGTCACTTGGCAGATATGGATTGACACCTGTCCTCAAAACCCCTGATACACACTGACACAGAGCAGAATAGGGACTGTTCCCCCTACATAGGGTCACTTGGCAGATATGGATTGACACCTATCCTAATGATCCCTGATACACACTGACACAGAGCAGAATAGAGACTGTTCCCTGTCCACAGAGACCATGATACACACTGATACAGAGCAGAATAGAGACTGTTCACCGTCCATAGAGACCATGATACACACTGACAGAGCAGAATAGAGACTGTTCCCCCTACATAGGGTCACTTGGCAGATATGGATTGACACCTATCCTAATGATCCCTGATACACACTGACACAGAGCAGAATAGAGACTGTTCCCCCTACATAGGGTCACTTGGCAGATATGGATTGACACCTGTCCTCAAAACCCCTGATACACACTGACACAGAGCAGAATAGAGACTGTTCCCCCTACATAGGGTCACTTGGCAGATATGGATTGACACCTGTCCTCAAAACCCCTGATACACACTGACACAGAGCAGAATAGGGACTGTTCCCCCTACATAGGGTCACTTGGCAGATATGGATTGACGCCTATCCTAATGATCCCTGATACACAGTGACACAGAGCAGAAATAGGGACTGTTCCTCCTACATAGGGTCACTTGGCAGATATGGATTGACACCTATCCTAATGATCCCTGATACACACTGACACAGAGCAGAATAGAGACTGTTCCCCCTACATAGGGTCACTTGGCAGATATGGATTGACACCTATCCTAATGATCCCTGATACACACTGACACAGAGCAGAATAGAGACTGTTCCCCCTACATAGGGTCACTTGGCAGATATGGATTGACACCTGTCCTCAAAACCCCTGATACACACTGACACAGAGCAGAATAGAGACTGTTCCCCCTACATAGGGTCACTTGGCAGATATGGATTGACACCTATCCTAATGATCCCTGATACACACTGACACAGAGCAGAATAGAGACTGTTCCCCCTACATAGGGTCACTTGGCAGATATGGATTGACAAATCCCTGACAAACAGCTACCACATGCAAGGAAGGCAGCAGGGGCGCAAATGACCCACTCCCGACGCGGGAAGGTAGTGACGACAAATAACAATACAGGACTCTTTAGAGGCCCTGTAATTGTAATCAGTCCACTTGCACCAGTGGGGCTAAAAATTAGGCATGTACACATGCCTGAAAAATGTGGTATTGTTGCAGCCGCTGCTGTAGCAGCGGCCAGAAAAATTGATGTTTGTTTCACAGGCAGAAAGTGCCCTAAAACATGGCGGCTTGAACCCTAGTTGGTGGCGGATAAGTCACGCAAGTCAAACGTCATTCAGAGCTAAAATACAGCAGTGGACCATTTTTAGCCCAAAGCAGCTCATCTCATCAGGCCTTTTTTAAGCGAATGTATCGCCCAGTGTCAGTCCCTTCGGGATCCATCCCTCATTCATCTTAATAAAGGTGAGGTAATCTAGACTTTTTTGACCTAGGCGACTTCTCTTCTCAGTGACAATACCTCCTGCTGCACTGAAGGTCCTTTCTGACAGGACACTTGAAGCGGGGCAGGCCAGAAGTTCTATCGCAAATTGGGATAGCTCAGGCCACAGGTCAAGCCTGCACACCCAGTAGTCAAGGGGTTCATCGCTCCTCAGAGTGTCGATATCTGCAGTTAAGGCGAGGTAGTCTGCTACCTGTCGGTCGAGTCGCTCTCTGAGGGTGGATCCCGAAGGGCTGTGGCGATGCATAGGACTTAAAAAGGTCCGCATGTCCTCCATCAACAACACGTCTTTAAAGCGTCCTGTCCTTGCCGGCGTGGTCGTGGGAGGAGGAGGAGGAGGATGACTTCCACCTCTCCCCCTGTTAGATTCCCGTTGTGCTGTGACATCACCCTTATACGCTGTGTAAAGAATACTTTTTAATTTATTTTGCAAATGCTGCATCCTTTCCGACTTGTTGTAATTCGGTAACATTTCCGCCACTTTCTGCTTATACCGGGGGTCTAGTAGCGTGGACACCCAGTACAGGTCGTTCTCCTTCAGCCTTTTTATACGAGGGTCCCTCAACAGGCAGGACAGCATGAAAGACCCCATTTGCACAAGGTTGGATGCCGAGCTACTCATTTCCCGTTCCTCCTCCTCACTGATGTCATTGAAGGTATGTCCTTCCCCCCAGCCACGTACAACACCACAGGTACCAGATAGGTGACAACTGTAGCGGTACTTACCCTCTCCAGGGGCCGGCCGGGGTCCTCTCTTCTCGCCGCGCGCGGTCCTGCTCCTGCACGAGCCGCGCGCGGCTCAGCCAACGATAAGATCAGTCAGGCGGGCAGTGACCGCGAGAAGCGGTCACGTGTCCCGCCCGACACTAAGAGCGCGCCGCGCGTCTCGGGCGCGCTCTTAAAGGGACAGTGGGAGACTAAATTAGAATCAGTCTCCCATTGGCCCCTGTCATGCCACGTTCCCCATACTCTCACGTTTTGGGGGCGTGGATATGACAAGGGCCAATCAAAGTGAACATTAGGGTATTTATACTCACCTGTTTCCCTTGCTCCTTGCCCTATCGTGGTTTCTGTCCAGTTCCCTTTAGTGCTTGTATCGTTCAGTTTGTTTTTTGGTGCTTGACCTTGGCTTTGTTCCTGACTTCGCTCTCTCCTTATCCTTGCTTGCTTATCCGCTGTTTTGTCCTCTGTGTACCAGTCCTCGGCTTGTTCTACGTTACGCTGTCTCTCAGTTCCCTTGACCTCGGCTTGTTCTAGACTGTCTTTCTTACTCGTCCTAGTCCGGCCATTCTAAGGTCCGGTAAGACGAACCCTGGTTTCTTGTCTCTTGACTATTGAACTATTCCTGCGTGTTGGGGTATATTACCGTGACAACAACGAGCACCCTGGGATGCCTGTTGTGTTTGGTCTTGCTCCTCCTCCTCCTCCTCAAAGCTACAATCCTCCTCTGACTCCTCTTCCTCACAATCCTCTTCCAGCGTTGCCGCAGGTCCAGCAAGCGATGCTGATAAGGCTGTTTCTGGTGGTGATGGTGACCACAACTCTTCCTCTTCCTCTTCACGCTCATCTACAGCCTGATCCAGCACTCTTCGCAGGGCACGCTCCATGAAGAAAACAAATGGTATGATGTCGCTGATGGTGCCTTCGTTGCGACTGACTAGGTTTGTCACCTCCTCAAAAGGACGCATGAGCCTACAGGCATTGCGCATGAGCGTCCAGTAACGTGGCAAAAAAATTCCCAGCTCCCCAGAGGCTGTCCTAGCACCCCGGTCATACAAATATTCATTAACAGCTTTTTCTTGTTGGAGCAGGCGGTCGAACATTAGGAGTGTTGAATTCCAACGTGTAGGGCTGTCGCAAATCAAGCGCCTCACTGGCATGTTGTTTCGCCGCTGGATATCGGCAAAGTGAGCCATGGCCGTGTAGGAATGCCTGAAATGGCCACACACCTTCCTGGCCTGCTTCAGGACGTCCTGTAAGCCTGTGTACTTATGCACAAAGCGTTGTACGATCAGATTACACACATGTGCCATGCACGGCACATGTGTCAACTTGCCCAACTTCAATGCCGCTATCAAATTTTTTCCGTTGTCACACACCACTTTGCCGATATCCAGTTGCTGCGGAGTCAGCCACTTTTCCACCTGTGCGTTCAGGGCAGACAGTAGTGCTTGTCCGGTGTGACTCTCTGCTTTCAAGCAAGTCAAACCCAAGATGGCGTGACACTGCCGTATCCGGGATGTGGAATAGTACCTGGGGAGCTGGGGGGGTGCCGTTGATGTGGAGCAAGAAGCAGCGGCACAAGAGGACTCAGCCGAGGAGGTTATGGAAGATGATGGAGTAGGAGGAGTAGAGGAGGTGGCAGCAGGACTGCCTGCAATTCGTGGCGGTGTCACCAACTCCTCTGCAATGCCACGCATTCCTTGCTTGTCAGCCGTCAGCAGGTTTACCCAATGCGCAGTGTAGGTGATATACCTGCCCTGACCATGCTTTGCAGACCAGGTATCAGTGGTCAGATGGACCCTTGCCCCAACACTGTGTGCCAGACATGCCATGACTTCCTTTTGCACAATCGAGTACAAGTTGGGGATTGCCTTTTGTGAAAAGAAATTCCGGCCGGGTACCTTCCACTGCGGTGTCCCAATAGCTACAAATTTTTTGAACGCCTCAGACTCAACCAGATTGTATGGTAAAAGCTGGCGGGCTAATAGTTCGGACAATCCAGCTGTCAGACGCTGGGCAAGGGGGTGACTTGGTGACATTGGCTTCTTACGCTCAAACATGTCCTTGACAGACACATGACTGTGGGCAGATGAGCGGGAACTGCTCAAGGCGGGAGACGGAGTGGCGGATGGTTGAGAGGGGGCAAGAAGGACAGCAGTGGTTGACGTGGCTGAAGATGCTGGACCAGGAGGAGGATGGCGGCTTAGAGTAGGCGTGCTGCTTGTACTCATGTGTTGATCCCATAGGCGTTTGTGATGTGAGATCATGTGCCTACGCAAAGCAGTTGTACCTAGGTGGGTGTTGGACCTCCCACGACTCAGTTTCCTTTGGCACAGGTTGCAAATGGCATCGCTGTTGTCAGAGGCAGACACACACAAAAAATGCCACACTGCTGAGCTCTGCAATGACGGCATTCTGGTGGTGGACACAGCATGCGTTGATTGGCGTGCTGTCGGGCTGACCCCGGGTGCCGATGCATGCTGTCTGACTGTGCCACTAGCTCCTTGCGACGACCCCCCCCTGCTTCCAACTGGTCTCCTCCTCCTCCTCTCTGTCTCCCCATCTGAACTTTCGCCCTGTTCTTCTTCTCTTCTAGCGGGCACCCACGTGAAATCCATGGACGCATCGTCATCATCAACCGCTTCGCTTGTATCTGACAACTCAGAAAAGGAAGCAGCAGCGGGTACAACATCATCATCATCACACCGTACCTCCATGTGTTTAATGCTGCCTGCCTGAGACATATCCCTGTTATCTACATCCTCTAGCAATAATGGTTGCGCATCACTCATTTCTTCAAACGGGTGTGTGAATAACTCCTCTGACATACCAAGTAAAGCGGCTGTGGTGCTAGTTTTGGTGGTGGCGGCAGGCGGGTGAGTGCTATCTTGAGAGGTGCCTGAAGCTAAGCTGGAGGAGGATGGTGCGTCAAGGTTCCGAGCGGAGGCTGTACAAGATTGGGTGTCCTGTGTTAGCCAGTCAACTAAGTCCTCAGAACTTTTCAAGTTCAGGGTACGTGGCTTCTGAAAACTGGGCATTATTCTAGGGCAAAAGGGAATCACAGCACCACGACCACGACGGCCCCTGCGGGGTGGCCTGCCTCTGCCTGTCATTTTTATTGGGATTAGTGGTACTATGCGTGCAAGCTACTGTGAGACCAGATATGATTGGCAATGTGCACTGGAACAGTTCTGCAGAGCACACACTGTAGGCCTGAGACACCCGCTTGAAGACAAGTAACTGCTATTCAATCTATAACAGTGAAAAACAAATTTTGTTTTTAAAAGCACGCTATAGAGACACCAGATATGATTGGCAATGTGCACTGGAACAGTGCTGCAGAGCACACACTGTAGGCCTGAGACACCCGCTTGAAGACAAGTAACTGCTATTCAATCTATAACAGTGAAAAACAAATTTTGGTTGTAAAAGCACGCTATAGAGACACAAGATATGAGTGGCAACTGTCAAAGCACGCTGGCACAGGTCTGCAGAGCACACGCTGAAGTAGGCCTGACACCAAGATGCTTGCAGACAACTAACTGATCTTCTATTACAGTGAAAAAAAAATATTTATTTTAAATCTAAAGCTTAACCAATTGTTAAAACAGATATGAGTGGTGGCACTGGGCAAATAGGCACAGTATCCAATGTGAACCTCACACAGAAGCTGGCAGGCAGGCAACTGCTCTTCTATTACAGTGGAAACAAAATTTTGGTTGTAAAAGCACGCTATAGAGACACCAGATATGATTGGCAACTGTCAAAGCACGCTGGCACAGGTCTGCAGAGCACACGCTGAAGTAGGCCTGAAACACAGACGCTTGCAGACAACTAACTGCTCTTCTATTACAGTGAAAAAAAATTATTTATTTTAAATCGAAAGCTTAAGCAATTGTTAAAACAGATATGAGTGGTGGCACTGGGCAAATAGGCACAGTATCCAATGTGAACCTCACACAGAAGCTGGCAGGCAGGCAACTGCTCTTCTATTACAGTGGAAACAAAATTTTGGTTGTAAAAGCACGCTAAAGAGACACCAGATATGATTGGCAACTGTCAAAGCACGCTGGCACAGGTCTGCAGAGCACACGCTGAAGTAGGCCTGAAACACAGACGCTTGCAGACAACTAACTGCTCTTCTATTACAGTGAAAAAAAATTATTTCTTTTAAATCTAAAGCTTAACCAATTGTTAAAACAGATATGAGTGGTGGCACTGGGCAAATAGGCACAGTATCCAATGTGAACCTCACACAGAAGCTGGCAGGCAGGCAACTGCTCTTCTATTACAGTGGAAACAAAATTTTGGTTGTAAAAGCACGCTAAAGAGACACCAGATATGATTGGCAACTGTCAAAGCACGCTGGCACAGGTCTGCAGAGCACACGCTGAAGTAGGCCTGAAACACAGACGCTTGCAGACAACTAACTGCTCTTCTATTACAGTGAAAAAAAATTATTTCTTTTAAATCGAAAGCTTAAGCAATTGTTAAAACAGATATGAGTGGTGGCACTGGGCAAATAGGCACAGTATCCAATGTGAACCTCACACAGAAGCTGGCAGGCAGGCAACTGCTCTTCTTTTTTTTTTTTAAATTTAGATTTTTATTGAATTTCATGCAATAAAGCAGATATTCACATCAGAGTATAGTTTTCCAAGTTGACAAATTCACAGCATTTGATAAAACATATTCTAACAATTGATAATACTTATACCAACATTTAGTAAGACTTATTTCAGTTAACATGGGGTCCGATAAAATTTAAAAACATCTCAAGTATTTTGAAACATCTTAATTGGTGTGTAGCTAGGCTCTGTTCCTGTGCCTCAGAAGTTATCTGGAGCAAGGTGCTAGATTTGTGGGTGCCTATGTTTGCTCCTGTGTTGACCTGGACATGTATGTCTCCCTGTGTGTTCTCGTGGTTGGCTAGTGAGTATGTGAGTGTGTATGGTGCTTCTAGTTGGGGTATTGCTGCAGCGCGGAAACCTTTTAAATGTGTTGTAGGTGTCTACTAAGTTATGTTAAAGTGTGGCTTAGTATAGTTCACATTTTGTTGGTTTCCAGTCTATGTATCTTGGTCCCGGTTTGCAGTTTGCCTTCTCCAGTGCGCCGCTTCTCCTTTTCTTTGCAGCCGCTCGTGTTCACTACGGTCGGTGTGGCTTCTGGGACTAGATTTTGGAATGCTATCTCAGGGTCATCCGCTGAGGTGATTATGGTGGTCGTTCCTCCGGTTGTCACAATCAGCGCTCCGTCTGCTCCCCATCTGTACCGCATTGCTTTGTCTCTTAGTTGTTTTGCCACTGGGGCCAGTTTCCTCCTTTCCAGTAGTGCAGTAAAGGGAATGTCGTTAAAGAATGAGATGACTGCTCCGTCCAACTCCGCGCCCCCTAGCTCTCTGGAGCGGGTCATGATGGCCGTTCTGATAGCCGTGTCCCTGGTTACTAGTATAGCGTCTCTCGGGGCTTCTTCTGGAGCTGTCGATGCCTTCCTCACTCTGAAAACAGTGAGTATCATTCCAGGGTCTGCGTCCCCTGCGAGGCCTATAGCATTCAGTAGCCGGCGGGTGTATGGTAGCAGTTGCTCCCCCTTTACCTCTTCAGGTATTCCCCGCAGGCGTATGTTGCGGCGCCTATGTCGGGTTTCCAGGGAAGCGACCGTGCGGGACAGATTCTGGACCTGCAGCGTGAGAGCGCTGACTTTGGTTTCGGCGGTTTGCAGCCGGGATTCTTTAGCCGCTTCTTTTTTCTCTACCTCTTGGAGCTTTGACCGCATGTCCCCCATGTCTCGTCGGATTTCCAGGAGATCCGTCTTCCACGTTCTGCGCATCTCCAGAAGCATCTGCTTTATATCTCCTCTGGTTGCTGGAGCCTGGTCATCCTCAGAGTCATCTGCCCCATCTGAATCTCCTTGTCTAGAGGACGCAAGTTCATTTTCTTCTTCTTCCAGGGATTCCTCCGAGGTCTCGACCTGGCGAGTCTCCGCGGGCGCCATTTTAGGGGGCGCCGGCGGTGTAGGCCGCCCAAATGCCAGCCGTATATCTTTGGCGTTGTAGGTGCCTGGTCCCTGAGGTTTGCGGTTTTTGCGCCCCATGTTATATTTAGTGGGGTGAGGTTGTGGGTGATCCGCTCTGATTATTCTGTCGATATTATTTGGGGTTTAAATCTCTGGTGAAGCGGAGCACCGCATGAACACGTCTTTTCAGTCTCGTGGCTGGCCATGCCCCCTCGGCAACTGCTCTTCTATTACACTGGAAACAAAATTTTGGTTGTAAAAGCACGCTAAAGAGACACCAGATATGATTGGCAACTGTCAAAGCACGCTGGCACAGGTCTGCAGAGCACACGCTGAAGTAGGCCTGAAACACAGACGCTTGCAGACAACTAACTGCTCTTCTATTACAGTGAAAAAAAAATATTTCTTTTAAATCTAAAGCTTAACCAATTGTTAAAACAGATATGAGTGGTGGCACTGGGCAAATAGGCACAGTATCCAATGTGAACCTCACACAGAAGCTGGCAGGCAGGCAGGCAACTGCTCTTACAGTGGAAACAAAATTTTGGTTGTAAAAGCACGCTATAGAGACACCAGATATGATTGGCAACTGTCAAAGCACGCTGGCACAGGTCTGCAGAGCACACGCTGAAGTAGGCCTGAAACACAGATGCTTGCAGACAACTAACTGCTCTTCTATTACAGTGAAAAAAAAATATTTATTTTAAATGTAAAGCTTAACCTATTGTTAAAACAGATATGAGTGGTGGCACTGGGCAAATAGGCACAGTATCCAATGTGAACCTCACACAGAAGCTGGCAGGCAGGCAACTGCTCTTCTATTACAGTGGAAACAAAATTTTGGTTGTAAAAGCACGCTAAAGAGACACCAGATATGATTGGCAACTGTCAAAGCACGCTGGCACAGGTCTGCAGAGCACACGCTGAAGTAGGCCTGAAACACAGACGCTTGCAGACAACTAACTGCTCTTCTATTACAGTGAAAAAAAATTATTTCTTTTAAATCTAAAGCTTAACCAATTGTTAAAACAGATATGAGTGGTGGCACTGGGCAAATAGGCACAGTATCCAATGTGAACCTCACACAGAAGCTGACAGGCAGGCAACTGCTCTTCTATTACAGTGGAAACAAAATTTTGGTTGTAAAAGCACGCTAAAGAGACACCAGATATGATTGGCAACTGTCAAAGCACGCTGGCACAGGTCTGCAGAGCACACGCTGAAGTAGGCCTGAAACACAGACGCCTGCAGACAACTAACTGCTCTTCTATTACAGTGAAAAAAAAATATTTATTTTAAATGTAAAGCTTAACCTATTGTTAAAACAGATATGAGTGGTGGCACTGGGCAAATAGGCACAGTATCCAATGTGAACCTCACACAGAAGCTGGCAGGCAGGCAACTGCTCTTCTATTACAGTGAAAAAAAAATATTTATTTTAAATGTAAAGCTTAACCTATTGTTAAAACAGATATGAGTGGTGGCACTGGGCAAATAGGCACAGTATCCAATGTGAACCTAACACAGAAGCTGGCAGGCAGGCACCTGCAATTACATTACACAGGAAAAAAAAAAAAAAAAAGCAGCCTGATGTTATAGCCCTAAAAAGGGCTTTTTGGGGTGCTGTCCTTACAGCAGAGATCAGATGAGTCCTTCAGGATTGTAGTGGACACTGAATACCCTAGCCTAGCTATCAATTTCCCTATGTAATCAGCAGCAGCTAAACTTTCCCTCCTCTCACTAAGCATGCATCTACCGAATGAATCGAAAATGGATGCTGGGAGGGAGGTTGGAGGGTGTGGAAGGGAGGGAGTGCTGCTGATTGGCTGTAATGTGTCTGCTGACCGAGAGGCACAGGGTCAAAGTTTGCCCAATGATGACGAATAGGGGGCGGATCGAACTGCGCATGTGTCCGCCCGCCGTGGCGAACGCGAACACGCTAATTTCGCCGGGAACTGTTCGCCGGCGGACAGTTCGGTACATCACTAATTAAGACTCCAAATTATCTATTACATATCTTTTTTAAAATTGTTTGTGGGTTACCTTATATGTTATAGCATACCTATTTCAAATTGTCTTTTTTGGTATATGTAGCTTTACCTAAAAAACAAACAAACAAACAAACAATCATTTTAACATGCTTGCTAGGTAACATAGGCAGGTCTGATGTGCGATTAACAAAGAAAAAGTTAAACCTGGTTTAACTCAATATAAAATTCTAACTTTGTCACTTTACTGGCAGAACAAGAGTGCAACATTGTTGATTGTGATCGCCTTGAAAAGGCTTATGAAATAGCATCTATAAGTCTGAAAATGTTGTCAGTTGGATACTGAGGCTGGACTTTAAATAATGAATTATTGGAAATTGAACTGAAAATGTTGTCAGTTGGATACTGAGGCTGGACTTTAAATAATGAATTATTGGGGGCGGAGCCTGACCGGGAAGCTGAGCAGACATGCTTTCTGAGAGCTCCTGAGCCTGATCTGGATTCTTGCCAAAAATCGGGGGTAAAACACCCAACCCAGAACCCATACCTGCTTCACTGTGTACTACAGAGTCTGGGGAACCGGTGGACACCTCGCAAGCCTGAATACCGGCAGAACTCCCGGAACGGAGACTTGGGGCCTACTCTGCACAGGGCAGGGGAGAGACGGCCACTCTCCCGGCCCACCTAAACAAGCGGCACCCGAAGTATCGGACCTCCCCCCCCCCAGGACCGGTGGGGGTTATCCCGGTCCTAATCATTATGCCTCACAACCCAACTTGGATTACAAACGACGGCAACAGCCTGAAACAAGCATCAAACGAGCAAACTGCCGCTAGCAAAATGGCGGCTGCAGGCCATGCGACTGACCTTGCACCCTCCCGGCCCCTTCATGAGCGCCTGGAGACCCTGCTCCGACAATTCTGGGCAAAATTGGAGCGCAGAGAGGCCCAACAACACCCCACACGCCACAAGGAGGAGGTATTGGCTGAAGCCATAGGGCGGCCGGAGCGGATCGGGCAAAACCGCCTTACCACGAAGGGCGGTACGCCCATCCAGACTGGGGGTCACTAGGAGACTTCCTCCAAAACGCCAACCACACCGCGGGAAGGTCACACACCGCCGGCGGTGGACTACCACCAGGACCTTCCACAGCGCCCACAAAGGGAAAGGCCCGGCCCCGAGAGGTAACCGAGCCTGTGGCCACATGGCGACGACCCCACGCACGGTCTGGAGCGGGGGAGAAACTCCCCACCGCACACTCACCCCCTCCTCACCCCGAGCTCTCCGGACGACCACCACCACAAAGCCCAGACAGAGCTATGACTCCGCCGATCGGAGAAAGAAGACCTACAACCCATGGGTCAGGGCCTCCCTCTCAACCTGGAGCTGCAGGGCCTCGGAAATGCCATGCTGCGACACGCTGACAACAATTCTTCAATGCCTGCAGCTCAGCCTGACTGCCCACATGCCAGATAAGGGAACCGGTACACCAGAGCAGAGAACGGATTATTCAGTGTGGCACGCACTGGGAATTGGCTGAAGGCAGCAAACAAAACCCATCCACACGCCCCTCCTGTTGCCAGGCAAACGGACTGATGTAAGACAAACCTCATGGGCACACTGACCGCCCTTACCGAGCTAGAGACTTATGTACTAGAATACAACCTGCTAAATATCACTCAAATGTGTCATAGCGTGACCTATATAAATATAACCGACACTTGAATATTTACTATGCCATAGGTTAAATTAGCAACTAGTATTGTGTACATATGCCACTTGATGTATATTTATACCATTTACACCGCTGCACACGCTGCCGTAATAACGCTTCGATAACCCTGCATGATAGAACAGGGCAGCGTTTTACTTTATTTCACAACTGGCGCAACACTTCCCAAGCAACCTGCTCGAGAGATATGATCAAACTCATGTTATGCGTCCCCAATTACTGCTCTTACTGCTCTACTACATTAGACGTGTTCTAGGGGGTAAATATTTCGGATTGCTACTGCATCCAGGCTGAAGCTAAGCAGGCTAGGAAATTCAGCAAGCTGGGTGGACTTCCATCCTATATTATATGCTGGTGCCCATTCTCTTGATTTGCACGATTAGGGTCATACCTAGCAACAGTTTTGAGCACCCACCTAATTTACTCGCTGGCTGCCCTGTATTTAACTTGTTGACTAAACCTGTACGTTACTCATGTTTTAGGATATATCATATGGTTTTTGCAAGGCTACCTTCATAATTACTACACTATACGTGTTATTCATTTTCTGGAAAGCCTACTTAATATAAAATGAGGCCGCCATGCGTAGGAGATGTAATACTGTGTTAATGTGACCTTATCCTGTACAAATGCTATGCATCACCTCTTCTTTATTCTGTACCCCACTTCATTCTTGCCTCAATAAAAGAAAGATTGACAAAAATAATGAATTATTTAACACTTTTAAAAAACAAGATCATCTATATTCACAGCTAACTATGACTGTAAGAAATTGATATGCAAAACTGCAATATTTTATATAACTTTCTGTGTATGGGACTATTTTCACAACTTGGGGGTCATCTACTTGATAACAGTGTGCTAAGGATCAAAGCTTTCAGTTACCTTTTACAACACCCAGCTAAAACAAAAGCTTACATCCCTCCAGCAGTTCTCCTGCCAACCAGTTTTCCATGCATGTTATCAGAAGATCAGAGTAATGAACATCTAGGTGTAACCATGGAAGTTTGTGTTTTCCCAAGCCATCCTGTCCAATCTACCCAGTAACCAACCCTAACTGGTCACTTCTTTCAGAACGTTACAGTATAGTAGGAGGGAAGAGATCCAAGGGAAAGACTTGTGTAAAGACAGAACTCTTTGGAAAAAGAGGGCGGGATAAACCACTAATGAGAGGGAAAAGGGATTCTGGGCAGTGGCGTACATACCGGGGTCGCAGGGGTCGCGGCTGCGACCGGGCCCGGCCCACCAGGGGGCCCGGCCGCCCTGCGACCCAGGTATGTATGTCACTGGGCCAGCCTCTTCTCCTGGGGGGCCCAGGAGCCGGCCACCTCCGGGCCCCCCGAGGCTGGCCCTGCTGTCACCCGGCTGGCCGGTCCTGCGGGCGCGCGAGGGAGCACTGTCTCCTGGGTGCTTCCTCTTCAGCTCCCTCGCGCACCGCACTGAAACCGGAGCCGGAAGATGACGTCATCTTCCGGCTCCGGCATCAGTACGCGGCGCGCAAGGGAGCTGAAGAGGAAGCACCCAGGAGACAGTGCTCCCTCGCGCGCCCGCAGGACCGGCCAGCCGGGTGACAGCAGGGCCAGCAACACCACTGGACCCCAGGGAATCCCCTCAGCTCTCCCACAGGTAAGGAGGCTGGGGGGATTAACAAAAAAAAATGTGTCTGTGTGTGTGAGTGTATGTTAGTGTGTGTGTGTGAGTGTGTGTTAGAGTGTGAGTGTATGTTAGTGTGTGTATGTGAGTGTGTGTTAGAGTGTGTTAGAGTGTTAGTGTGTGTTAGTGTGTGTTTGTGAGTGTGAGTGTATGTTAGTGTGTGTGAGTGTGTGTTAGAGTGTGAGTGTGTGTTAGAGTGTGTGAGTGTGTGTTAGTGAGTGTGTTAGTGTGCAAGTGTATGTTAGTGTGTGTTTGTGAGTGTGTGTTAGTGAGTGTGTTAGTGTTAGTGTGTGTGTTAGTGTGTGTGTATGTTAATGTGTGAGTGTGTTAGTGTGTGTGTCTGTTACTGAGTATGTTTGTGTGCATCTGTTAGTGAGTGTGTATGTATGTCTGTCACTGAGTGTGTGTCTGTCAGTTAAATGTGTGCGTCTGTTCATGAGAGTGTGTCTTAAGCACTTACCTTTCTCCAGCGCCGGACTCCCTTGGCGCTGGGAATCTCTCCGCCCCGATCCGCCTCTCAGCTCCGAATGCGCATGCGTGGCAAGAGCCACGCGCGCATTCAAACCGCCCATAGGAAAGCATTACTCAATGCTTTCCTATGGACGTTCAGCGTCTTCTCACTGTGATTTTCACAGTGAGAATCGCAGAAAATCCTCTAACGGCTGTCAATGAGACAGCCACTAGAGACTTGATCACCCTCAGTGAAACATAGCAGTTTCTCTGAAACTGCTATATTTTCAGCTGCATGGTTAAAACTAGAGACCTGGCACCCAGACCACTTCATTGAGCTGATGTGATCTGGGTGTCTGTAGTGGTCCTTTAAGTGTATGTGTTTATGCATGCACTGGCGTACATACAGCGGTCACACAGGTCGCAGCCCTGCGACTTGGTGCCCGCCGCCATGTGTTGCGGCCCCAGCCCGCGCAGAGTAAGCGCGCGCGGGGGGGGGGGCCCATGGATCAGTTTTCGCACCGGGGCCCCATGGGTTGTGTGTACGCCACTGATTCTGGGACTTGTAGTTTATGACTCCAAGAATCAGTCGTTAAAAGGACAACAGCCAAGGAGGTTGGGTCCCTCTCCTCTCTTTGTCTCTTTTGGAGAGGACAACACAGCAAGCACAGGTGACTGTGCCATACTACCAAGATAAAGGCGCAAGGGGAAGAGCTTCATTTAAATGTCTACGTATTGCCCTTTTCTATGTATCTTTTGGTTTTGGACTGTATTGGTTATAATGTGTATTGTGTATATCCATTTTTAAATCTGTAACAGTATCCTAAATTAATATTAACAATACATTTTAGTATACACTTGTGTTTGTGTCTTATTTGTAACACATTCCCTAAAATAATATCCTTGTAAGAGGGTTATAATTTCTTACTCTGAACCCATTGGATACACTCAGTGGGCTAATGCATTATCAGTAGAATCTGTTCAACTCTTGGGGGTCGCAGGTTCAATTCTTTGCAGGGTTGACTAAGCCCTTCATCCTTCCAAGGTAGATAAAATTAGGACTATTGAATTGGGCAATAGCAACATCCCCTGGATGTTGGAGCAAAAGTA
The DNA here is from genome assembly GCF_036172605.1 of Pelobates fuscus. Classification (NCBI taxonomy): domain Eukaryota; kingdom Metazoa; phylum Chordata; class Amphibia; order Anura; family Pelobatidae; genus Pelobates; species Pelobates fuscus. The sequence goes on along the minus strand of NC_086323.1, from coordinate 146,065,948 downwards.
ATATCCCCAAGTTGTACTTGGAAATTAGAGAATATCTGAATGTACCTTTCCTGGTTAAATACTTTGTTATTGTTACTATTATTCTAGGACATTCACCCACTTTTTGTATTCAAATATCTATTGGATATAGAAACTGCTATTTGCTTCAGTTTTCTTCCTACGTTTAATCTTTTCAGTTTTATTAGTTGAACTTTACTTACTTATTGGTCTTTTTTGGGGGGGGGGAATTCTTAATTTGTTCAGTTCCTTGCAATGCTTATTATCCAGTCTGGATTCCGTGAAACAAAGTAGCCAATGATTTCATTGCTGCTAAATCTCGCGGCCATTACTCTATCCTAATTCTCCTTGATCTTTCTGCTGCCTTTGACACTTTTGATCATCAACAGCTTCTTCTCAATCTCCGTAATCTCGGTCTACAAGATACAGCTCTCTCCCGGTGCTCCTCCAACTCTCCCAGCGCTTTTTCAGTGTTTCTTTCTCTGGCTCTGCCTCTTCTCCCCAACCCCTCTCTGTTGGCGTTTCCCAAGGTTATGTCCTTAGTCCCCTACTGTTCTTCATCTATACTACCTCCCTTGGTAAACTCATCAGCTCCTTTGGCTTCCATATCATTATCATTATCATCATTATTTATGTGCAGATGACACGCAAATCTACCTGTCCTTTCCTGATCTTTCTCTGACCATTTTGACTCGTGTCTCTAACTGCCTCTCTATGATTTCCAACTGTATGGCTGCTCACTTCCTTAAACTCAACCTGTCCAAAACAGAACTTCTGGTCCTCCCTTAAGTGTTGCTACTCCTGTGTCTGTCTCCATCCAAGTCATCGGCGCCACCATCACCTCTACCTCGCAGGCTCACTGCTTACGTTCTCTTTGACGCCGAACTCCCCTTCACCACTCATGTCCTGTCAATCACCAAATCCTGCCGCTTCCATCTCAAAAACATAGCTCGCATCCACCCCTATTTAACACCAGGCGGGACTATGGTGCTGGTCCATGCCATTGCTCTTTCTTGCCTTGACTACTGCAAATCCCTTCTCAGTGCTCTTAAGTGTTCCCAGATTGCACCGCTGCAATCTATAATGAATGCAGTGGCGAGGCTCATTTTTCTGTCCGCCCGAACCTCCCACGCCTCCCCCATCTATCAGTCCTAACATTGGCTTCAAGTTAGATATAGGGCTCAATTTAAGATTCTGGTGCCTGCTTATAAGTCTCTACATAATGCTGCTCCACCCTACCTGTCCTCTCTAATACACAAGTATGTCCCGTTGAGGCCCCTGCGCTCTGCCGAAGACCTACATCTATCCTCTGTCCGTACTCCCACATCTGATGCTTGCATCCAAGACTTGTGGAACTTCCTTCCCTTCTCTGTTAGACTTTCACTCAGTCTCTACTCCTTCAAAACATCTTTGAAAAGCATATCATTTAAACTGTTAGCGGGTTTTCACCTCCAGGGCCGGCCTTAGGCCTTTAGACGCCCTGTGCAAAAAATCTTCACAGTGCCCCCCCCCTGTCATCCATGTATGATGTAATGCTTGTGTTGTCTGTGTATGTGATAGTAAGTGTGATGACTGTGTGATATGTATGCTACGTGTTGGCTGTGAGTGATATTTGTGATGGGTGTATTAACAGTGTTTGATATGCGTATATTGGTTGTATGTGATACACACACACACAGAGTCAGATGGCCATACACACACAGGAAGACATCCACACACACAGAGGAAGATAGTCACGCACACACACACACACAAGCAGACAGTCATACACACACAGGCATTCATGCACACACACACACACAGGCAGTCATGCACACACACAGGCAGACAGTCATACACACACAGGCAGACAGTCATACACACAAACACACACAGACACACACACAGAGGCAGACAGTCATACACACACACACACACACACAGACACACACACACACACACAGACACACAGGCAGACAGTCACACTCACACTGACAATCACACAGTTACCTGTGGAGTTCAATGTGGAGGCAGTGCAGCTCCTGGAGACTGTTTGGTGGGGAAGCAGGGACTCCTTCCTGCTTCCCCGCAGCAGTTTTCCAGCGCTTTTATCTCCGCCCCGCCGCATGGTAAACTCCGCCCCACCGCACGGTAAGCTCTGCCCCGCCACACGGTAAGCTCTGCCCCGCCGCACGGTAAGCTCCGCCCCCGCCACAATTTTTTTTTAAAAATCCATCCGGCCATGTGTGAGCTGTGACAGCGGCAGGGCGCCCCCTGCTCCATGGCGCCCTGTGCGGCCGCATAGCTCGCACACCCCTAAGGCCAACCCTGTTCACCTCCCCCCCATGGCTCTTCTCCTGCAACTGCCAAATACTTTTCTAGCAACCTATTTCATTACCCCTACTTATACCTTTCTGTCACTTTACCACTCCCTCTAGCATGTGCCTCTGCTCATTGAGCAGGGCCCTCAACCCCTCTGTTCCTGTGCATCCATTTGTCTGGTTAAAATTAAGTGTCTGATAGTCCGCCCATTGTACATCGCTATGGCGCAATAGAAAAAATAAAATAATTATTATATTTATTATATTTTGAACTACCCAATGTGTAAATAATATAAATAAATATATAATTGGAAAATAAATATTGTTAATTTTCTAGGAAATACAGAGGTACAGGGAAAATTCTGCTGTGAAAACTCACTATTGTCTGCTTTATAATGACCACTTTAAATCACATATGGTGTTCCATATAGAGCATCCATGATACGTTGCTTCATAGCAAGAAGGCAAGAATGTGCCATCTTGTGGTCACCCAAGTTTTCATTAATGATTTACAAAAATAAAAAAAAAACAGATCACAGAAGGAATCTGAAACTGTGCATTCAGAAAGGCTTCTAGTAGCATAAGAATTTCTGTTTAAGAAATTCATCACCCAGTTGGTATTTTCAGTCAGGAAAGTCAAGCCGTTTGATCAAAGGATTTATTGCTTGATTGAGGGAGTAAATTCCTTACCTTTCCTCCATCTTAACACATATTCATGAATGACATTAAAGGGACACACCAAGCACCAGTTTATTGAGATGGTTAAAGTATTAGGATGCTATGAGAACAATCCTTCAATTTACCATTTTTAAGTATTTTGAAGAAACCAAACGATTCCACAAAATCCAAAGCCTACCTCTTAAACCAGATACATCACAATGAGTAAGTCTCACTTTTTGATTATCTGTTTAAGTGTCTGACTACTGGGGTGAACGTTTAATTCAGAGAGCTGAGCTATTTCAGTGAGGCCCTGTTGAAGTTGACCTTATTGGCATCGACGAATCAGCATAAACAAAATCAAACCTCACCCAGCAGCCATACACTTTCATTGCATGTGGCGAGAATCGAATATTTACTCACACATTACATAGATGTCACCAAAGTGAGCTTTCTTCATTATGACATTACAAGTTGAGGGGCTGGGCTTTGTGTATCAAATATGTATATATATATATATTCTAGGCAAAAATAATGGGGGTTTAGTTACATTATATGATCATACATTGCATAAGCCTGCCACAACGTCAATGCACCCCATCTTTATATATATATATATATATATATATATATATATATATATATATATATATATATATATATATATATATATATATAGTTAATTTATATTTTAATTTCATTTTTTATTTTTTCTATCTTTTATTTTTTTTGTCAAACTTCTTCAAAGCTACAGCAACATTGTTTTTGGTCTGTCATTTTAATGCACACTTACCATTTTCCAAAACAATACAAACTCCATTTAGTCATGATATTAATTTTAATTATCTTTGTATTTGTTCATTTAACAGTTCTTATATAGCACTCTAAAATGAAGTGATTTTGGTTTTATTTTTTTGCTTGTGTTTTTAAATAAATATATTCAGTCCACCGTCATTGTTCCTCCCCTGACAGACCGTGCAGTTTGAAGCTACTGACATACAGCACTTTGTCTTAATATAATACTGGTTGATCAGTTTTCCTGAGAAGCAATCAAAGGTGACTCGAATTCGGGATCTCCACCTCCGATTTTTTATGCTTATAGAATACTAAGAAGAAAGAATACTAAGTCAGTCGCCGTAGCTCTTGGCTACAACAATTTTATTACGTTATTACAGAACCTAGCGTGTGTTACATGAACAGGAAATTACTTTTTGGTAGTTATTCACAATACATCAATTATTCTCAGTTTGATTCAGACGGGAAAAAAAAAACCCATGGAACTGTACAAGAGTTTTTGAACAGGAAAACTCACACATTGTTCACGCCATTTCATGTCTGGATCTGGCATTACTGGAATTTTGATTTTAGCCTTCCTGGATTCAACCAAAATTTAATAAATTTCTTATTAATTAATTAATGTTAGAAGACTTTATTGGAGTCTCTGTAGCAGAGCCGAAATGTTGTTCCAATAAAGCCTGCTCACATTAACTTATCTGGTGCTAGGGAATTTGATAACTATCTGTGGTATTTGGGACTCCCCCACACCTGGCTTTAGTTGGTGTATTTCACTGTTTGTCGTGTACGATCTCCACTGCTTTGAAAACTGGATACAAACAGATTTTGCAATATTACAAATTCCCCTGCTGTTCACGACCTCTTCATCTCTCGTTCCCTAGATTTACTAGCCTTAATAGAAACATGGCTCTCCATCTCTGACACTGCTACCCCCGCATCTTTATCCTTTGGTGGTCTTCAACTTACTCTCAACCCAAGACACTCTGAATGTAAAGGCGGTGGTATAGGGTTTCTCCTCTCACTTCACGGCTCATCCAAACCTCTACCCACCCCCCTTCCCTCTCTTTCCCATCATTTCATTCATTCGATTTACCTCTTCAAACCCTTCTCTGCTAACATTGCCGTTATTTATCACCCCCCTTGTTCCCCTCTCCCCTTCCTTGACCACTTTGCTGCCTGGCTACCCTACTTCCTCTCTTCTAATATTCCCTCCCTAATTCTCTGGGATTTCAATATTCCCATTAACCCACCTTTGATCTCAGCAGCCTCTAAACTACTTTCAATTATATCCTCCCTCGGGCTATCACAGTGGGCTAATTCTCCCACCCATGTAGCTGGCAATATCCTCGACCTCAGTTGCTCTTATGCATGTACAGTATCTAATATCTGCAACACTCCATTTCCTCTCTCTGATCACCACCTCTTATCGTTTGCTTTCAAGTACCCCCCTCACCCAACAATCTCAGCCTAACCCCCCTCAACTCAGGAGGAACCTTAATTCTCTGCTGTCAGCTGATATTGATTCACAACTGCTATCCATCCCCTCCCTCTCCTGTCCCTCACTGGCCATATGTGGAGATATAACACTACCCTCACCTCTGCCTTGAACGCTGCATGCCTGGGATTACGGGAGCATGAACTAATGAGAGAGGAAAAGTATGACTGTTTGGTGAGGGCAAGGGCTGTGCTGTATGAACACAATATAAATCTATAATGGAGATAGTCTGCCTGGGAGCGAGACTTCCTCCCGGAGCGTTCAGCACAACGGGAGCATCTTTGCAGGTAGCGTATTGATTTAGTATGGCACGGTTGGGGCGTCCCCTCCTCCTGCTTGCCTTTCTTCCATCTCTGACTGGATGTCCTCCCACTTTCTGAAACTCAATCTCTCTAAAACTGAGCTCCTTATCTTTCCTCCTCCTAATACTGATCCTCCTCTTTCACTCTCCCTTCAAGTTAGTGGTATCCACATAAGTCCAACCTTGCAAGCGTGCTGTCTTAGCATCATACTTGATTCTGGCCTCACCTTTAAGCCTCACATCCAGTATGTTGCCAAATCCCGTAGATTCTATCTTAAAAACATAGCCCGCATCCGCCCCTTTCTTACGCAAGATGCTACCAAGGAACTTGTCCATGCTCTAGTAATTTCCTGCATGGATTATTGTAACCCTCTCCTAATTGGTCTTACCAAAAGACGTATTGCCCTGCTACAGTCTGTAATGAATGCTGCAGCCGGACTGATTTTCCTCTCTAGTCAGTCCTCTCACCCCTCACCCCTCTGTCAGTCCTTACATTGGCTTCCTGTATCCTATAGGAGTCAATTCAAAGTGCTAACCCATACCTATAAAGCACTGAACAATTCTAGCCCCTCTTATATCTCTTCACAGATCCTGACCGTTGCTCGCATCCGTACGGCCAACTCACGCTTGCAGGACTTCTCGCGGGCGGCTCCATTCCTATAGAATAGCCTGCCAACCTACAGCCATCAGACTCTCCCCTAGTCTTCAATCGTTTAAGAAGTGCCTTAAAACCCATCTCTTTAGGAAAGCTTATGGCCTCCCAGAGTAACCTCTACCTTGCCTGTCCCTTGCTCTCTCCTAAAGGGCAGCACTTTACTCTCTCCTCTAGCTCTGCTTCACTCCCACCTTATTTGATTGCTATTTCCTGTCCTAATGTGTTTTATACCCCACCTCCTATAGAATGTAAGCTCGTTCTATAGAATGTAAGCTTGTTAGAGCAGGGTCCTCTTCAACCTATCGTTCCTGTAAGTTTTATTGTAATTGTCCTATTTATAGTTACATCCCCCCTCTCATAATATTGTAAAGCGCTACGGAATCTGTTGGCGCTATATAAATGGCAATAATAATAATAATAATAATAATAATAAATGGCTTAAATCCAGATCCAAATGTTTAAAATACGGGCACAGATTTTTTAATCCAGAATTGGTTTAAAAAAAAAAAAAAGCTGAGCTATTTGCAATGTATTGTATTTCATTTTTTTCTTTAGTGAATAATCCCATTTGTCTGAAATTATTTTACAGATCAGTGGGTTTATAATAAATCACAAATTTAGCTATCTGTTTAATTTTTTTTTTGCTCTTTTACATACAATATTTTCCCACACTATTACCAGCGTTTAGAACTCAATTTAATTTGCTTGGGTAACCATTTCAAATAATCACATTCTGTTAAAAAAAACTTTTCAGATGTTTTATCTACAAAAATTCCCCTAGATTTTAATGGGGACTTCTATAGATAAACCATTTGAGAAGTTTTTCTAACGGATCATGATCAATTAAAATGTTGAAAATGAATAAAATCAATGCCTTATTGTTCAACTAGAAAAACTATGTTTTCGTATGTTTCCATTTTCTGCAACTGTAACCAATTTGCAATACTTTACTGAAGTTGTAATGTCTTAAAAGAACTATTTCTACTTTTTTTTTTTATATAAAGTGTTAACATATTCCACAGTGTTATATAGTTACATAATCATCTTTCTGACAAATAATTTCAAATTGCTTACTGGGGAATTTATATATCTTTTGTGCCTCTACAAAATTATGGTAGACCCTCAAAGTTGACCTGAAACTGCAAATAGGATATTCACTAATTGCAGTTTGAAGGAGGAAGGTATTTGGAAATTAGACCCCAGTGCGGTTAAAGGGACCCCACTGCTTAAAAACAAATTGAATAAAAATTACTTTTCTGTAGGTATACAACCAATGAAAACATGCATGAGTGTAATTATGTATTTTTTTCAATTAGAGTATATCTAAAACAATTTGCAATGCTTCCCAATACATATTTTCCAATGCTGCTCAATAAAAAGTCTTTGCAAGGCAGGTGCTCTGAGCATTTGCTGCCGGTTGAGTTTAGCTCCACTGAACTAACCAAACCAGGAAGTAACAGGAGCTTTATCTAACTGAAAGTCAGAAGAGGGTGTAACCAGTTTAATTCGTAGAAGTGTCCATTTCTATTGAAATCTGCAGTTTTTGTAAAATAAAAAAAAGAGGATACACTCTTCACAAATAAGTGCTTTTGAGGTCTGGAGTGTCCCTTTAAAAAAATAACGCTTAAAATCTATATAAAGTTTAGGAAGGCAGAAACCTCATTGAAACCTTATTGTCTTCAAATTTTAATGTTTACTCTTTGTAGGTAAAATAAAGGAAAACTGTAGAATTTCAACACAATAAAAAAAAAACTATATTAGGATGATTATTTTCTTATCCTCTGCTGGAGTCTTACTTTGCTAAGTTTTCTTTTTCAAGTCTGTATGGATGCGTTCAAAAACTACTTGCAGGGACTTAGGACATGTTAGGACATGTTCCTTCCTCCTATCTCACTTTTCACGCAGAAGGAGATGAGTAAAATAAGAGGAGTGGATACTGTATCCCTTCCTAATAAGGAGCAAAATATGAAAAATAAAATGAAAATCTTTGCCCCCTCCCCCCCCCAAATTGTATATCCCCCTATTCTTAAACACTGAGAATTGGGTATTCTTTACCCCATCTTTGTTTTCCCTTTTTTTCTTTTATGCCTGAAAACTCTCACGCAAATTCTTTTCCATTACCTTATTTCTGCCTTTCTCCACCTCCCCCATCTTTTAACATCTCTGATAACCCCCACATTGAAACTTTTTTCTTGTTTTATTCTATCATATATTTTATACTTCATAACTTTAGGAAAAACAGTAATCATTAATTTACAAAAGATTTGCTAAGTGTAGCCCATTACATTCCTTTTTAATTCTCCTCTTATTTATGTTATTTATGTTTATTTATTTTTTTATTACATGTTATATGGTTTTGCTTTTCATTTTTATTTTAAAATTTTTGTTATTACAATTTTCACCAAGCGTTGGGCACATGCTCAATAGGCATGTGCATGGGAAAAAAATTCGGTTTGGTTCGGCATTCCGAAATTCAGGATTTTCACAATTCGGGACTTGGGAAATTCGACACTTCAAGACTTTGGAACTTCGGCAACTTCGGCAACTTCGGCAACTTCAGCACTTCGGAACTTCGGCATTTCGGAATTTCGGGACTTCGGCACCTCGGGACTTCTCTTGTAGCCGCTTGGTAGATAAGTCCATAATTCCCACAGTATCAGGGAGTTATCTACCAAAAGGCTGAAAGACCTATACCGCAAGTAGGGGCATGTCTAGTAAACAGTGAGCAGCCTGTGACTGCTCACTGTTTAAAAAATAAATAAAAATAGTGCCCCCCTGGCCCCCCACCCCTGAGCGGCGGGTGGGGGCCCTAAATACTAATAAGGGGGGGACCTAATGTCCTCCCCCCTGGCCCCCACCCCTGAGCGGCAGGTGGGGGCCCTAAAAACTAATAAGGGGGGACCTAATGTCCTCCCCCCTGGCCCCCACCCCTGAGCGATGGGTGGGGGCCCTAAACTAGAATAAGGGGGGGACCTAGTGTCCTCCCCCCGCCCCCACCCCTGAGCGGTGGGTGGGGGCCCTAAACAAGAATAAGGGGGGACCTAGTGTCCTCCCCCTGGTCCCCACCCTTCAGCGGCGTGTGTGGGCCCTAAATACTAATAAGGGGGGGACCTAATGTCCTCCCCCTGGCCCCCACCCCTGAGCGGCGGGTGGGGGCCCTAAATTGTAATAAGGGGGGACCTCGTGTCCTCCCCCTGGCCCCCACCCCTCAGCGGTGGGTGGGGGCCCTAAATACTAATAAGGGGGGGGACCTAAGGTCCTCCCCCCTTGCCCCCACCCCTGAGCGGCGGTTGGGGGCCCTAAAAAAAATATCCCCCCAGGTGACTAGGGGTCCCCAAACCCCTAGTCACCCCCTCCCCCCCAATAAAACTTATCCCCCTACCTACCCCCCTCACCCTAAAAACTAATGAGGGGGGACCTAATGTCCTCCCCCTGGCCCCCACCCCTGAGCGGCGGGTGGGGGCCCTAAATTGTAATAAGGGGGGACCTCGTGTCCTCCCCCTGGCCCCCACCCTTCAGCGGCGTGTGTGGGCCCTAAATACTAATAAGGGGGGGACCTAATGTCCTCCCCCTGGCCCCCACCCCTGAGCGGCGGGTGGGGGCCCTAAATTGTAATAAGGGGGGACCTCGTGTCCTCCCCCTGGCCCCCACCCCTCAGCGGTGGGTGGGGGCCCTAAATACTAATAAGGGGGGGGACCTAAGGTCCTCCCCCCTTGCCCCCACCCCTGAGCGGCGGTTGGGGGCCCTAAAAAAAATATCCCCCCAGGTGACTAGGGGTCCCCAAACCCCTAGTCACCCCCTCCCCCCCAATAAAACTTATCCCCCTACCTACCCCCCTCACCCTAAAAACTAATGAGGGGGGACCTTTAACTAAGTACCTGTAAGCAAATAAATAAAACTTACCATCCGATGTTTTCTTTCTTCTAAAATCTTCTTTTTTCAGCCCCAAAAAGGCCAAATAAAAAACCATAATAATTGACGCAATTAAAAAAAAAAAAAAAGCGCAAAAAAAAAAAATCCATCTTCACCCATGGAGGGCTCCGCGCAGACTGAGCTCTGCAGGGCGGGGGAAGGCTTATAAAGCCTTGCTCCGCCCTGCAATTAGGCTCAGAGCACTCTGATTGGTGGGTTTAAGCCATCCAATTAGAGTGCTCTGACAGGTAAATGAAGAGACTTCTTTAGAATTTAGAATCAGAGTGCTCTGTGTCATTTTACACAGCGTGGGAAAGTTCTTTGGAATTTTCCCACGCTGTGTAATTTGACTCATAACTCTCTGATTGGTTACTTAATCCACCAATCAGAGTGCTCTGTGTCATTTTACACAGCGTGGGAAAATTCCAAAGAACTTCCCCACGCTGTGTAAAATGACAAAAAGCACTCTGATTGGTGGATTTCAAACCAACCAATCAGAGTGCTGTGACAGGTAAATGTAGAGACTTACCTGTCAGTCTCTTCATTTACCTGTCAGAGCACTCTGATTGGATGGCTTAAACCCACCAATCAGAGTGCTCTGAGCCTAATTGCAGGGCGGGGCAAGGCTTTATAAGCCTTCCCCTGCCCTGCAGAGCTCAGTCTGCGCGGAGCCCTCCATGGGTGAAGATTGTTTTTTTTGTTTGTTTGGTTTTTTTTTGCGCTCTGTTTTTTTTTTTTTTACAATTGCGTCGGTTATTATGGATTTTTATTTAGCCTTTTTTGGGGCTGAAAAAAGAAGATTTTAGAAGAAAGAAAACATCGAATGGTAAGTTTTATTTATTTTTTTACAGGTTCTTAGTTAAAGGTCCCCCCTCATTATTTTTAGGGTGAGGGGGTAGGTAGGGGGATAATTTTTATTGGGGGGGGAGGGGGTGACTAGGGGTTTGGGGACCTATAGTCACCTGGGGGGAGGGGACATTTTTTAGGGCCCCCACCCGCCGCTCAAGGGTGGGGGCCAGGGGGGAAGACCTTAGGTCCCCCTCCTTATTAGTATTTAGGGCCCCCAGCCGCCGCTGAGGGGTGGGGGCCAGGAAGGAGGACACTCGCCCCCCCCCCTTATTTTACTGTAGGGCCCCCACCCACCGCTCAGGGGTGGGGGCCAGGGGGGAGGACATTAGGTCCCCCCTTATTCTAGTTTAGGGCCCCCACCCACCGCTCAGGGGTGGGGGCCAGGGGGGAGGACATTAGGTCCCCCCCTTATTCTGATTTAGGGCCCCCACCCACCGTTCAGGGGTGGGGGCCAGGGGGAGGACATTAGGTCCCCCCCTTATTCTGATTTAGGGCCCCCACCCACCGCTCAGGGGTGGGGGCCCGGGGGAGGACAATAGGTCCCCCCCATTATTTTACATTAGGGCCCCCACCCGCTGCTCAGGGGTGGGGGCCGGTGGGCTGCTCACTGTTTAATAGACATGCCCCTACTAGCGCTATAGCGAGTAGGGGCATAATTTACTAATACTAAGTAATCTTTACTTAGTATTAGTAAATTTGGCTGAAAGACCAATTTAGGTCTTTCCGCCTTTTAGTAGATAGCGCCCTAATACCATGGGAATTAGGGAGTTATCTACTTATTCATTCCTGTTATTAAACTGACTGGCCAAGTAACTTACATTTTATATGAATGTATGTTACTTGATTGTTGTAAGTGTTGCAAATGCTTACAGGTGAATCCTGGCTATGTTTGTTTACTTTTTATTTAAAATTGTATACAATGTAACATTCCTCTTCTTTCACTTGGTATATTAGTACTTAGGCAATACTGTGCTTCAGAACTTCGGCACTTTGACACTTCGGCACTTTGACACTTCGGCACTTTGACACTTCGGCACTTTGACACTTTGGGACATCGGCAATTCGGCACTTCGGCAATTCGGCACTTCGGACATTCGGATTGCACATGTCTAGTGCTCAACTACTCTAAATAGAATTGGTGACATGATTAAAATATGCAATATTGAGGTATGGGCGTAAGACAGTTACTTAATTTAATCACTCCATCAACACCCATACTTTATCCTTGAACACTCTTGTGACATAGTGGAAGGAGGAAGTTAGGAGCAGCGCCTTAATATAATCTCTGATGATATATTCAACAAAAAGAATGAAAAGGCGTGAGGAAATAATATATTGCAGTATGTCATACAATCAAGTGCAAGAGAAAAAGAGATACACTTATAGGAAAAAGGAGCTGTTGGTAGGTCACACTTGAGAGGTATGATCCCCAGCTAAAGGTGCGTACTCTTGATCTCAGCTGGAAACCGGAAATGAACAACACAGAGATAGACACAATATAGTGTAGTATTTTACACTGTTTGATGTTATGAAAAGGTAATTTAAGAAATGCACCCACATTTATTGGAGACCAGTATATGGCTCCTATTAGATTTTGTGGAGTGGTATGATCCCCACTCTAAAGTTATAGGTGGTGCAGTGTCCTCTCCGTGGTATATTTAAAAGCAAAAAAAATATTAATATATAGTATAAGTGAAATGATGGAACAAATAAAAATTATCTTACTAGCTCAGGAGCAAAACAAGATTTTGTTCACTCCATATGGCTCTGGTGGTACGCTCCCCACCTAGGAGTATGAAGTCCAGGCAGATAAGTGTAGTACCAAGGATAGGCAGGATGGTCCAAGGTAGTCATAAAATAATCCTTTTTATTGGGGTACATTAAACCGATAAAAGATAAAATAGTTAAATAACACGTTTCGCCACAGCATAGGGCTTTCGGAAGACTTTTTTTTTTTAACAGACATTTTTAATTATGTAGAGGTAGGAGTAGAGTCTTGCACATCTGGTGGTACTGCCCATTGATCTCACTATTCCGGAGTGACATTTACTCAACCATAACAAAGACTGTGAAATCCCCACCACTGCTCCAACTCACCTCACTCCTTCTCAACAACACTATTGCCTCTTTAGCACACGTACAAAACATCAATCACTCCTAGGTTACTTAATGTAGTTAAATCTTTTATTTACAATTAAATTATTCATATAGCACCAATACAATAAGGCTCATGCCTATCTTACATATGCTGAACATGAACATGAACTGTATTTTTGAAGAATTTCTATCCCTCATGGCAGTGAGAGGACTACCAACAACCCCAAGTCAGAACTACATGGCAGAAATGGCACCTACCAACAAGTCCTCAGGAG